>NC_138772.1:494942850-495365350 GCF_965119305.1 Pelophylax lessonae | reverse complement strand
AGTGAGCTATATATAATCCAAGCAAACACACCCAGAATGGTAACGCCCAGTCCAAAAATTAACTGTGTGTGTCCTGTGTGTTTTGGAGCATGCTCAGTTGCCAAAACAAGGGAAATAGAAATGAGGAATAGAAATGTATGTAGGTGTGTATAGTATATGTGAATTGAAAAAATTCTCTATTGAAGTTTGCTAGTCATTATTTAGAATGTTTAGATACAGGAATACATACATATATATACAATTACGTGAGAGAGAGAGAAATATATATTTAGGGAAACAATTGAAACACACCTTTTGGGATTTGAGAAGTGAGATTGTGACGATTGAACAGATATGTAAGCCAACAATCTGACTCATCACTCATGAACATCCCTAAATTTGGCGTGGCAATTATATCAGGCGTTCTTATGTGCATTTTGGCTGGCGTTTTCACAGGCGTTTTGACATGCATTTTTTGGGCAGGCATTGTTATATGAAATCACCTACAAAAGCCCCAAAAACAGACCACAAACACGTACATGTGAACGTAGCCCGTTTGGGGGCGTTTGAGGGGGATTTGTCCAGCTCAAGGATCAGCTCCCAAAACAGGCAAAAAATCCAATCCTATTCAGTTCAATGGCCCCTGTTCCCATGTGAGCATTTTGACGGCATGAGGAAAACACCCAACGCTCACTGAGAAATAGCACAATGATTAGGGAGTCTGCCTTCCTGCTGTAGGTTTGTAAGTTCGAATCCGGAAGGTGCCCTCTGTATGGGCAACACTTGGATATCTCCAATCCTCCAAATGTTGACATCATTAATTTTGTTCATGTTTGAAAAAGGCATGTGTATCAGCAAACTTTTAATCCAAAGACATGAACAAAATACAAAAGATGCCCCATAAAGTCAATATGTAGCAATATTGTGAGCTAAAGCTCTATTTGTTTGTTGGGCATACTTTGCTAATTAGCCAAGTATAAGGGATATATATATATATACCTTCAGTTAAATGTGTAGTAAAATGGTAACACTTGGCCATACCCATATGGAAGAAAAGGTAGTATTTGCAATATATTTCTAAAAACATTCTTTGGAAACACATAAAATATTGTCAAAATTGTGACATTTCCTTGATATGTGTGAAATGCTAATAATCTTTCTTTGAAATATGTTTTACATCTATTTTTTTTCTATCTGACGACCAATTCCCCAATGTAATATTTTGTGGGTTTTTTCAGAGAATGTGGAGGTTCTATATAAACACTGTAGATTTGACTGCTATGATTTCGGAGTTAGCAGGAAAGGTGTATGGAATGTGATGGTGTTTACTAAAGGATCCCTTGTTGGAAGTGTGCATGTTTTTCCAATTCCGCCGGTTTTTGCCATTTTCTATGGGCGAGACAGCGGATTTGCAAGCGGTATTCAAAAAAAATTGACCCAAAATCGCGCTGGCGAAATTTTTTGAGCCAATTTGGCGTTGCGCATGCGCACATTCGCGAGTTCGCAGCTCGCGGCTGGAGGAGCTGTTTAACCTTTCCACACTTTCGCAGATATCTCTCTTTCTAAGTCAGTTTTTGAGATTTTTTAAACGCAAGTCATCTCCAAATTGACTTCCACACCTTCCACAGTGATTTGGGATTTTTGGGGGTACAGGGGAAAATTTGGCTAAACTTTAGTCGAGCTTTTAGCTGGCGTGGTTTTAAGTCGCGCTCTGACCATATTGCATCTTAATGAATCTCACACTAGGCGCTATTTTCCGCCCGCCGTTCTTTGAATGCCAATTTCAGACTTAAATAATCGCCGCTTCGCAAAATCACGCCGAAACGCCAATTCGCCGTACTATGAATCAGGCCCAAAGTGTCACAGGAATTATGACAGTAGTGTCAGGAAAGTGTTGTTTACCTTGGTTTTGTTCTCACAGATGGTGATAGTAGAGTCAGTCATATAAGAAGTGGGTCTTGCCAGCCCACAGTGGGTCTTGCCCGCCCACAGGATCATTGCTTGTTATGGATCCGGACTGCTCCTATCTATAATAACATTTTGAGACAAACCACAGGTCCAGAAATGTCACCAGAAATGTTAAATGCGTTTATATATCTGAAAAATGCTATGGTTGTAGCGTCTGCACTGGGCCTCCCAAATCAAGGAAAAATGTTTTGTGTTTATGCAAGGGACAATTGTAAGACCATGACAGGTGTACTTACCCAGGAGTATGGTGGTAGACTTTGCCCTATAGTTTTTGTCCAAAGATGGTCGCAGTCCAGGTCTAATAAAGGCATGCCTGAAGTGACTCCAAACATAGCACAAAGCATCTTGTGAGATGGTAATAGGGATGGCTACATCATTTGCCCTAGGTAGGCCCCAGTTTTAAAATGGGCTACTGGTATTAAAGGGTGTGTTACACCACAACATGATATATAGGCAGCCATAGAGGGAGCAGAGGATGTTTTTGTAGTTAATTTCTTGCTCCAAGCCAAAAGATCACACATTATTGAAGCTACAAACACTTACTACAGAACAAGTTTTAGAAAAAGTTGAGAGTAGCCTTTTTCTAAAAGAGGGGAGATCTTGTGTGTATCCCCGCAGCTAGCGCCCCACTGTTTATTGCCTAGTATTATGGAATAGGACACAGGGGGTGGGAAAGAACATATGAGGTATTGCTGACAGTTTAGTGCAAGCATATGTTGCTAGATGCATCACCTGTATTAGGAACAAACAATCCAAATATATAAGGCCACACACGAGCATCTCCAATACCCATCAAACCCATTCACACATCTACAAATAGATTTCACATATAGGCCCAAAGCAGGGAAGAAATAAGAGTTCTTTTTAGTCAAATAGTGGACGTGTTTAGCAGATGAGTGCAAGCTTTTAGGACCACAAAAAGGGAGATGACCACACGGTGGCACACATTCTCAATCAGGAGATTATTCCTGGATGGGGGTGCCTGCCTTGAATTAGGCTTAATTATACTCCAGCTTTCATATCAAAAATATGCCAGGAACTAGTTAAAATCTTGAAAATAGATTATTATCCGCAGAGTTCAGGTATAATGGAAAGAATGAATAGCGCAAATAAAGACGAATTGAGAAAAGAGTACCGTATTTTCTGGCGTATAAGACGACTGGGCGTATAAGACGACCCCCCTAATTTTCATCTACCGGTAATACTTATACTAAGGTTACCTTGGAGATATTATACTCGGCGTATAAGACGACCCCCCGTTTTTGGGGGATTTTTTTGAGGTTCAAAAGTAGTCTTATACGCCAGAAAATACAGTAATTGAAACGTAAGAATCAAGTGGAATGGAACGAAAAGTTGCTCGCACCTTTTCTTTTCTTTTTACAGGAAAATACCCATCCCTTCAGAGAAGGAGATGTAGTGGTGATGAAGCTGCTGCCCAAAGGAAAGAAACAAAAGGATTTCGCCTACGGCCCAGAGACCACTGTGGTAGCAGTTACCAGGACCGCTGTTTTGACCGAACACAGCCCTACTTGGATCCATGCCACTAGAGTGAAGTTGGTGCGGACAGGACCTGAGCCAGAGGATCCAGAAGCAAGCAAGAAGGTACTAACGGGGGCAGACCGCCCTGACCTTGAACTGGAGGATCCAGAAGCAAGAGAGGTACTAACGGGGGCAAATTGCCCTGACCTTGAACAGGAGAGTCAAGAAAAGGGGGTACTGACAGGGGCAGACCGCCCAGACCCTGTAGAAAATGACTTTTCCAGTTGCACCGGACTCAGCCAAACTATGGCTGCTGATAATACTGATTCCATTTTCAGTGTTTTCCCTTGTATGGACTGTTACTAGCTGCATCTATCACCCTGAAAATTTGGGTGTCATGAGAAGTATATGCGGACCATACCCTGCATATGAGACGCATAACAGAACAAAGAGAGAATTGAGTATTGAGCATGATGTAGATGAGAATCCACCCACTTTTCATAGTGAAATGTTATTAACAAAATTTAAATATGCTTATGCTAATAAGTCAGGTTTTGAGAAATGTTGGATATGTAGCAAACTCCATCCAGAAACAGCCCGCATCCCTCTTATTGCTGTCCCTTTGAATATTACCCAGTTTCTTAAAGAGACCTCTGCTACTTTAACTAATGTGTCAAGTAATAATAATATCACCTTCCCAGTAGATGGTAGGAGCCATTTCCCAGACTGGTGTTTCAGCCTGGGAAATAACACGTGTTAACCCTTCCATTTGCAAAAAGTCAATTCTTAATATTACTTCCTGCCAGGCCCCATTGAAAAAAATCATGTTCCCTGTTTGATATATCAAGTCCTAGTTTAAATAAGACCATAATGAGTAATTACCAGAATTTCTCTAGAGACATACAAAAAGTACTGGACCACCTTGTGACCGCAGTACAGAATAGACGCCTACAAGAATATATTGCCCAAAGACCGTTTTCACGGGGACAAAGTATATATGTATGTTGTGGGAAGGAATGCTATCCCCGGGATTAAATAATCATTCTGGAATCATTGATGAGATAATGGAAAAAAACTCAGATGATATTAAGTTGCTAAATCTTGAACAAAGGGCCATTAGGAAGAAGTTAGAATTACATGATCTAGCTATAGAAAGTATGAGTGCTGCATTGACTGGCCTCTGTGAGCATACTGAGGACTATGAATGTTGCACTTGGATATACAATACCACTTTGGAAATGCCAAATTATTATGACATAATTGCCCAACACAGAAAGGAGGTCAATAAGTTGCAAGAAGAGGCCCGTAACATTGCTAAAAGCTGGGATCCCTTTGTAGGTATGGGAGGTTTTGGTTTTGGAGGGATGTTTTCCTGGTTAGAAGACACTGCTATGATGATTGTGATGATTTTACTTTTTCTATTATTTTTATATGCATGCTTTAAGCTTATTATGTGCCTAATTGCTAAAACCACAAAGAACCCAGACTCAGCTAGTAGAGGGGGATCTTATGTAAGTTTGTACTTTAACAGAGATGCTGAAAATGTTGACACATTTCTAACAGCTAGACAAGGTGTTCTGATCCAACAAACCCAAACCCCTTTTGATTACCAGGAATATGTAAAGTTTTATAAAGCTAAGAAAGCTAAGTCTACCGTTTAGGTGGGCAGGTTTAGGTCCTTATTTGATTATACTAAGGAAACAAAGGACATTGTCGCCTAACCTGCTATTCCTTTCCAGAGAGGCCTGGTGTCCTCTGATGACACCGTATAAATGATAAGGAGAAAAATCATGCATATGAAATTATGATTTTTTAGAGGGGATTGAAGGGGAATGACAGGACCTCTTTCTAGTTGCTGGCAACCATTTTCTAGCTTGACCTGTGTAACACCATTTTCTTTCTTACAACTGTGACTTGTAATGACTTGTTTCAGTTAAGGTTACTTTAAGTCTTTAGTTAAACATGAACAATGACCTAAGTAAATCACCCGATATGTTCTGACATTTCAAGATTCAGATACATCCCCACTTCCTTTGTACCTAACACATTCTGCTTCCTTTTATTCTAAGTTGAGCTATAGGGTCTAGACAAGGCGTATTTTGCAATTTCTAACGAACATTCTGTATTAACCCATTGTTCAACTTTTGTGAGAACTTGACTCTTCCTGAGAGTATCCACTCCCCCTCCCAACTGTATTTCCTGTTCAATACTGTGTATAATAGTTACCCCGCTTTGCAAATAAAGTTAAGAATGTTTTAGACTGAGCAGTGGTTGCACGTGTTTTCTTTAACAGGATAAAACATTCTCCAGAGCTCTGCTGTTTTTGCATAGAACAGACTAGACGTTGCTATTAAGTCAGGGACTTAACTTTTGAGTATACATTTAAGGTATCTAGGGTGAATATAAAGAGAAATCACCAACAATGGGCATTATTGAGGCTGCACTGATGGGCATTATTGAGGCTGCACTGATGGGCGCTGATGAGGCGGAACTTATGGGCACTGATAGACTGTGGTTGTGGTCTGTGGTTTACAGATGACAGGGCGGGTCAAAAAAAGGAAGGGGTGTGGCCTTGACAAGAAGGGGTGGGTCATATTTAAATTAGGGGGTGCCCAACTTTAGTCAGGCCTAGGGCAGCACAAAACCTAAATACACCACTGTACTCGGCGTGACATCTTTTACAATACACCAAAAAAAAAAATGGGCTAACTTTACTGTTTAGTTTTTTTTTAAAAGCAGTGAAATGCATTTTTTTCCCAAAAATTGCGTTTGAAAGACCGCTTCGCAAATACCGCGCAACAAAAAATATTGCAACTACCGCCATTTTATTCTCCAGAGTCTTTGCTAAAAAAATATATATAATGTTTGGAGGTTATAAGTAATTTTCTAGGTAAAAATAAAGATTTGAACTTGTAAACAACGTGTCAGAAATGAGCTCGGTCCAGAAATGGTTAAGTAATCATCAGGCCTAAAATGTGTATTTAAAAAAAAAAAAAAGTTGGGCAGGAGGTGAGATGTCCATCCGTGTGGGGAATTGATTGTTGGGGCCCCTTTTCAGTGCTCTTTGGTGCCCTTTCATGGTATCATTCCACCATGGCTTCCTGGTGACTTCTGTGCTTAACATGGTATCATTCAACCATGGCTTTTTGAGTTCACTGGGAATTGTCTTGTTGGGTTTTTGCACATGGTATCATTCTACCACGACTTCCTGGTGACTTGAATCATGGTATTGTTCCACCACGGATTGTTTAGTCACTGGAAATTTTCCTCCAACATCTGACTTTTCACATGGTATCATCATTCAACCATAGCTTTTTGAGTTCACTGGGAATTGTCTTGTTGGGTTTTTGCACATGGTATCATTCTACCACGGCTTCCTGGTGACTTGAATCATGGTATTGTTCCACCACGGATTGTTGAGTCACTGGAAATTTTCCTCCAACATCTGTGTTTGCACATGGTATCATTCCACCATGGCTCCCTGGTGATCTCTGTGCTTGCACATTGTATCATTCCAACACGGCTGTGCTGTTAAGTCACTGGAAATTTACCTCCAACGTCCGTGTAGGCACATGGTATCATTCCACCATGGTTTACACTATCAGCCATTCACGGCCCATGCTCTACCAACTGCACTGAATACTAATGAAACCATTATTGTATTTATACCCCCCATTTACAAAGCTTTCAAACTTATGGAGACTCAAATTTGACATTTTAAACTCAAAACCAACATTAAAATCTTTCTTATTGGCTTGTATACCGCTTCCCAATCCTTCCGGCTCTATAAACCGTACAGAAACTTAAATTATTTGCATTCTACCAACCCTGAGCTGACAAAATTCATTACCCAGAATCCTTTGCGAAGATATGCAAATGAGCTGGTGCATCCAGCTAACTGATAACTGTCACCAGTGTGCTTATGGCAGCACTTCGCCCCAACCTGCATTTTTTCAAACGGCTGCTGCTGTAACTGATCACATGCGGCACCATGGCAACGGCAGGTCTGATCGGTTAATTAGATGGCTCCTTCCTCAGCTGGGAATGATTGGAGGATCTGTATTCTTGCTATCAATTCACAAACTTGGCCCAAATTTTTTTTTTACTAATATGAAAGATGATGTTACTTTGAGTAAATAAATTCATAACATGTTACTCTTTACCACTTGCCTATTAGGCCTATTTTTGACATTTGGTGTTTATAAGCTAAAATCAGTTGTTTTTGCTAGAAAACTACTTAGAACCCCCAAACATTATATATTTTTTTTTTAGCAGAGACCCTAGAGAATAAAATGGAGATTATTGTAATATTTTTTATCACACCGTATTTGCGCAGCGGTCTTCCAAACGCAATTGTTTTGGAAAAAATTCACTTTTAATAAAAAAAAAAAGGAACCAGTAAAGTTAGCCCAATTTTTTTCCATAATGTGAAAGATAATGTTACGCCGAGTAAATAGATACCCAACATGTCATGCTTCAAAATTGCGCACGCTCACGGAATTTCTACAGGTTGCTATCTTAGAGTTACAGAGGAGGTCTAGGGCTCAAATTATTGCTCTCGCTCTAACGATCGCGGCGATACCTCACATGTGTGGTTTGAACACCGTTTACATATGTGGGCGGGGTTTCCGTGTGCGTTCGCTTCTGCGTGAGCTAACGGGGACAGGGCGCTTTAATTTTTTTTTTTTTTTACTATTTATTTTATTTATTATTTTTTATTTTTACACCGTTTTTTTAAAAATTGATAATTTTTATTTCTAATACAAGGAATGTAAACATTCCTTGTAATAGAAATAGGCATGACAGGACCTCTTTTTTGTGAGATCTGGGGTCAAAAAGTCCTCAGATCTCACAAGTACACTAATAAAGATAGAAAGGAAAAAAAAAAAAAGGGACCTTTAAGCCGTTTGCTTGGCAACGACGTTTGCCGTTGCTCCGGTCCTCCAAGACAATAGAGTCGAGTGAGGGCATGCTTGCCCTCACTCGACATCCTGTCTGTGAGGATCCAGGACCCGATCGTTTTCCCCGCTGCCGGCGGGTCCGGTAAGCGGGGAAAAGGACCGGGACGCGGCGGGAGGGGGGGGGGCACCCCTTCCGCCATCCCGGAGGGTGATCTCGCGGTGAATCCGCCGCTGGGACCACCCTTATCGGAAAGCCGATCGCCTGCAGTTTAAAAAAATACCAGGGTTATGGCAGCTATCTGCTGCCATAACACCGGTATTTAGCTTTAAACTCAGGACGTATATATACTATTGCCAGATGGGAGGTGGTTAAAATTGCCCACACTCATGGAATGGCGCCAAACTTCAGTACCTAAAAATCTCCATAGGCTACGCTTTAAAAAATGTTTACAGGTTACCAGTTTAGAGTTACAGAGGAGGTCCAGTGCTAGAATTATTGCTCTCACTCTAACATTCGCTGGGATAACCCACATGTGTGGTTTGAACGCCATTTACATATGTGGATCCGACCTACGTATGCGCTTGCTTCTGTGTGCGAGCACGACGGGACAGGGGCGTTTTCATTTTTTTGTTTATTTTATTTTAATTTTTTTGATTTTTACACTGGGGGAGGGGCCAGGAGAGTCGGCGAAGGACCCAAGAAGAGGAGGATCTGGGCTGCTCGGTGCAAAACCAACTGCACAGAGGAGGTAAATATTACATGCTTGCTATTTTTAACTAAAAAAAAACCTGATACTTTTACTTTACAAATATCATGTTGTGGTTCTAGGTAATTTGTATGGAATTTGTTAATGATAACTAGAAAAGCAGAAAAATAGATCCCCTGGAGTCAGCAACAATAGACCCCCCCCCCCACCACAATAGATCCCCGCAGCAACAATAAATCTTCCCTGCAAAAATAGAAAAAACAGTAAGGCCCCTCTCACACTAGTGCGACTTGTCCCGCGATTTTGGACCGCAAAATCGCATGACAAGTCGTTTTCCATTATTTTCAATGAGCCCCATTCATATCAGTGCATTTTGAAGTCGCACCGACTTCAAAGTAGTTCCTGCACTACTTTGCCACGATTTTAATGCGTTTTAAAGGCATATAGCCTTGCCATTGCTTTCAAAATCGCGACAAAGTCCTGGCAAAATCGCGGTAAAATCGTGTCGCATAAGTGTGAAAGGGGCCTACAATAGATACCCTGCAATCAGCAACAATAGCCACCCAGAAACAATAAATGCTCCCCTGCAACAATCGCCCCCCCCCCCCCAATAAATCCTCCCCTGCAACAATAGACCCCCCCCCAACAATAGCCCCCCGGCAACAATTGGAGTACCTGAGTGTCTGTGAGTACCTGCGAGTGTCTGTGAGTGTCAGTGAGTACCTGTAAATACCTGAGTGTGTGGGTGTGTCAGTGAGTGTAGCGGCATACCAGAGGGTAAGAAAGTAGAGTTAGGAAGCTAGAAAACAGCCTCACAGATAGACTTAAATTACTGAATCCCCATTAGATTCGATTAGTAGGTACAATGCCCGGCAGGTGTGGAGATGCGATTCGGTGTACATCTTGTGGTATGCATACGTTCCTCGATCATGCGATCGAGGGCGAATAAAAATGCACAAAGTGTAAGCACGTTGTTTCCCTGGAAGCTCAGGTCCTGAATCTAGGGAAGCAGCTGGCAACACTGAGACGTATGTCCATACTGAAGGAGAGCTGGGATCGTACCCGTCAGGTGCAGGCTGGGGCCTGCACAGAGGTGGGCGGAGAGACGGAGGTGCAGGCATCAGAGCAGAGTAGATGGGTGACAGTTAGGAAGGGTAAAGGGGAAAAAGGCAAGGAGGCCGATCCTGGGCTGGAGCACCCCAATAAATACGCCTCGTTGCGTGATGTTGGGGAAACCAGTCAGGGACCAGCATTGCTGGAGCAGAACGACGCCCCTAGCTGCCAGGGGAAGAACTCCTCCAGTGAGGCCAGGAGAAAGGGAAAGGAAAGACAGGTGCTGGTGGTAGGGGACTCAATCATTAGAAGGACAGACAGTGCAATCCGTCACAAAGACCGTGGGCGCCGAACAGTCTGTTGTCTACCGGGCACTCGGGTTCAGCACATCGTGGATTGGGTGGACAGATTACTGGGTGGGGTACACTTGGGTACCAATGACATAGGCAGAGGAAGATGGAGAGTCCTAAACAATTTCAGGGACTTAGGCGCTAAGTTGAGGAGTAGGACCTCCAAGGTAGTATTTTCAGAAATACTACCTGTACCTCGAGCCACACCAGAGAGGCAGCGGGAGATTAGGGAAGTTAACGAGTGGCTGAGGAGCTGGTGTAGTAAGGAGGGTTTCGGGTTCCTGGAGAACTGGGCCGTCTTCTCAGTCAGCCACCGGCCCTTTGGTAGGGACGGATTGCACCTAAATGGGGAGGGTGCAGCCGTACTGGGTGAGAGGATGGCCATAAAGTTAGAGGGGCTTTTAAACTAGGTAATCGGGGGGAGGGTACAGTTGTAGAATTAGCCAGCGGGGAGCAAGATTCAGAGGGCACAAATGGGGACATTAGTGGAAAGGTGTTTAGAGTACCTAAGGCCAGGGTGGCTATGGGGAAAAATCACAAGAGCAGCCTAAAATCAACATCAAACGAGGATATATGTAACCGGTCAAAACTACGAGGTTTGTATACCAATGCCAGAAGCCTGGCTAACAAGATGGGAGAGCTGGAGCTCCTGATGTTTGAGGAGGACTTAGATTTTGTGGGGATAACAGAGACTTGGTTCGACAACTCTCATGACTGGATGGCGACCATTCCGGGGTATTCCCTTTATCGTAGAGATAGAGAAGGTAAAAAAGGGGGAGGGGTATGTCTGTATATTAAGAACAGTGTACAGGTGGGTCGTGGCTTGGATGTAGAGCGGAGGATGGGAGCGCAGCACCCATCCTGCTACCTAAATATCGATCAGACTCACCTCCGGGACTCTCATCGGTGATCCGGTACATCCCTGGTACTCACCCATGCCTTCAAAACGCCGCCCGCCGGCCACCTCTAAGACCTTGGCTCCTTCGGCCGCATGCTCTGACGCCATCTTTGTGGAGCAGCTTCGTGCACTTCTTGCTGGCATGGCGGCAACTCAGGCCTCTGATTCCTCTCCTGGCGCATCGACTCCTGCGGTGGGACCTGACACGGAGGTCATTCTTCACACCATCGAACACAGCAAGACGTCCCTGCTGGTGAGGATTGACCATCTGGCGGAAGAATGCAACCTCATCCGCAACTACTTGGACAAGATCAGGGGGCACCTCACCGAGGCTGAGCAGCGGGTCTCGGCCGCTGAGGACATCTCTACTACACACTCTGACCTCCTTGACAGATTGCAATCTAAAGTCGATCTCCTTATGGCCAAAGCTGATGACGCCAAGAATCGTATGCGGCGAAACAACGTGCGGGTCCTGGGCCTGCCAGAGGGAGCGGAGGAAGCTGCTCCGGCTGAGTTCGCCGAGCACTTCTTTAAGGATCTCTTGGGAATGATGGAGGTGTCCCCCACCTACGTGGTGGAGAGGGCTCATCGAGTCCCCACTGGTAGGGGGATTCCGGGTGCCCCCCCAAGACCCTTCCTGGTCCGCTTCCTGAACTACAGGGACAGGGATAGGATCCTTGGCGAGGCCCGCAAACCTCCTTTCCTGCGCTTTGAGAATGCTGCTGTACACCTATATGCTGACTTCTCGGCTGATCTACAGAGGAAACGCAAGTCTTTCACAGATGTCCGTCGCCGACTACGGGAGAAGGGAGTGCAATACGGCATGCTCTACCCAAGTCGCCTGCGGGTCACTCATGGCGGAGTGGTGCGCTTCTTCAATACACCGGAGGATGCTGATGCCTGGCTCTTGCGTTGAGGCTCTGGTGGTACTCTGGGGGTCCCCTGCTATCTTCCCTCTCCTTTTGTCCTTCCTCTCCTTCCCCCCCATGGCCTCCCTCTTCGTCTTCCTCACTACGGGTGGATACCTATTGACTGTTTGACGCCGGATTCCCCTTCCTTTTTCCTGCACTGGCCATCCTGTCCTGTACTGTTTGCCATACCCCTGCACTTGATCCCTTGCTTAGGGAGCTCCCGAAGAGCGTGCTCATGGTTTTTTCAACCCCTTCTTCTTTTATATATTTTGTGTTTTTTGCCTTTTTCTTTTATTTTTCACTTTTGGCCTGTTATTCCACGGCTCGGACCTTTGAACTGGCACGGGGTGGGGCTGCTACCCCGCGGACTGCTTTTGGGCCCGTGGTCTGACCGACTGAACGGTTTATTTTCCTGGCCTGCGCCAGATGATTGCTGCCTAGGCTTTTTTCTAGTCAGTGGAGCGTTGAGTTAAATTTTGGGGATGAAGTCGACCTGAAGCACGGTTGCTTCCTGGTCGACAGGGAGTCTTATGTTATTTTTGTCTTTTTCTACTTTTGATTTCTTGTTTATGGCTGCATACCCTCGTTACACCGTACAATTTTATGTCTACTATGCTGCTTCACTGTTTTATGGTCTTTCACTGTGGGACGAAATCTGGGCTCTGTGCCTCACTGGGATGGGGTGTGAGGGGTGGCGTGGTTGGTCTCCTGCCTGGCCTCTGGCTCCCCTCCCTTTGCGCTTCATCCTCCTGTTTAATGCTCCCCCTTGCTCCATGGCGGACCAAATTAAAGCGCTGTCTTGGAATGTGCGGGGCCTGAATAATAAATTTAAACATGCGCTCCTCTTTAAGTATCATCAGTCCTCCAAGCCACATGTGGTCTGCCTCCAGGAGACCCATTTAACGGGGAGTGCTGTATTGGCCCTTCGTAGATGGGCACCTTAAAGACCACAACATACAGGGGTATACAATGTACGGTTAACAGCAAACACACACACGCATCATAGGTTGAACTGGATGGACTGATGTCTTTTTGCAATCTTACAAACTATGTAAATAAATAGTTCCCCCAAGCAACAATAAATCCTCCGCTGCAACAATAGCCCCACCCACAACAAAATGCCTTCCAGCAACAACAATAGGTTCACCCCAGCAACAATAGATCCCCCAATAGCAAGCATCAATAGGCCCTTCAGCTCACCCCACTGACCCAGCACCCCTTTGCTATTGCATACATTCAGACTGGAGGTGCCAGAACTGCTTTCCCCCACGTTCCCGCTACAAAAAGCCCTGCACTTAACAATAAATAATGTACACCAAGCTGGTATATTTTCAAATACATGCTTTACATAACCAAGATGACTGCAACATGGGAGAGGAATGCATCTTGTAACTCGAAGCGTTTCTTGAATGCTTTCACTTGCTCATCTTGCTGGTGGTAAATCCAAGTATCCCGGGGTGACTGAGCCCATTAAGCTCCACCTATAACTGAAAATTCGACTTTTGGATAGAGTGACACATTTAGGTCTCATTCACATGGGGAGCTTACCCCGGTAGTCTGTGAATGAGCCGTGTCTTTTAGCGGCGCGCGCTCGCCCCCTATTGGCTCCCAGGCTAGTGACGTACTGGTACGTCACTTTGCCTGGGAGGGGCTGACCGTATATAGTCGGGGGGCGGTCGGCAAGTGGTTAACCACTTTACCACCGGAGGATTTTGCTGTCTTACGTCCAGGCCACTTTTTGCGATTCGGCGCTGTGCGACTTTAACTGACAATTGCGCGGTCGTGGGACGCCGTACCCAAACGAAATTTACGTTCTTTTTTTCCCACAAACAGAGCTTTCTTTTGGTGGTATTTGATTACCTGTGCGATTTTTACTTTTTGCGCTATAAACAAAAAAAGAGCGTTTATTTTGAAAAATTATTTTTTAATATTTTTTTATATGAAATTCCCCCCAAAAAAATGTAAAAATCAAAATTTTTTTACATTTTTGGCCAATTTGTTTTCTGCTACCTATGTTTGGTAAAAAAAATCACAATAAGCGTATTTTGATTGGTTTGCCCAAAAGTTATTGCGTTTATTAACTAAGGGAAAGATTTCTGTCATTTTTGGTGGGTTTTTTTTAACGAGTAATGTTTTTTTTAATTTTTTTGCGGGACTGCGACATTGCGGCGGACAGATCGGACCCTTGACTGACATTTTTGACACTTTTGGGGTTACCAGTGACATTACTGCAGTAATCAGTGCTATATATATGCACTGTTACTGTAAAAAATGACACTGGCAGGGAAGGGGTTAATTTTATTGGAGAGGGAGGGGTTAATGTATGCCTGGTGCTTACTGACGTGTGTGGGGGGAGGTGACTGAGTGAGTCAGGGACAGATCGCATGTTCAGCTATGCTGAACACTGCGATCTGTCACTAAGGGTCACTGAGGAGATCCGCCTGTTTACACAGGCGGGCGGATCTCCAAACTAGATTCCCCGACGATCGGGGAAGAGCAGTGGCGATCGCCGCCGCTCCTCCCCTGGCCCGACTCCCGCTGTGAATGAAAACAGCGGGAGCGCGCCTCCGGCAGCGCGCGAGCGCCGCCTACAGGGGGAGGAGTCCAGCGACGTAGTACTACGTTGCTGGCCGATAACTAACCACTTTGCCGCAGTACGTGGTTAAGTGGCAAGTGGTTAAAGACATGGCCCATTCACGGACTACGGGTGTAAGCATCCATGTGAATGAGGCCTCAAGTCCACTTCTGGACCGGGCCTATTTCTGAAACTTGTTGTTTACAAGTTAAAATAATTTTTTTTTTTTGCTAAAATTGGAAACGATCAGGCGGCTGTGCACTTTCACACACCTTGGAAGCACTGGAGAGCACCAGCAGGGGGCACCAGAGGAGGAGGATCGGGGCTGCTCTGTGCAGTACAATTGCATAGAGCAGGTAAGTATAACGTGTTGCCCTAATGTTGTATAGCGCTGCGCAAACTATTGTCACTAAATCCTGTATAATCATAATAATAACATAATGTATATTATATATATATTTTTTTTTACAATCAATTTTTATTAATCTGTAAAGAATAACGATACACAAATTAATAAGCAGTAGTTGATAACATTGGTGTAAACTTCAATACAAGGAAGGGTCAGTAACTTTTTATAAAAAAATTTGATATCCCTGATCATCCCACCCCAGACTCAGCGCTGCGGCTACGCTTTAAATTTTTTTTTACAGGTTACCAGTTTAGAGTTACAGAGGTGGTCCAGTGCTAGGATAACCCACATGTGTGGTTTGAACGCCGTTTACATATGTGGATCCGACCTAGGTATGCATTTGCTTTTGTGTGCGAGCACGACGGGATAGGGGTGTTTTAATTTTTTGTTAATTTTATTTTAATTTTTTTATTTTTACACTGGGGGAGGGGCCAGGAGAGTCGGCGAAGGACCCAAGAAGAGGAGGATCAATGAGGCTGCACTGATGGGCATTATTGAGGCTGCACTGATGGGCGCTGATGAGGCGGAACTTATGGGCACTGATAGACTGTGGTTGTGGTCTGTGGTTTACAGATGACAGGGCGGGTCAAAAAAAGGAAGGGGTGTGGCCTTGACAAGAAGGGGTGGGTCATATTTAAATTAGGGGGTGCCCAACTTTAGTCAGGCCTAGGGCAGCACAAAACCTAAATACACCACTGTACTCGGCGTGACATCTTTTACAATACACCAAAAAAAAAAATGGGCTAACTTTACTGTTTAGTTTTTTTTTAAAAGCAGTGAAATGCATTTTTTTCCCAAAAATTGCGTTTGAAAGACCGCTTCGCAAATACCGCGTGACAAAAAATATTGCAACTACCGCCATTTTATTCTCCAGAGTCTTTGCTAAAAAAATATATATAATGTTTGGAGGTTATAAGTAATTTTCTAGGTAAAAAAAAAGATTTGAACTTGTAAACAACGTGTCAGAAATGAGCTCGGTCCAGAAATGGTTAAGTAATCATCAGGCCTAAAATGTGTATTTAAAAAAAAAAAAAAAGTTGGGCAGGAGGTGAGATGTCCATCCGTGTGGGGAATTGATTGTTGGGGCCCCTTTTCAGTGCTCTTTGGTGCCCTTTCATGGTATCATTCCACCATGGCTTCCTGGTGACTTCTGTGCTTAACATGGTATCATTCAACCATGGCTTTTTGAGTTCACTGGGAATTGTCTTGTTGGGTTTTTGCACATGGTATCATTCTACCACGGCTTCCTGGTGACTTGAATCATGGTATTGTTCCACCACGGATTGTTTAGTCACTGGAAATTTTCCTCCAACATCTGACTTTTCACATGGTATCATCATTCAACCATAGCTTTTTGAGTTCACTGGGAATTGTCTTGTTGGGTTTTTGCACATGGTATCATTCTACCACGGCTTCCTGGTGACTTGAATCATGGTATTGTTCCACCACGGATTGTTGAGTCACTGGAAATTTTCCTCCAACATCTGTGTTTGCACATGGTATCATTCCACCATGGCTCCCTGGTGATCTCTGTGCTTGCACATTGTATCATTCCAACACGGCTGTGCTGTTAAGTCACTGGAAATTTACCTCCAACGTCTGTGTAGGCACATGGTATCATTCCACCATGGTTTACACTATCAGCCATTCACGGCCCATGCTCTACCAACTGCACTGAATACTAACGAAACCATTATTGTATTTATACCCCCCATTTACAAAGCTTTCCAACTTATGGAGACTCAAATTTGACATTTTAAACTCAAAACCAACATTAAAATCTTTCTTATTGGCTTGTATATCGCTTCCCAATCCTTCCGGCTCTATAAACCATCCAGAAACTTAAATTATTTGCATTCTACCAACCCTGAGCTGACAAAATTCATTACCCAGAATCCTTTGCGAAGATATGCAAATGAGCTGGTGCATCCAGCTAACTGATAACTGTCACCAGTGTGCTTATGGCAGCACTTCGCCCCAACCTGCATTTTTTCAAACGGCTGCTGCTGTAACTGATCACATGCGGCACCATGGCAACGGCAGGTCTGATCAGTTAATTAGATGGCTCCTTCCTCAGCTGGGAATGATTGGAGGATCTGTATTCTTTCTATCAATTCACAAACTTGGCCCAAATTTTTTTTTTACTAATATGAAAGATGATGTTACTTTGAGTAAATAAATTCATAACATGTTACTCTTTACCACTTGCCTATTAGGCCTATTTTTGACATTTGGTGTTTATAAGCTAAAATCAGTTGTTTTTGCTAGAAAACTACTTAGAACCCACAAACATTATATATTTTTTTTTAGCAGAGACCCTAGAGAATAAAATGGAGATTATTGTAATATTTTTTATCACACCGTATTTGCGCAGCGGTCTTCCAAACGCAATTGTTTTGGAAAAAATTCACTTTTAATAAAAAAAATAAGGAACCAGTAAAGTTAGCCCAATTTTTTTCCATAATGTGAAAGATAATGTTACGCCGAGTAAATAGATACCCAACATGTCATGCTTCAAAATTGCGCACACTCACGGAATTTCTACAGGTTGCTATCTTAGAGTTACAGAGGAGGTCTAGGGCTCAAATTATTGCTCTCGCTCTAACGATCGCGGCGATACCTCACATGTGTGGTTTGAACACCGTTTACATATGTGGGCGGGGTTTCCGTGTGCGTTCGCTTCTGCGTGAGCTAACGGGGACAGGGCGCTTTAATTTTTTTTTTTTTTTACTATTTATTTTATTTATTATTTTTTATTTTTACACCGTTTTTTTAAAAATTGATAATTTTTATTTCTAATACAAGGAATGTAAACATTCCTTGTAATAGAAATAGGCATGACAGGACCTCTTTTTTGTGAGATCTGGGGTCAAAAAGTCCTCAGATCTCACAAGTACACTAATAAAGATAGAAAGGAAAAAAAAAAAAGGGACCTTTAAGCCGTTTGCTTGGCAACGACGTTTGCCGTTGCTCCGGTCCTCCAAGACAATAGAGTCGAGTGAGGGCAAGCTTGCCCTCACTCGACATCCTGTCTGTGAGGATCCGGGACCCGATCATTTTCCCCGCTGCCGGCGGGTCCGGTAAAGGACCGGGACGCGGCGGGAGGGGGGGGGGCACCCCTTCCGCCATCCCGGAGGGTGATCTCGCGGTGAATCCGCCGCTGGGACCACCCTTATCGGAAAGCCGATCGCCTGCAGTTTAAAAAAATACCAGGGTTATGGCAGCTATCTGCTGCCATAACACCGGTATTTAGCTTTAAACTCAGGACGTATATATACTATTGCCAGATGGGAGGTGGTTAAAATTGCCCACACTCATGGAATGGCGCCAAACTTCAGTACCTAAAAATCTCCATAGGCTACGCTTTAAAAAATGTTTACAGGTTACCAGTTTAGAGTTACAGAGGAGGTCCAGTGCTAGAATTATTGCTCTCACTCTAACATTCGCTGGGATAACCCACATGTGTGGTTTGAACGCCATTTACATATGTGGATCCGACCTACGTATGCGCTTGCTTCTGTGTGCGAGCACGACGGGACAGGGGCGTTTTCATTTTTTTGTTTATTTTATTTTAATTTTTTTGATTTTTACACTGGGGGAGGGGCCAGGAGAGTCGGCGAAGGACCCAAGAAGAGGAGGATCTGGGCTGCTCGGTGCAAAACCAACTGCACAGAGGAGGTAAATATTACATGCTTGCTATTTTTAACTAAAAAAAAACCTGATACTTTTACTTTACAAATATCATGTTGTGGTTCTAGGTAATTTGTATGGAATTTGTTAATGATAACTAGAAAAGCAGAAAAATAGATCCCCTGGAGTCAGCAACAATAGACCCCCCCCCCCACCACAATAGATCCCCGCAGCAACAATAAATCTTCCCTGCAAAAATAGAAAAAACAGTAAGGCCCCTTTCACACTAGTGCGACTTGTCCCGCGATTTTGGACCGCAAAATCGCATGACAAGTCGTTTTCCATTATTTTCAATGAGCCCCATTCATATCAGTGCATTTTGAAGTCGCACCGACTTCAAAGTAGTTCCTGCACTACTTTGCCACGATTTTAATGCGTTTTAAAGGCATATAGCCTTGCCATTGCTTTCAAAATCGCGACAAAGTCCTGGCAAAATCGCTGTAAAATCGTGTCGCATAAGTGTGAAAGGGGCCTACAATAGATACCCTGCAATCAGCAACAATAGCCACCCAGAAACAATAAATGCTCCCCTGCAACAATCGCCCCCCCCCCCAATAAATCCTCCCCTGCAACAATAGACCCCCCCCCCAACAATAGCCCCCCGGGAACAATTGGAGTACCTGAGTGTCTGTGAGTACCTGCGAGTGTCTGTGAGTGTCAGTGAGTACCTGTAAATACCTGAGTGTGTGGGTGTGTCAGTGAGTGTAGCGGCATACCAGAGGGTAAGAAAGTAGAGTTAGGAAGCTAGAAAACAGCCACACAGATAGACTTAAATTACTGAATCCCCATTAGATTCGATTAGTAGGTACAATGCCCGGCAGGTGTGGAGATGCGATTCGGTGTACATCTTGTGGTATGCATACGTTCCTCGATCATGCGATCGAGGGCGAATAAAAATGCACAAAGTGTAAGCACGTTGTTTCCCTGGAAGCTCAGGTCCTGAATCTAGGGAAGCAGCTGGCAACACTGAGACGTATGTCCATACTGAAGGAGAGCTGGGATCGTACCCGTCAGGTGCAGGCTGGGGCCTGCACAGAGGTGGGCGGAGAGACGGAGGTGCAGGCATCAGAGCAGAGTAGATGGGTGACAGTTAGGAAGGGTAAAGGGGAAAAAGGCAAGGAGGCCGATCCTGGGCTGGAGCACCCCAATAAATACGCCTCGTTGCGTGATGTTGGGGAAACCAGTCAGGGACCAGCATTGCTGGAGCAGAACGACGCCCCTAGCTGCCAGGGGAAGAACTCCTCCAGTGAGGCCAGGAGAAAGGGAAAGGAAAGACAGGTGCTGGTGGTAGGGGACTCAATCATTAGAAGGACAGACAGTGCAATCCGTCACAAAGACCGTGGGCGCCGAACAGTCTGTTGTCTACCGGGCACTCGGGTTCAGCACATCGTGGATTGGGTGGACAGATTACTGGGTGGGGTACACTTGGGTACCAATGACATAGGCAGAGGAAGATGGAGAGTCCTAAACAATTTCAGGGACTTAGGCGCTAAGTTGAGGAGTAGGACCTCCAAGGTAGTATTTTCAGAAATACTACCTGTACCTCGAGCCACACCAGAGAGGCAGCGGGAGATTAGGGAAGTTAACGAGTGGCTGAGGAGCTGGTGTAGTAAGGAGGGTTTCGGGTTCCTGGAGAACTGGGCCGTCTTCTCAGTCAGCCACCGGCCCTTTGGTAGGGACGGATTGCACCTAAATGGGGAGGGTGCAGCCGTACTGGGTGAGAGGATGGCCATAAAGTTAGAGGGGCTTTTAAACTAGGTAATCGGGGGGAGGGTACAGTTGTAGAATTAGCCAGCGGGGAGCAAGATTCAGAGGGCACAAATGGGGACATTAGTGGAAAGGTGTTTAGAGTACCTAAGGCCAGGGTGGCTATGGGGAAAAATCACAAGAGCAGCCTAAAATCAACATCAAACGAGGATATATGTAACCGGTCAAAACTACGAGGTTTGTATACCAATGCCAGAAGCCTGGCTAACAAGATGGGAGAGCTGGAGCTCCTGATGTTTGAGGAGGACTTAGATTTTGTGGGGATAACAGAGACTTGGTTCGACAACTCTCATGACTGGATGGCGACCATTCCGGGGTATTCCCTTTATCGTAGAGATAGAGAAGGTAAAAAAGGGGGAGGGGTATGTCTGTATATTAAGAACAGTGTACAGGTGGGTCGTGGCTTGGATGTAGAGCGGAGGATGGGAGCGCAGCACCCATCCTGCTACCTAAATATCGATCAGACTCACCTCCGGGACTCTCATCGGTGATCCGGTACATCCCTGGTACTCACCCATGCCTTCAAAACGCCGCCCGCCGGCCACCTCTAAGACCTTGGCTCCTTCGGCCGCATGCTCTGACGCCATCTTTGTGGAGCAGCTTCGTGCACTTCTTGCTGGCATGGCGGCAACTCAGGCCTCTGATTCCTCTCCTGGCGCATCGACTCCTGCGGTGGGACCTGACACGGAGGTCATTCTTCACACCATCGAACACAGCAAGACGTCCCTGCTGGTGAGGATTGACCATCTGGCGGAAGAATGCAACCTCATCCGCAACTACTTGGACAAGATCAGGGGGCGCCTCACCGAGGCTGAGCAGCGGGTCTCGGCCGCTGAGGACATCTCTACTACACACTCTGACCTCCTTGACAGATTGCAATCTAAAGTCGATCTCCTTATGGCCAAAGCTGATGACGCCAAGAATCGTATGCGGCGAAACAACGTGCGGGTCCTTGGCCTGCCAGAGGGAGCGGAGGAAGCTGCTCCGGCTGAGTTCGCCGAGCACTTCTTTAAGGATCTCTTGGGAATGATGGAGGTGTCCCCCACCTACGTGGTGGAGAGGGCTCATCGAGTCCCCACTGGTAGGGGGATTCCGGGTGCCCCCCCAAGACCCTTCCTGGTCCGCTTCCTGAACTACAGGGACAGGGATAGGATCCTTGGCGAGGCCCGCAAACCTCCTTTCCTGCGCTTTGAGAATGCTGCTGTACACCTATATGCTGACTTCTCGGCTGATCTACAGAGGAAACGCAAGTCTTTCACAGATGTCCGTCGCCGACTACGGGAGAAGGGAGTGCAATACGGCATGCTCTATCCAAGTCGCCTGCGGGTCACTCATGGCGGAGTGGTGCGCTTCTTCAATACACCGGAGGATGCTGATGCCTGGCTCTTGCGTTGAGGCTCTGGTGGTACTCTGGGGGTCCCCTGCTATCTTCCCTCTCCTTTTGTCCTTCCTCTCCTTCCCCCCCATGATCACTACATGGCCTCCCTCTTCGTCTTCCTCACTACGGGTGGATACCTATTGACTGTTTGACGCCGGATTCCCCTTCCTTTTTCCTGCACTGGCCATCCTGTCCTGTACTGTTTGCCATACCCCTGCACTTGATCCCTTGCTTAGGGAGCTCCCGAAGAGCGTGCTCATTGGTTTTTTCAACCCCTTCTTCTTTTATATATTTTGTGTTTTTTGCCTTTTTCTTTTATTTTTCACTTTTGGCCTGTTATTCCACGGCTCGGACCTTTGAACTGGCACGGGGTGGGGCTGCTACCCCGCGGACTGCTTTTGGGCCCGTGGTCTGACCGACTGAACGGTTTATTTTCCTGGCCTGCGCCAGATGATTGCTGCCTAGGCTTTTTTCTAGTCAGTGGAGAGTTGAGTTAAATTTTGGGGATGAAGTCGACCTGAAGCACGGTTGCTTCCTGGTCGACAGGGAGTCTTATGTTATTTTTGTCTTTTTCTACTTTTGATTTCTTGTTTATGGCTGCATACCCTCGTTACACCGTACAATTTTATGTCTACTATGCTGCTTCACTGTTTTATGGTCTTTCACTGTGGGACGAAATCTGGGCTCTGTGCCTCACTGGGATTGGGTGTGAGGGGTGGCGTGGTTGGTCTCCTGCCTGGCTTCTGGCTCCCCTCCCTTTGCGCTTCATCCTCCTGTTTAATGCTCCCCCTTGCTCCATGGCGGACCAAATTAAAGCGCTGTCTTGGAATGTGCGGGGCCTGAATAATAAATTTAAACATGCGCTCCTCTTTAAGTATCATCAGTCCTCCAAGCCACATGTGGTCTGCCTCCAGGAGACCCATTTAACGGGGAGTGCTGTATTGGCCCTTCGTAGATGGGCACCTTAAAGACCACAACATACAGGGGTGTGAGCCTAGGGATACTCCAATAACTACAAAACATGTAGAAGAGAACACTAATGATGAACTAATAATTCAAGGTGAAGGCACCCCATTTGAAGTGTAGACAAAGCAGTACTAAGCAGGGACTCCTTAACAGGAATACAGTGCTGTGTGTACTGGTAGCAAAGTAAATCTCCCAAAAGAGGCCAAGGAAAGTCTCTAGGTCCAGAAGTCTGGTACTCGCTGTGTCCTGAATACTGCTTTGTCGCCTACAGTTTCACTTTCAATATTCCAGCAGCCTGTGTCCTTAGGAAACTTTTGTGCAAATGCTTTGGGAGAATAGAACAGAGGTCCCCCAGCCATACAGTAGCTGGGACCCTATAAAAGATTGTTTCATCTGCAGGTGGATTTCCCAGGTATGCCACAGCCCACAGGCTGGTTTTTATTTCCCCAGGAACAAGAGACCTCTTCTCTGGGTTCCAGTCAATTTATACCCCCTCAGCCCCCTTCTGGACACTCACAACTCTGACCAGGGATTGGCTGGAGAAGCAAAAATATGCAGACTGGGATCTGTGTTCTTTCACCCACTTTATCTCAGTTCCCTTGGATACAGGGAGTAGTAACGGAGCCCACATCATCAGAGCCCAAAGCAGATCTAACCAAACAATTGTTGCTCTCCCTGACTACAGGGAAAACAAAAACGAAATATAACCGCAAGTAGCCTAATGGGGCACTACATGTCTATGGTAGTGGTGGGTCCTCTGTTCTGCCATGACTCTCTAAACTGCTCGATCCTCTCTGACACATTTGGTTATAGGCTAAAAGCAGTTTACACCTGTGTGACTTAACAGTTAGTAAGTCACCACTTTATAATATTGCACAGAAATAGACCACTAGCAACTTGGAGGAAAATTAAATAAATGTACTAAGGCAAAGGAACTAAATGAGCCTTAAATCAATGAACAGATAATTATACTGACATAAGAGCACTAAAAAGGATAAACAGTCAATGACAAACTAATTGGCATTTAAAAGACTATAGCAAAGTTAAATTGAACTATAACAGTTGCAACTAGAGTCTCTAGAACTGCAAAGCTTACACAGAAGAATAACAGGATCCATGTATGCACACTATGTATAGAACACAAAGCAGCAATGACAGTATGTGTTCTTAGTGTATGAAGTACCTATTTAAGGTGGTGGAATGTACCTGGCACCTAGTCGGTAATATTAACTGGCTTTTATTGGGGCCCTTCTTTAGGTGTTGCACTGTCCCTTAAAGAGTGTAGGTGGTGAATGTAGAGCAGTCTCTATGGCATTAACTGTGTGTGGCGAGAGCTTAAAGAGGAGCTCCAGTTTCCCCCCAAAAATTAAAATTCAGCAACTACAAATACTGTTGCCGATGACTTTTAATATAAGGACACTTACCGAGCTGATTCTTCAATCCAGTTTGGGTGCAGGCGCCAGCATCTTAGGTAAGGGATAAAGAGTTTCCTACTGTACATGTAAGAGTCGTGCTGCATTTGGTGAATGGTCCCACAGTCTTCTGGGATCTGCGTGTATTCTAGAAGGCTGTGGGGGGAAGAAGGGGGGGCGAACATGCTTGTAGATCGCTGTGGCGATCTGTCCCAAAAGTGGGAGCGGGTACCTGTCAAAACCAGGTACTTGCACCCCCCTCCTCCCCAAAAGGTGTCAAATGAGGCAATGGGGCAATGGGGGGGGGGGGGTGGTGCAAACAAAAGGAGCTTCCCATTTTGGGTGGAGCTCCTCTTTACGATGTGTAGTTCGGCTCACCACTCTTGGCAGGCAACTACTTTGGTCCCAACAGCATGGCACTAATCAGGTTCCGGAAGTCAGGTCCTGGAAGCTCAGTATAGCAGCCCAGATCTTCAAACAGGGTGCAGTCTCTCAGCACCAGTCCTGGAAACACAGTGGCTCTCTCTCTCTTTCAAGCTCAGTGTCTGGGGCAGCTTGGTAGCAGTCTTGGGTAGCTCGGAAACAGGTTTGTCCTCTCTCCCTGATAAAGATGGACAGGTACAGCAGCAGCTCCTTTCCTGGGCTCCGGTCTCTCAGATGTGGAGTACAGACCCCAAAAGTATAACTGTACCCTTCACTCTCCTCTCTAGAATGGACCCCGATCTCTCTCAGTTTGTCTGGAAAAAGCAATCAAACTCTCCTCCTATGCATAAAAGGGACATGTGGAAAGTCTCCTTTAAAGACTACATCTCCCAGGATCGTTGGAATCTGCACAGCCAGTCCTCTCCGATGTTTCCATTGGTTCTTGCTTTCCAGCCCTCTGATTGGATGCGATTTCACTGCCAGGAGAAAGAGAGAGAGAGAGCAGGAGCAGGCAGACAACAAAAAAGCTGCTTGCATTCCCTCAGTTAATGTGCGTCAGGGGAGATGAAAGAGAAGGGTGGGCAGAGAACACACATCCTGCTGTGCACTCACAAAGCCCCTGCTCTTCCTCCAGGTCAGTCACTGCTCACACCGGTGGAGGGTGAAGTTTGTATTAAAGAAAGTTTGTATTAAATGTATAGAGTATGTAATATTATACAATTAAAATAATAGGATATTTGACTTACCAGTAAAATCCTTTTCTTGGACTACAGAACAGGACACAGGACTTGAATCATGACCATGGGTTGTATGCAGATACCTTTGGGTGTTTGAACACTGACAAAAAAATTTGCAGGAACACCCCATTATATAAAACTCCGTCCACTCGCAGCAAGCCTTAGATTTGTAGCAAGCAAAGGAGAGATCATTAAGAACCATGGGACACCCAAAGACAGTCCAACCCAGAGAGGGCAACACAGCAAACACAGCTAACAGGCCCACATAATAATGGGTTAAGAACGGCTTGACAAACTCAGAGAGCAGCTTGCAGCACCTTATGCCCAAAACTGGCATCAGAGGAGGCCTGCAAATCCACCCAGTAAAATGTACAACTATGAACAGAAGAGGAGATTGCAGCCTTGCAAATCAGAAAAAACAAAACAAATTCACAATGCTGGAAAACCCATGAAGCACTAACAGGTATGGAGTGTGCCTTAGCCAAGAAAGGAGGAAACTTATCTTTTAGACCATAGGCTCAAATGATAACTAGCAATGGTGGAGCTGGAAACAGGGAGCCACTGCTGGGACCTTCTGGAAGGTCAAAGAAGGAATCCTATTGCTGAAAAGAAGCTGTAGCCAAGAGGTAAACTCTCACAGTGTGCACTACGCTGAGACAGTGGAGTGAGTTGTCATTGGGATACTTTAGTACAGAACATTAGGAGGGAAGGACAGTGTTCTTGCTGAGGTGGAAGGAGGAAAGCACACTAGGGAGAAAAGAGGCTTTAGGCCTCAAAACAACCCTGCCCCTGTGTAACACACAGCTAAGTCAGAGACTTTCTGCGCAGAGGTGATGGCAACAAGACAGGTCACCTTGCGAATGAGGCCAGACAAAGAAATATCCCTAATAGGTTTAAAGGGCAGCCTTTGAATAACCTCGGTAACGTCCCACGGACACACAGGAGAATGGGAGCAACAGGAGCAACACCCTGCACAAAAGCCTTAATTAAATAAAAAGAGGCCAGTGGTCTCTAAAACAATAGCCAGCACTCTAAAAATATGCCCTCTATCTCAGTCCTGTGTAGCAGACAAGGGAATAGCTGTAGAGGGGGAAAGGTAAAGATCAGGTTGAGTCACCAAAGCATCCACTGTGAGAGCCCAAAGGGTCCCTGGAACTGGTGACAAAGCTGTCAAGTCTTTTGCTGAGTCTGGATGCAAGCAGATCCATGTCCCATGTCCCACTTATCCCACTTGCAAAAAAAAGGCTTATAACACCTCCAGGAGTCTATTCCCCACATCCGGATGCTGATAGCTGAGAAAGTTAGCCTGCCAATTTTCTACACCCAGAATATGGATATTGGTTGTGGCAGGCTTGTGTAGTGCTGCAAAGGGTATGGATTGTCATACTCAAAATGCTTAGGCAAGCACGAATTAAGGGGGCCCAGGCATGAAAGAAGGAACAGAAGTTTGTTTGGGGCAGGAAGATCCTGGACATGGCCATACTAATGTCATGCCCAGGTACTCTCATCAGTCAGTTTGTTTCAGCAATGACTTCCAAAGGTTTAGGATCCAACTGAATCTCTGCAAAGTCCGCACTGTCCACTGGACATTGGCTTACAGGGATATTAAGGAATGGTCTTTAACAGGAGGTCGGCTAGGAATCCCATAATATGTATGTAATATGAGGTGGTCTAGGTATCCCACAACATGTATCCATTGGGAACAGTGCAGAGCAAGAACTGAGGGAAGCACTGTGGTGAAGACCCAGGAGGCTGTGGACAGACCAAAGAGCAGGGTGACAAATTGGTAATATTGTGTGCCCACAGCAAAATGCAAATAGTGTTTGTGAAAGGAAAACATGTGCAAATAAGAATTATTGATGTAATGGAGGGAGGCAATGGTGACCATTCTGTGTGAAACTTTTGAAAAGTTGAGAATTTTCAGATCCAGAATAAGCCACGTGCCTTCATTATTAGGTTATTAGGTTTGAGCAGAAGCCTTAAAATTGTTCCTCATACAGGATTGAGGCAATGACCACCTCAGAGGGGAGCTTCTGAAAAGCAACAAAAGGCCTATCCTTCTTTGTGAAGGGCAAATTCAAGAGCATGAAGGAGACCGAGTCTGAAACTCCATTTTGTAGCTCCAGGAAATTACACTGAGATTTCTCAGGACCAGACACATGGGGGCTCCCCCTCATCGGAAAGATGTTTTGGGTTCAGACTTCACTGGCTTGGAGGTCTACACCTTCTGACATAAGTGTGTTTCTAGTTTATGCTCATCACATATGTTACAATCTGATTGTATTATCTCCTCTAGAACAACTATGTAATGCAAGGGCCTGCCTGATTGGATACAAATTATCTGCTTATGGGGGCACTCATGAGGGCCTGCTCCCGAGCTCCACTGCCTCAGAGCCACTGCAGATGGGCACAGCAGTGGATCAAATAAGGGCTCAGGTAAGTATGGGGGGGGGGATAAAAAAGTTAGGCTTTATATCCGCTTTAAGCTTTAATTAAATTGGATAGGCCTCTGAGCGACACCAGGGCTGTTAGCTGAGTCTGAACGAGCGAGGCTATCTGACCCCATGCTGCTGCACTTATGATCTCCCATGTCTAATGCAAAAGGAGTACCCACAACCTTCACTGCTGCTGAAATGAAATGGTGAAACCTTTTGTGCCAGGCACTGTGGGCTGCTTCATTCAGGAAGCATCCAAGGATTGATGTGCTATACGTGTTGGAACTGGGAGACCAGGTACTAGCTGAGAGAGCAAGCCATGAGGAAGCAACATGATGTTTGCATGCACAGTGGAGCCACAAAAGTGCAGCAGCTGATGCAACAGACTAACAATGGAGGGCAGATTTTGTTTTTTAAATGATGCAGCTTCCACACCATGGCTGTGATGCATCATGTATAAGTGTCACAGCCTGCTCTATGTAATAGGCAGCAGAGTGCCAACATACTGGGCCAGAGAAGGGAGCAATCCTTGTGTAACTTACTGCAGCAAATGTCAGAGTACAGAAAGGATGAAAGGGACTAGTCCCATCCTGTTTTTTCTCCTCCATGATTGGCATAATCTAAAAGGGGTCTTCTGGAACTAGGCTCCACTGCCAGCAGACCAGAAGCCCTGGACCTATATAGCACCCTTTGGCTAACTCACCAAGATGCCACTTCACATGCCAAGGTGAGCACTTATGCAAGATCCACTACCCAAAACATCTTTACAGGGCAGCTCTATATCTTTATTCAGGGAAGTTCACGGTACAATTCCCCAAGACTCAAGCCAAGGAGCTAACCAATCCAGAGAACTGCTAAAGGAAACCTGCATTGGCAGGTGATATAGTTAGGTAAGATTGAAGATGATCATCACCTAAGGACACTAGCAAAGACCTGAGCCTTGCTGGGAGGGGGAAGGGTTATATATTGGGGATGTCCATGCAGCTTTTCAGCTGTCTAATAGGGATGGGTCGAACATCCCCCTTCCAGCAAGGCTCAGCAATGTTCTAACCCGAACGGCGTACCTCATTGAAGTCTATGGAAGCTGAACAGGAAAAACCAAAAGTGCCCATTTTGAAGGCTTAAATGCAAGTAATTGGCCAAAAAGGGGCATAGGGGTCTGGAAACTGCCATGGGGTGCGTGTATCAATAATTAAAAAAAAAACTATGGTGTTTTAGGAGCAGTGATTTTAATTATGCTTAAAGTGCAACGTGACGTCAGAAGGGGGCGGTGTCACCGGGTGATGTAGACCAGGTGGCCCTGCCACTTACCTTAAGAAATGTCAAAGTACAGAGAGTGGGCATACGGCAGGAGGCCTCCCAGGAGGGGAGAGCGTTTAAAATGTTATCTATTTTTCGAGTTGACCTGATTGACAATGGATTTATATCAAGGGACACTATTTTTTTATTTTTTAATAAAAGATTTGTCAAAAACTGTCTCGTGTGGTTAGTACATTTGTACACTTTTTTGGTGAATGGGTAGGGGTACTATGTAACCAATGCCCATTCTCATGGAGGAGTGGGATCTGGGGGCCCCCCTTTTAAAGGGGACTTTCGTATTCCAATAAGCCCCCTGCTTGCAGGCCCAGACAGCCACAGCCCAGGGTTGTGGAGAAGAGGCCCTTGTCCCTTTCAAGGGACAAGGTGCTTTGGCGGGGGGGGGGGGGGGCAGACCCAAAGCACCTACCCCCCATGTTGAGGGCATATGGCCTGCTATGGTTCAGGAGGGGAGGAGCGCTTGCTCGGCCCCCCTTTCCTGACCTGCCAGGCTGCATGCCCGGATAAAGGTCTGGTATGGACTTTGAGGGGGACCCAACACCTTTTTTTTTTTAATTTTGGTGAGGGGTTCCCCTCGAAATCCATATCAAATCCGAAGGCGCTGCTTTTTTAAATTGTTTTATTCAGCTGTCAGTGGGAAAACACATTGACATTGCATGAGTCGCATGACAAGTCACAGTCCATTGAATTGGCACACATTCCAATCTATGTGACTTTGAAATTCAGGGACTTTGAAACGGTACCTGCACTACTTTGATGCAAATTTTGATGTGACTTTGATCCAGAGAGTGTAAAGTTGGATCAAAATCACACTCTAAATCGCACGACTTTGGGGATTGCAATAGTGGAAACGTAGATTAAATTGTCATGTGACCTTGGACACACAAAGTAGCATGACAAGTCACAGTCTTTTGATTTCAATGGCACCCATTCCCATCAATGCGATTTTGAAACTAAGCGACTTTGAAAAATTAGCTGCACTACTTTGATACATCTTTTGATGTGACTTTGATCCAAAGAGTGTAAAGTTGGATCAAAGCTGCACTCAAAGTCGCATCAAAGTCGCACTCCAAAGGCGCACTGTAGCCTCTCTCTCCCCCCTCTCTCTCCCTCTCTCCTCCTCCCTCACTCTCCCTCTCTCTCTTACTCTCTCTCTCTTTATGTCTCTCTCCCTCTCTGTCTCTCTCCCTCTCCCCCACTTTCTACCTCTCTCCCTCTTTCTCTCTCTCCATCTTTCTCTCTCCCTCTCCCTCCCTCTCTCCCCCTCTCTCTCCCCACTCTCTCTTTCTCTTTCCCCCTCTCTTTTTCTCTCTCTCTCCTCTCTCTCCCCCTCTCTTTCCATCCCCCTCTCTCTCACCCCCCTCTCCCTTTCTCTTTACCCCACTCCTCCCCTCGCTCTCTCTCCCCTCTCTCTCCTTCTCCCCCATCTCTCTCCCTCCCTCTCTCTCCCTTTCCCCCTCTCTTCCTCTCTCTTTCCTCCTCTTCCCTCCCTCTTCCTCCTTCTCCCCCTCTCTCCCTCTCTCTCCCCTCTCTATCTCCCCTCTCTCTCCCTCCCCCCTCTCTTTCTATCCCTCTCTCCCTCCCTCCCTCTCCCCCTTTCTATCCCTCTCTCTCCCCCCTTCTCTCTTCCCCCCCTCCCCCCTCTCCCTCTCCCCATCTCTCTCCCTCCCTCCCTCTCTCTCCCTTTCCCCCTATCTCTCCCTCTCCCCCCTCTAACCCTCTCTCTCTCCTCCTCTTCCCTCCCTCTTCCTCCTTTTTTTCTGTCCCTCTCTCCCCCCTCTCTTTCTCCCTCTCTCTCTCTCCCTCCCTCCCTCTCTCTCCCTCCCTCCCCCCTCTCTCTCTCTTCCCCCCATCTCTTTCCCTCCCTCTCTCTCCCTTTCCCCCTGTCTCTCCATCTCCCCCTCTCTCCCCCCTCTCTCCCTATCTCTCTCCGCCTCTTCCCTCCCTCTTCTTCCTTCTCTTTCTCTCCCTCCCCTCTCTTTCCCCCTCTCTCTATCCCCCATCTATCTCCCCCTCTCTCTCTGCCTCCCCCTCTCTCTCTCTCTATCCCTCTCTCCCTCCCTCTCTCCCCCTTTCTCTCCCTCTCTCTCCCCCCTTCTCTCTTTCCATCCCTCCCTCTCCCCCCTCCCTCTCTCTCCCCCCCTCTCTCCATCTCCCCTCTCTCTCCCTCTCCCCCTCTGTTTCTCCCCCCCCTCTCTCTCCCTCTCTCTCTCCTCATCTTTCCTCTCTCCCTCTCTCTTCCTCCCCCTCTCTCTCCCTCTCTCCCTCTCTCCCTCTATGTCTCTCTCCTTCTCTCCCTCCCTGTCTCTCTCCCAATCTCTCTCCCTCCCTCTCTCCCCCCTCTCTCCATCTCTGTCTCTCTCCCTCCCCCTCTCTCCCCCTCCCTCTCTTTCTCCCTCTCCCCCTCTCCCTTTCTTTCTCTCTCTCCCCCTCTCTCTCTCTCTCCCTCTCCCTTCCTCTCTCTCTCTCTCCCTCTTCCCCCTCTTTCTTTCCCTCCCCCTCCCTTTCTCTCTCCCATCTCTCTTTCTCTCTCTCTTGTCTCTCTCCCCCCCCTCTCTCTCCCCCTCTCTCCCTTTCTCCTTTCCTCCCTCTATCTCTCCCTCTCCCGCCCTCTCCCTCTATCCCTCTCAGTCTCTCTCCCTCTCACCCTCCCTGTCTCTCTACCAATCTCTTTCCCTCTCTCCCCCCTCTCTGTCTCTCTCCCTCCCTCCATCCCTCTCTCCCCCCTCCCTCCCTCTTCTCCCCTCTCTCTCTCCTTCCCTCTCTCTCTCTTTCTCCCCTCTCTCCCTCCCTCTCCCCCCTCTCTCTCTCCCCCTCTCTCTTTCTCTCTCCCCCCTCTCTCTACCCCCTCTCTCCCTCCCTCTATCTCTCTCTCCCCACCATCCCTCTCTCCCCCTCTTGTTCTCCGTCTCTGTCTCTCTCTCCCTCTCTTTCTCACTCTCCCTTCTCTCCCTCTCTCTCTCTCTCTATGTCTCTCTCTCTTTCCCTCCCTCTCTCTCCCTCCCTTGAGGCTCTGAAGACAGGAGGAGATCATGGTGTATGATAGGAGGGATAGGGGTGGGGCTGGGCAGGTCTAGGCATGCCTGTCTAAAAAAGACTGACAACCTTTTTTAGAGAGTGAGGGAAAGCTTAGCAAATTCAGATAGAAAGGGAGATAGCATTGTTGGTGAAGAAAAGGAAGAAGCTAGTTTAGATAATACTTTCTAAGCTACACAAGCAGCTAGCAAGAAAATTAATAATATTAAAGATAAAGATATTTAACATACTATTAATAGGAAAAATGTCCCTTTTGACTGGAGTTTCCCTTTAAGGTTAAAAGTAAATTCCACACTGCTGCTCTATTCTGGCAACTGCTATCCACAGCACTGACCCCTAGCAACGTACTACTCTCTCGCTCTCTCCCTCTATGTCTCTCTCCCTCTCCCCCTCCCTGTCTCTCTCTCCCTCTCTCCCCCTCTCCCTCTCTCCCCCTCCCCCTCTCTCCCCCTCCCTCTCTCTCTCTCCCTCTCTCCCCCTCGCCCCCCCTCTTTCTTTCTCTCTCCCCCCTCTCTCTCCCTCTCCCTCCCTCTCTCTCCCTGTTCCCCCTCTCTCTCCTCTCTCTTTCTCTCTCCCCCTCTCTCTTTCTCTCTCCCCTCTCCCTTTCTCTCTTTCTCTCTCTCTCTCGTCTCTCTCTCTCCCCCTCTCTCTCACTCCCTGTATCTCCCCCTCTCCCCCCTCTCCCTTCCTCTCTCTTTCTCTTCCTCCCTCTCTCTCCCCCTCTATCCCTCTCAGTCTCTCTCCCTCTCACCTCCCTGTCTCTCTCCCAATCTCTCTCCCTCTCTCCCCCTTCTCCCTCTCTGTCTCTCTCTCTCCCTCTCTCCCTTCCTCTCTTTATCCCTCTCTCCCCTCTCCCTCTCTTTCTCCCTCTCTCTCCCTCCCTCTCTCCCTCTTCTCCCCTCTCTCTCTTCCTCCCTCTCTCTCTCTCTCTCTATCCCTCTTCTCCCCTATCTCCCTCCCTCTCCCCCTCTCTCTCTCCCCCTCTCTCTTTCTCTCTCCCCCTCCCCCTCCCCCTCTCTCTCTCTCCCCCCTCTCTCCCTCCATCTATCTCTCTCCCTCCTCCCTCCCTCCCTCTCTCTCTCTGCCTCTCCCCACCTCTCTCTTTCTCTCTCTGTCTCTCTCTCTCTTGTTCTCCGTCTCTGTCTCTCTCTCCCTCTCTTTCTCTCTCCCCTTCTCTCCCTCTCCCTCTCCCTCTCTCTCTCCCTCCCTCTCTCTCCCTCCTTTGAGGCTCTGAAGACAGGAGGAGATCATGGTGTATGATAGGAGGGATAGGGGTGGGGCTGGGAAGGTCTAGGCATGCCTGTCTAAGAAAGACTGACAACGTTTTCAGAAAGTGAGGGAAAGCTTAGCAAATTCAGATAAAGGGAGATAGCGTTGTCGGTGAAGAACAGGGAGAAGCTTTCTAAGCTACACAAGCAGCTAGCCAGAAAATGAATAATATCAAAGATTAAAGATATTTAGCATACTATTAATAGCAAAAATGGCCTTTTTGACAGGAGTTTCCCTTTGAGGTTAAAAGTAAATTCCACACTTCTATCCACAGCACTGATCCCTAGCAACATACTGACTATGTTAACACCTTTCCTACTTTCTGTTCTTGGTTTAGGCATACTTGATTTAAAGAATAAATTCCACTATTGTCCCAGGTGACCTTGCCAGGTGTTGCAGAGAGCAACATTTTGCTATAGAGCACCAATAGTTGTAGTTATGCCCCTGGAAGAATACAATATATCCACCAATTCTAGAAATTACAAAACATGCTATTTCATTTTTAGGCATAGAACCTATTGCATAAATCTGGTGTCTCCTACTGTGTGCCACAGTGATATGTCCACAATTTGTATTATATAAACTTTTTTTCCAGCATGCCTTATTTAATCACAATTTTATTTAAAAAAAAAATTCTCTTGTTAGCACACCCTATAAGCCCCTCCAGAACCCCCCATTACTTCTCATAATACCTTTGATGTGAAAAGTGTCTGTGAAAGGAGGGGTAGTGTTCAGCATGTAATGTTGGGTTGTAGAACTTTTGAAATTTTTCTCTTAAGGCCCGTACACACGATAAGAAATTCGGAAGGGAAAATTCGTCCGACGACCGATCTGCCGATTTTCGGATTGTTAGTATGGTGCTTTCGACAGCCGACTCCGACTTTTCGGCCAACAAAATCCTGATGTGCAGGCTATAAAATTTTTGTCCTCCGTCAACACACGTCCGATTTTCATCTCATTAGTACAGATTTCGACAGGGAAAAGTCTTATGAGCAAGACTAGGCATGCTCAGAGACGAAAGAACACATACAAAGCAATCCAACACATGACATCACTTCTGAAGTAGAATTCTGTCGTACGGGAAAATTCGTATGAAAATAACCTCTTCACTTTCCACATTAGCATGCCACAAAAAACAGACGACAGATCGTTCAATAATCTGATCGTGTGTACGGGGCTTTAGCTACCAATCAGCTTCTCTATTTCTTGTTGCTATGAAAGGTTGAGATATGGGAGATGGCCACTATGAAGGATATGCATATTTTTCCTCCATCACCATTTCATATATGAAGCTTAGCAGTGAATTTAATAAATTTTAAAGTTAAAAACACAGTTTATTGCAATTATGTATTTATTAAAATGTATACATCCTCCTTTGCATTTTGGCTGCCCCCTTCCTGCAAGGGTTACATTCTTTGTTTATATCTAGGGGACTGGGAAAAGCAATTTTACTTACCTAATTCCTGCTCAATTGGTAACCCGGCACTCCCCTACACTCCAGAGATAGACTGTCCCTTGGCTTTCTCATGTCCATTGCAGGGTTTAGACTCTGTATTGAACTTGATGATATCAGAGGACCTCAGACCTCCAGGGCACAAAGGAAAAGAGGCTGTTGCTTCTTCTCGGTTTGCTCATAGGCGGGGGACAGAGCCAAGACCTAGCTGAAGTGTATAACCATAGTACAGAATGTCAGATTTCCAGACCCCGTGACAGAACTGTGTAGATATCAGAAATGAATAGAGAGGAATAAAAATGTGTTGCCATGTAAAACAACTCCCATATATGTATTCTACATGTTTACCGGGATTCCAGCTTTATCAAAGTAATATTTTCAAAAAATACATTACCAGATCAGTATATAATTACCAATTGCAAGGAAAGAAGATACATATTTGACCATGCTAGGGCAGTAGATAAACTAAAACAGTCATTCTTTTGTTTTTACAACCCCGCAATTGCCTTACATAATAATGTGTAAATGCAAGTCAATGGGCTGATGTGAAATTATCCTTTCACTATATTCATAAATATAATGGCATGTGGTTTTCGACCATGCAAGCAGCAATAGCAATAAAATAAAGTGTTTAAAGTGAGATTGTAATAAATTTATATACAACTTTAATAACATGGCTTTTTAACAGTTTGACCACTCGTTATCTAAGTAACACTCTCAAGGTTACATTGGGGCTTTTCCTGTTTTATTTGGCAAGGACTAAGATACACAATGTCCCTGGACACCCTCCAGCCTTTACATAGAGGATATTAAGAGTATTCCTACTCCTAAACCCTTTATAAGTCTTGTTTTTTTGCACCCTACCATGATATATGAGTTTGCTCAAATGGACTAGTCTGCTGTCTCGTTCTCTATCAGTCAGGGATTCCAACAAATCCTCTTGGTGTAATTCCACTAATGAAGTCATGTAATCCCATTAATACTTGTATTTCCTGCTTTTGGAATGTAGCATAAAAAATGATTTGCAGGTCTTCATTCCTTCATTCTTATCTTCTGCATGGATGGAAAGCTGTTATTCTTGAACGAGCTTTCTATCTGCTGTAGATGATAGGAAAAGCAGTTTATCCTCCACAGTTTCTCCTGGCACATTGTGGTTACTTTGATAGTTTCCCTAAACCAGACAATAAAATATTTATTGGTTCTCGTGTATAATAATATTTTTGGCGTCCAAAGCAAACTAAAAGATAATTATAGATTAAGTGAGGTGACCTGACCTGAAAAGTTGAATGTCAACTTACCTTATCTGTAATGAGAGGAAAAAAGGCTAACCATGGAGTTATTAAGCATTCATGATTGGGATTTCCAGATATTTGGCATAGTCTATAGAGAGGAAAGGGCTTTCTTTCATTTTATCTTTAACTCCAGCTCTTGCTTGGATTTTTCCGGCCAACTGTAACATAAATTCTCTGACACAACTAGAACTACTATCTTTGTTACAATTGTATAATGTAGAAAGGATGCAACTGTGTCCTATCTGCACTCTCAACCTGTTGATTGGATAGTGGAGGAACAGCAGAATACTGAGGTTGTCTTTCTCTTGTTCATCTGTATCTCTTGCTATCAATATTTTCCTGGTCGACATATTTGCATATTTGCAGCACACCTGACTGGCTCCCAGTCCTGCTCCTCCTTTTCCAGATCTGAGCACTGCTGTACAGCTTACAGGATTACAAGATGCCAGTACCAAGGTATATTTAAATAATTACAGTGCATCTATAAAGTATTTACAGTGCTTCACTTTTCCACGTTTTGTTATGTTACATCCTTATTCCAAAACTGATTCAATTCATTTATTTCCTCAAAATTATACAAACAATACCCCATAATGACAACGTGAAAGAAGTTTGTTTGAAATCTTTGCAAATGTATTCAAAATAAAAAATGAAAAAAATCATATGTACATAAGTACAATATTTTGTTGAAGCACCTTTGGGACCAATCCTCAAGTCATTGTTGAGTATGATGCTACAAGCTTGGCACACCTATTTTTGGGCAGTTTCTCCGATTCTTCTTTGCAGGACCTCTCAATCTCCATCAGATTGGATGGAAAGCATCGGTGCACAGCCATTTTCAGATCTCTCCAGAGATGTTCAATTCTGGTTCAAGTCTGGGCTCTGGCTGGGCCACTCAAGGACATTCACAGAGTTGTCCCTTATCTTGGCTGTGTGCTTAGGGTTGTTGCCCTGTTGGAAGATGAACCTTCGCTCCAGTCTGAGATCCAGAGCGATCTGGAGCAGGTTTTTATTAAGGATGTCCCTGTGCATTGCTGCATTCATCTTTACCTCAATCCTGATCAGTCTCCCAGTTCCTGCTGCTGTAAAACATCCCCACAGCATGATGCTGCTACCATCATGCTTCACTGTGGGGATGGTATTGGCTAGGTGATGAGCGGTGCCTGGTTTCCTCCAGACATGATGCTTGCCATTCAGGCCAAAGAGCTCAATCTTTGTTTCATCAGACCAGAGAATTTTGTTTCTCATGATCTGAGAGTCCTTCAAGTGCCTTTTGGCAAACTCCAGGTGGGCTGTCATGTGCCTTTTACTGATTAGTGGCTTCTGTCGGGCCACTCTACCATACAGATCTGATTGGTGAAGTGCTGCAGAGATGGTTGTTCTTCTGGAAGGTTCTCCTCTCTCCACAGAGAAACGCTGAAGCTCTGTCAGAGTGAACATCGGGTTCTTGGTCACCTCCCTCACTAAGGCCTTTCTCCCCCAATCGTTCATTTTGGCTGGGCGGCCTGCTCTACGAAGAGTCCTGGTGGTTCCAAACTTGTTCCATTTACGGACGATGGAGGCCACTGTGCTCATTGGGACCTTCAATGCTGCAGAAACTTTCTGTACCATTCCCCAGATCTGTGTCTCAATACAATCCTGTCTCTGAGGTCTACAGACAATTCCTTGGACTTCATGGCTTGGTTTGTGCTCTGACATGCACTGTTAACTATGGGACCTTATGTAGACAGGTGTGTGCTTTTCCAAATCATGTCCAACCAACTGAATTTACCACAGGTGGACTACAATCAAGTTTTAGAAACACCTCAAGGATGATCAGTGGAAACAGGGTACACCTGAGCTCCATTTTGAGTGCCATGGCAAAGGCTGTGAATACTTATGTACATGTAATTTTTTTGTTTTTTATTTTTAAGAAATTTGCAAAAAAATTCAAACAAACTTCTTTCACATTTTCATTATGGGGTATTGTTTGCAGAATTTTAAAGAAAATAATTAATTTTATCAATTTCATGTTGCTACAAAAAAATAATTTTTGTGGCCTGGAATTCTCTTTTCTTTCTGGGAAATTTCTTTATGGGAATTTTCTTTCCTTGTTTTCATGCGCATTTCTTTTTTGATTATATTTCTCACACGATTGCCAGATAATTGATTAGAAAATCATTTGTTTTTCAAAACATTTCCAACATGCCCAATCTCTGAAACTTGATGGCTGTGCAAAAATTGGACGCTGCTGATGCCCACTAATGGTGCGAAATTTAAACGAAAATTCTTAGATAAGGTTTTCGAAAGAAAATTCTTATGAAATTCGACCCATGTATGGCCAGCCTAAGGAATCAAATAAAAAAGTCGTACAAGCTAGGACTTAACCCTTGGTTGTTCAGTGGATATGCAGTTGGATAAAAGATAGATATTTGAGTATGGTTGTAAATGAAGTTTATTTGAAACAGAGACTAATCACTAGTGATGGGCCACCAGGCTCTCTGCAAGGTCCCGTTCTATTTCATCTATATGATATAACTAAAAGTTTGATATCCCTGGAGGTGTCTGTCACATGGAACATGATTTGGCATCACTGGACGAGTGGATAAAGCAGTGGAAGCTGCTGTTCAATGTTTCTAAATGTAAAAAAATGCACCTAGGGAAAAATAATCCCTTAAGTGCCGGTTCACACATATGCGATGTCAGACATTGAATGTGATTTGCACCGCACTGCTGTGCAAATCACATGAGATGTCTGTGCGATGCAAATTCAGCCATGCAGATTGTGAAGCTGCAAGCTGTCACAGCCGGTGATGCCGGCGCCACCGAGACCAGAGGGAAAGGATCAAGGCTTCGGGCAGCCGCATTGCTGGATCGTGGGATGGGTGAGTGTGTGTTTATTCAAAGTCAGCAGCTACACTTTTTGTAGCTGCTGACTTTTAATCAACACAGAAAAGGCTGAAACACCGCTTTAAGGAAGTAGCACTAATTTAGACTTTTTTGATTATTGGCTGGGATCTGCTGACAGTCTCCTGCTGAGTCAAATCACAGTGTAAGAGACATTCAGATGGACCCAAACAGGCGTTGGCGCATGCCCAGGCACATTACTGGGTGCACAGGAAGAAATGTGCGTGTTTGCATGCGCTCACACGCCGCGTTCGTACACATGCGCACGCATTGGCACCAAACGGACTATTTAAGCTGAGCAGTGACAGGAGCACATTGCTGAGTGGTCTTTCAGCTTGTTCCTGTTTACCTGTGCCCTGACCTGCTTCTGCTTTACCTCTGCTGACCCAGCTTGCCCTTGACTCTCCTTTGGATTCCTGCCTGCCTACCTGTGACCCTGACCTGTGATTGAACTTTCTCCTGTCTTATGCCTATGTACCTCGCTGCCAGATTGTGTACTGACTTCGGCTTGTATCCTGACACTGCTTCCGTCTCACGTTCCTGTACCCGCGCTGCCCTGCTGTTGATGACCCCTTGGCTTGCGTTCCGGCTTCACGCCTGCCTTGTCATCCAGCATCACAGAGTTCCAGTTCCAGGTGCTCATCTGGTGATCCATGGCCATCAGTCTCCTGTCAAGGCGCCACTTGCTATAAGTGCTCGTGCCACTCTGTGCCCCACACCTCCTGTCATCTCTACCAGGGGTGTTGGACAGGAGGTGCAAGAGAAGCCCCCTCTACAGCTCGATCTCCACCAGGTACGTGATACACAGAGAAGTAGGTGGGTGGGAGCATGTTCCATAAACCCTGAAAAGGGCAGCGACGTACGCCTGTAGCTGCCACCCTATGTCAGTATATGTACTGCGACGGGTCGGCAATGGGTTAATTACCAATGTTATTTGTAATATGCAGCATGAGGGGGTTAATGTATTTCCACTAGTGACTGATGCATCAGTGACTGACCAGTGGCAGTAAATTAACCCCTTTGTGCTGCATTAGTGGTATTTTTAATATGCAGCATGAGGGGTTTAATGCGTCAGTGACCAGTAGAAATACAGTAACCCCCTCATGCTGCATATTACAAATACCATTGGTAATTAACCTCCCCCCAGCCCCCACCCCTAATTCAAAGAGTTAATTTATCTATCTGAAGATGGCAATCTGCTAACTTGTGTGATACACACTTGGTTCAATGTCCCAGTCCCGCTAAAAATCAATGATCGCCGCCATTACTAATAAAAAAATTAATAAAATGAAAGTCCAAAAATCTATCCTGTAGTTTGTAAACGCTATAACTTTTGTGCAAACCAATTAACCACTTTACCACCGGAGGATTTTGCTGTCTTACGTCCAGGCCACTTTTTGCGATTCGGCGCTGTGCGAATTTAACTGACAATTGCGCGGTCGTGCGATGCCGTACCCAAACGAAATTTACGTCCTTTTTTTTCCCACAAACAGAGCGTTCTTTTGGTGGTATTTGATCACCTGTGCGATTTTTACTTTGTGCGCTATAAACAAAAAAAGAGCGTTTATTTTGAAAAAATAACAATATTTTTCACATTTTTTTATATGAAATTCCCCCCAAAAAAATGTAAAAATTAAAAATGTTTTAAATTTTTGGCCAATTTGTTTTCTGCTACCTATGTTTGGTAAAAAAAATCAAAATAAGCGTATTTTGATTGGTTTGCGCAAAAGTTATTGCGTTTACTAACTACAGGAAAGATTTCTGTCATTTTTGGTGTTTTTTTTTAACTCGTAATGGCGGCTGTAACGGATCTTTGTACCCCAGCTGGGCACATCCGCCGAATCTGTGTCTCCTGTCCTCCAAAACGCACCCACAGCCTGCGGAGAAGTCATATCCAGCCAGTAACCCCTCAATCACGAGACAATCCACACAGGTGTTGAGGGTTAAACATGCAGAGCTTAAACTGTTTATTACATTCCAAGACAACAGTTTTACATACAGTTATGGGACACTCCCCTTAGCCTTTCCACAGAAGGGGGGGAAGGGAACCAACCAATGAGAACTGAACATTTGTACATTTGAAACATGCAGTCTTAATACACACCCCCTGCGGAGAGATGTCTCCAACTCAGACCATTGTCTGCCATGAATCCACACACTTAGACACAGAAACAGGAGGGGGGGGGGGGGGATGGGTTGTAACATTACATTACATTAACTCAATGCCATGAGTCAGTTGTTCAGAGGATGAATAAAGGGAAAATAAAATGCAATGTCCCAAACTCATAAGAAAATGACACAAAGGGGTTTACAATCCAGGGACAGGGTGATCCGTCACCCATAGTGACGGCTAGTACCGTCACATCTCTTCCCCCCAATGGTAGACTAATCCAGGTACTAGACCTCCAACTGGTCTGTGCCTGAATTAGTCGGGTAACAAATCCCAAAAAGAGTCAATGTCTGTTTGCCTGGATAATTCGTCGGCGTTGCCGTTTTGCTTCCCAGGGCAGTAGTGGATGGTAAAGTCAAAAGGCTGCAGCGCCAAACTCCAGTAGCTTCTGGCCCATAATCTGTCGGTAGGAGGCTTGCGCACAGTCCCCTCCAAAACACACAGTGACAGTGGGTTCTGTCACATTTCTCCCCTTTTAAAAACAGGCTAACGAGGTTCCTGACCCTCAACTGGTCTGGACCTGCGTTAGTCACAAACTTCCACCCCAGGCAACCAGGAAAAGTAAAAGAACGACTCTGGCGCTGGGGAGCAACACCGCACATAGGGTCTCCCATGAATAAAAACAGCCGCTGCAGAGTGGGAACAGCTGTCTGCACTCCTCTGATCCAGGGCAGGGTTGCAGATATTGGGGGGAGCTGAATAATTCTCTGCCCTGATGCCAGCGCTTCCGCTGGTAGGGAATGTAGGCTGGTAGGGCTATGCATTTGGGGAGAAAAAGGTACTTGCTTTTCTCCTGGTGTAGTTACGAGCCGCTGAGAAGGTATCTTGCAGGGACTGTCTCCCGGATTCTTCATCTCTGGTTCTGATGCTGGGCAGAGACCATCAGCGCTCTGTCCTGTAGCCAGCGCTTCTGCTGGGGGGATGAACATTGGGGTAGTGTCCAATTGCTGGGGAGGGAGAATTGCTTCCTCTACTCCCGGTGGGGATATCTGCTGTTGGGAAAACAGCTCACGCAGATCCTCTCTCAGACTCTCCGGATCCAACTCTTTTTCTGATGCTGGGCAGATGCCAGGGGCACTCTGCCCTGTAGCCAGCGCTTCTGCTGGGGCGATAAACACTGGGGTAGTGTCCAAGTGCTGGGGAAACGGCTCACTGAGGTCACCCCTCGGACTCCCTGGATCTACCTCTGAGGGTGGGCAGAGGCCAGCGGCACTCTGCCCTGTAGCCAGCGCTTCTGCTGGGGGGATAACCACTGGGGTAGTGTCCAAGTGCTGGGGAAACGGCTCACTGAGGTCACCCCTCGGACTCCCTGGATCTACCTCTGAGGGTGGGCAGAGGCAAGCGGCACTCTGCCCCGTAGCCAGCGCTTCTGCTGGGGGGATAAACACTGGGGTAGTGTCCAATTGTTGGGGAGGGAGAATTGCTTCCTCTACTCCCGGTGGGGGTATCTGCTGTTGGGAAAACAGCTCACGCAGATCCTCTCTCAGACTCTCCGGATCCAACTCTTTTTCTGATGCTGGGCAGATGCCAGGGGCACTCTGCCCTGTAGCCAATGCTTCTGCTGGGGCACCAGATGAGATACTCTGGACTTGCTGCTGATCACCATTTCCCAGCCTTCCAGCGCCTGTCTCAACTCCCCCTTCTGAGACCTTCATGCTATTAGCTTGTCTCGCTGCCTGGTGGACCTCCGGTGCGTTCCGGCATTCTAGCGCTCGCAGTGCCCTCTGTATCATCGCTGCTTCTTCCATTGCAGTTAGTACGGGAAAACGCAGGGTCACCCCTGGCCCCATTTGCTTCTCATCTTCGTGACTGTCTGCTATTTCTCTCGGACAGTCCCAGGCAACGGGAGCCATGCCAGGCTGCTGATCACCGTCAAACAGCCGCTTGTAAGCAATCTCGAGCTCCCATTCCTGCTCAACCAGGAACTCCAATTCCTCCAGGTCACACGCCTCGTCGGGGAGGTCCAGCACCTCATCTCGGAAATCCAGAATGTGTTCCAGCCGCCACTCCTCATCGCTCCCAAAGTCTGGGTCTCCGTACATTTTTTGATGGAGCAGCCCCACGCCGCCATAGCCAATGCCTTCTGTTGGGCTGCCATCTGCTGTACCTGGCCACAGTTGAGCCGCGAACTACCGGAGGGCTCTGTAGCTGGCGTCCAGCCTCATTTCCTCCTGGACCAATCTTCCGAGCTCCGTCTTCCCTTCATCTCGCGGTCGTTCCCTCAGGAACACCTCTCGCGCACGGTACTGCTTCCGGTACATCTCTGTGGAGGAGGGAAGGATCTTCCCCTGATGGTGCCGCTCGTGGCTTAGCGCCTCATGCCAGAGTTGCCGGCGGATCACATCCTCCCAGCCGAGCCTGGTGTGCTCTGTCGCTGGTCCCCGATGTTGCTTCCGCATGCCTTGCAGCCTCCTCCCGAACTCCGCTCTCATGCTGGCTGGTCCCCGTATCACTCCTCGGCAGCTGCCCAGATCTTGAATCCTGGTGGTGGTTTGGATGTCCTGGACTGCAGGAGACATCCCACCGCTGCCAACCAATGTAACGGATCTTTGTACCCCAGCTGGGCACATCCGCCGAATCTGTGTCTCCTGTCCTCCAAACGCACCCACAGCCTGCGGAGAAGTCATATCCAGCCAGTAACCCCTCAATCACGAGACAATCCACACAGGTGTTGAGGGTTAAACATGCAGAGCTTAAACTGTTTATTACATTCCAAGACAACAGTTTTACATACAGTTATGGGACACTCCCCTTAGCCTTTCCACAGAAGGGGGGGAAGGGAACCAACCAATGAGAACTGAACATTTGTACATTTGAAACATGCAGTCTTAATACACACCCCCTGCGGAGAGATGTCTCCAACTCAGACCATTGTCTGCCATGAATCCACACACTTAGACACAGAAACAGGAGGGGGGGGGGGGGGATGGGTTGTAACATTACATTACATTAACTCAATGCCATGAGTCAGTTGTTCAGAGGATGAATAAAGGGAAAATAAAATGCAATGTCCCAAACTCATAAGAAAATGACACAAAGGGGTTTACAATCCAGGGACAGGGTGATCCGTCACCCATAGTGACGGCTAGTACCGTCACAGCGGCGATCTGCGATTTTTTTTCGGGACTGCGACATTGCGGCGGACAGATCGGACCCTTGACTGACATTTTTGACACTTTTGGGGATACCAGTGACATTACTGCAGTAATCAGTGCTATATATATGCACTGTTACTGTAAAAATGACACTGGCAGGGAAGGGGTTAATTTTATTGGAGAGGGAGGGGTTAATGTATGCCTGGTGCTTACTAACGTGTGGGGGGGGGGGGGGGTGACTGAGTGAGTCGGATGTTCAGCTATGCTGAACCATGCTATCTGTCCCTGCCTGTCACTTAGGAGATCCGCCCGCTCTGTTTACACAAGCGGGCGGATCTCCAAACTAGATTCCCCGACGATCGGGGAAGAGCGGCGGCGATCGCAGCCGCTCCTTCCCTGGCCCGACTCACGCTGTGACTGAACACAGTGGGAGCGAGCCTCCGGCGGCGCGCGCGCCGCCCACAAGGGGCGAAGTCCAGCGACGTAGGTCTACGTCGCTGGACGATAACGAGCCACATTGCTGCGGTAGCAGCAATGTGAGCGGAGTTAAAGTGGTTAAAATACGCTTTTTGGGATTTATTTTACCAAAAATATGTAGCAGAATACAAATTGGCCTAAACTGATAAAAAAATGTGATTTTTCAATTTTTTTTATTGGGAATGTTCTATAGCAGAAAGTAAAAAATATTGTGTTTTTTTCATAATTGTCGCTATTTTTTTGTTTGTAGCGCAAAATCTAAAAACCGCAGAGGTGATCAACTACCACCAAAAGAAAGCTCTATTTGTGGGAAAAAAGGAGATTAATTGTATTTGAGTACAGTGTCGCACGACCGCGCAATTGTCAGTTAAAGCATCGTTGTGCTGAATCGCAAAAACAGGCCTGGTCATTAAGGGGGTAAAACCTTCTGGAGCTGAAGTGGGTAATCATAAAAGATTGTTTGCCCCAACATTTAATGGGAGTGCCTAACTGGGTATTTTAGGCACTTGCCTGGGTATTTTAGGCACTTTGCCTGGGTATTTTAGGCTCTTTGTCTGGGTATTTTAGGCACTTGCCTGGGTATTTTAGGCACTTTGCCTGGGTATTTTAGGCTCTTTGTCTGGGTATTTTAGGCTCTTTGTCTGGGTATTTTAGGCTCTTTGCCTGGGTAGTTTAGGCTCTTTGCCTGGGTATTTTAGGCTCTTTGTCTGGGTATTTTAGGCTCTGTGCATGGGTATTTTATGCACTTTGCCTGGGTAGTTTAGGCTCTTTGTCTGGGTATTTTAGGCACTTTGCCTGTGTATTTTAGGCTCTTTGCCTGGGTATTTTAGGCTCTTTGTCTGGGAATTTTAGGCACTTTGCCTGGGTATTTTAGGCTCTTCGTCTGGGAATTTTAGGCTCTGTGCCTGGGTATTTTATGCACTTTGCCTGGGTAGTTAGGGCACTTTGCCTGGGTATTTTAGGCTCTTCTGGGTATTTCAGGCACTTTGCCTGGGTATTTTAGGCTCTTTGTCTGGGTATTTTAGGCTATTTGTCTGGGTATTTTAGGCTCTTTGCCTGGGTATTTTAGGCACTTTGCCTGTGTATTTTAGGCTCTTTGCCTGGGTATTTTAGGCTCTTTGCCTGGGTATTTTAGGCTCTTTGTCTGGGTATTTTAGGCTCTGTGCCTGGGTATTTTATGCACTTTGCCTGGGTAGTTAAGGCTCTTTGTCTGGGTATTTTAGGCACTTTGCCTGGGCATTTTAGGCTCTTTGTCTGGGTATTTTAGGCTCTTTGCCTGGGTATTTTAGGCACTTTGCCTGGGTAGTTTAGACTCTTTGTCTGGGTATTTTAGGCACTTTGCCTGGGCATTTTAGGCTCTTTGTCTGGGTATTTTAGGCTCTTTGCCTGGGTATTTTAGGCACTTTGCCTGGGTAGTTTAGGCTCTTTGTCTGGGTATTTTAGGCTCGTTGTCTGGGTATTTTAGGCACTTTGTCTGGGTATTTTAGGCTCTTTGCCTGGGTATTTTAGGCTCTTTGTCTGGATATTTTAGGCTCTTTGCCTGGGTATTTTAGGCACTTTACCTTGGTATTTTAGGCTCTTTGTCTGGGTATTTTAGGCACTATGCCTGGGTATTTTAGGCTCTTTGTCTGAGTATTTTAGGCTCTTTGTCTGGGTATTTTAGGCACTTTGCCTGGATACTTTAGGCACTTTGCCTGGGTACTTTAGGCACTTTGTCTGGGTATTTTAGACACTTTGCCTGGGTACGTTATGCACTTTGCCTGGGTATTTTAGACACTTTGCCTGGGTATTTTAGGCAAACCTGAATTTGATGGTCAGATATAAAAAATACTCCTTTAGCAGATCATCAGCAAATCTAATTTTTTCCCCTGAATGTGACCTATCAATATATAAGTTAAGGAAACAAAGCATTAGCTAAATTTCATTTGTGATTTTTTTACATAAAAATGGTTTAGAAATACAGTACATCTATATGGATTCATGCAGTGTGGGAAGTATGAGGAAACAATCTATTGGCTGGTAAATCACATATCAATGTTCGTGTCAGAATTAAGTTTGAAGATATATAATGTCTGTAATTGTTAATCCAAAGCTTACATTATAACAGCTTTTAGGAATGCCAGTTATTTTTTTGAATTATTGCTTATAAAAGAACAGGTCACAATATAAGATTATTTCCAAATGTGATGCCTAGTCTAGTTGTGGTTCATAGTAAGTTCAGCTTTTTTCTAACAAACACGTTCTGGATCACCTTCAGCAAGGCGAGTATTATTCATCCAAATTCATTTAAAGTGAAAAAAGTAAAACATTGATTTCCTCTGTAGAATTTTCTTGCAGTTTGTCTGTCTTGGAGTTTGGAAAGAAATTCCACAGTCCTTTATTATTGTGGTCTTCTCAGGAAGGGCTTCTAATTTTATGCTGAACCCCGGGAATATGGCAGACTTCTGTAAGCTTAAGTATCACAGTATCAGGTTTTCCCCATATAATCGTGGAGGTTAAGTAGTCTCATATTTTTAAATTAAATTCTGTTTCTCTTAGTATATGGAAAACCACCCGTGTCTTGTATAGTGTTCATGCTTTTTAAAAGAAGCAAAGTACTTCAGATTTTTATTTTTTTTTTAAATAGAAGACTAAAAGTGTACACAGAGGTGGAATGGGGGCACTCTGTGCCCTTCCTAATGCCTACCCAGCACTTCCCAAACACCTGGACCTAAGAGCACATTAAGCTTTATGGCCAAATATAGGAAACGTTTAAGGTAATTGCATGTTAAAGTATATGTAAACCCTCACCTCGTAAAACAACCCATTCAGTTAAAATAGAACTGAAATGCAAAACATTTTTGTATAGATATAAAAAAATTATAAATACCTTTTTTCCCTTTTTTATAATCACACTCCCTCCATTCTCAGCTGCATAGGAGCTTGAGGGGAGAGAAACAGCAGCACACTGAGCTTCCCGGTGAATGACTGTACAGCAGGGGCATGTCAGGACAAGTCTGATTATTGGAGGAGAGCATACTTAATTCCCAGCATAAGTAGAGAACTGACCACACTGTGCTCTCCTGTTTAGCGTGATCAGTTTTTAATAAGAAAGCAGAGGGATTGGCAGGAACACCAGGTATTTCACACAAAAGAAGCAATACAAAGAGAACAGGATGCTTTCTCATCAAGTACATGGTACTCATGAATGAACATTAGACCTCATTAGTTCTTCATAGAAGGAGCTCAGTACTTCCATTCGTTGCCTGATCAACAGTTTCTGCCAGCCTGTATCTGCCTGGACATAATGGATTTGTATGGATTTCTTTAAGGGTAACTCCACTTTCACGAGGAAAAAAAAATATTAGCAAATAAAAAAAATAATATAGCGTACACAACTGCAACACAAGTCTTATCGTAATTGAATGTTATTAAAAACGATCTTTCCCTTTCAATCTGCAGAGCTGTAACTTTCTGTAAAATGCAATGCAATACGGCTACATGGAAGCCTTCTGTACCACATGGTGTACAGAACTCTCCCCAGACATGTCATTTCCTGCTTATGTGATTGGCTCACTGATTTCCCCAGAAGTCTGCACTAAGATACAAATACATTTTTAACATTCTCTGCAACAAAAAATTACATTTTTTTTGGTGGGATACTCCCAAAGTGACATTACGTCTATACATGGGTCAAGTTCTGAACTAATTTTCTTTTCGAAAATCAGAAAATGTGTGCGTTGTGATCTGACAGTGCCACCATTGATTTAAAAATCTGACCAACCAAGCCTTCAATTTCACCTTATGTTGCTACAGAAATTGTTTTTCATGGCCGGGAATCTTCTTTTCTTTCTGGGAATCTTCTGTTCTTGCGCTCATGCACATTTCTTTTTTGATTACGGTATATTTCTTGCATGACTCTCCCATCATTAATTAGAAAATCGTTAATTTTTCAAAAAATTTCCAACATGCCCGATCATTCAAATTCGATGGCTGCAAGAAAATTGGCTGTTGCTGCGGCCTATATATCGTGTGAAATTCAAACAAAAATTCTTAGTTAAAGTGATTGTAAAATCTTGTTTTTCTATTAAAATAACGAACATGTTATAATTACCTGCTCTCTGCAGTGGTTTTGCACAGGGAAACCTACAGCTGGAGCTCCTGGCCCCTCCCTCCTGTTGAGTGCCCCCACAGCAAGAAGCTTACTATGGGGGCAACCGAGCCGAGCTGCAGCTCTGTGTATGCATTCAGACACAGAGCTCCCATTTGGCTACGCCCCTGTCTCTCCTGATTGGCTAACTGAGTTTAATTGACAGCAGTGGGAGCCGATGGGGCCTCTGATGTGACTCAGAAAATCAGAAGAGAAAGTCCCGAACAGCTAAGGCACATTGCTGGATAGAGATGGACTCAAGTAAGTATTAGGGGGGCTGCTGCACACAGAAGGCTTTTTATCTTATTGCATAGAATGCATTAAGATAAAAAAAACTTTCTGCCTTTACAACTCCTTTTAAGAAGAAAATTATTTTGAAATTCGACTGTATGGCCAGCCTAAAGGGATGCAGACCTTGCTAATTTCCTAATTAGAGCCCTGCATGTGCAGCAGCTGACTGATAATTATAAAATCACTCCCACACAGATTTCACAGACAAACAAACAGCTATTCCTTCAGAATAACAAAAGGTAGAAATCTGCAAAAAAGTTTGTTAAAATCCTTGCAATATACAGAGATCACCCAGCAGAGGGGAATGTTTTTTCTCAACAAAAGTGGAGTTAAGCCCCATACACACGCACAGATTGTTGGCCGTAAATTGTCGGCCAACGTCCGATCGGCCGATTGTAGGCTTGTTAGTATGATGCTTCCGACAACCAACTGCGACTTTTCGGCCGAAAAAAAATCTGGTGTGCATGCTATAAAATTTTTGTTGGCCAACAACAGAACGGCCGATTGTTCTTCAGTCAGTACAGATTTCGGCAGACAAAAATCAGATGAGCAAGACTGGGCATGCTCAGAGAAGAAAAAACACACGGAAAGTCAACCATCACATGACATCACTTCTGAAGTTGGTTTTTGTTGGCCAACAAAAGTCCAGTGCAAGTCTAGAGCACATTTCAACCAACAAACAACACTGGACAAAAGATGGCCGATCGGTCGGCCAACAATCTGTGGGCTTAACTCTGTAATCTTCAACCCCAACCTCCATTTTGGATGAAACTTTAACCTGCCTGGACCATTTAATGTCTGACCACACTTGTGTTGTTGGTACCATGCATGGTGGTCGTAATTTATCTGTTTAACTGTCTGGTACCTGGACTCTGACTGTGCTGGGCCTGGCCAGCGGTCTGCTGATTCTGCAACTACCTGTCTTTGCTCTGTCCGTCCATCTGAGTACACACACTGCCCTAACATCTGTGCTGACTTGGCCCTGCCAACATAAAGTATCTTTTGAATGATGTGACCTTCAACCTTTCAAAGTCATCATAAAATGATTAATGACGCACAATATTTTTAGAAGGAGAGGTCAGCAGTATCGCCTCCCATACTTCTCTCATATACTGTAAGGTTTTTTAAACCCTAAAACATGCCTCAAAATGACATAAACATTATTTATACGTTTTTTGACTGCTAAAGGCTTTTTAGGATTAGAATAATTGTGCAATATGTATTTATTATGCAATGTATGTGATATTTTTATGAAGATAGCGTTTTATGTGCGTTACGTGATATCTTTAAAGGAGAAGTTTAGCCAAAGCTTGTTTGGCTGCACTTCTCCTGTGGATTATAGAAGTGCAGTTCATTCTGAACTCCTCTGACCTGTTTTCAGCATACAGTGGGCTGAAGTCCTCTGTCTGCTGATGTCACAGAGTCAAAATTTTTCTTTTTTTTGTAATGTTTTCAAGAATATTATTGCACAATTTTCACAGCCCCCCCATCACAGTTCCCCTTGCAGTCTGCCACCCCCCCCCACCCCATCTCTCTAATCACAGTGCCCCCTTTTACTCTCTGCCTCCCCTGCACAGTCCTGCCTTCTATAAAAACAGATAGCTAATACTATTAGCAATGCGTTTAGTTTAAGTAAGAGATTGCAGACATACTTCTGGAGATGGTTAGAGACTGAGGACAGGATAAAAGAGATGGAGAGAGACCGCAGACATGATACAAGAGATGGTCAGAGACCGCAGACATGATACAAGAGATAGTCAGAGACGGCAGACATGATACAAGAGATAGTCAGTTACTGCAGACATACTACAGGAGATAGTCAGAGACCGCAGACATGATACAAGAGATGGCCAGATACTGCAGACATGATACAAGAGATGGTCAGAGACGGCAGACATACTACAGGAGATGGTCGGAGACTGCAGACATACTACAGTAGATGGTAAGAGACTACAGACATAATACAAGAGAGGGTCAGAGACTGCAGACATGATACAGGAGATGGTCAGAGACTGTGGGAATGATACAGGAGATGGTCAGAGACAGCAGACATACTACAGGAGATGGACAAAGACTGCAGACATACTACAGGAGATGGTCAGAGACTGCAGACATATTACAGGAGATGGTAAAAGACTACAGACATTATACAAGAGATGGTCAGAGACTGCAGACATGATACGAGAGATGGTCATAGACTGCAGACATTGTACAAGAAATGGTCAAACACTACAGACATGATACAAGAGATGCTCAGAGACTGTGGGCATGATACAAGAGATAGTCAGAGACTGCAGACGTGATACAAGAGTAGTTCAGAGACTGCAGGCATGACACATGAGATGGTCAGAGACTGTGGGCATGGTACAAGAGATGGTCGGAGACTGCAGACATGATACAAAAGATGGTGGGAGACTGCAGACATGAAATAGGAGTTCACTCTAATCCTACGCTGGATTATTAGCTTTCAACTTACAGGGAAGAGAACACCTGTAGATCAATTCTGATTTAGACGTTTTTTTGTGGACATATATATGTGTTATTTTCCTGCCCCCAACTCAGTCTGTGTCGCAGTTGTTGGTTTTTAAGGTCAGTGTGACAGGGCCCAGGGCAAAGCTGCTGAAGACTCTGCTGTATCATTCGTAGCTTACCCAGTACAGGCTTCAATGTGTAGGCAAGTCAGTTAGCCCAATGATAGAGCAGCCCGCGCTGTAACTCCTAAATCCCCTCTCTCCATGACGTAACTGCACACCCCGCCACCTGTCTAAGCCCTTGTTAAACCTGCCCAACTCCAGAGTCCTACCTGACAAGCCTATCTGAGCCCAGCCTGTAGTTCCAAAGTTGGTGTGCGGCCATATTTTTTAAGGGCGGCAGCTGCTCCACCTGCAGATACCAGACTGGGAGCCCGTAGTGGCCCGGCAACCCTGGCCCACCAGGCAAGTGCCCGATGTGCCCTATGGCCAGTCTGGGCCTGCCTGGCAGTGTCAGGCTGACACCCCTAAGTGGCACCGGCCTGACACCCCCCCAATGTGTGGCAACCGGGGCAGACTGTCCCCCCCCCCCCCATTGGTACGCCACTGCTCCAGAATGGTCTGGAAAATTTTGCTAATCAATAAGATCTGGCAGGTTTACTACTTTGTTTCCAAGCCCCACCCCCGACTCCTTTTCTGCCTTCTGAAAGGATGTATAGGACCATTGCTTATTTGTTTCCCTCACACTTTAAAAACTGTCCTTCTATTGGCCACATATTGTGACAATTACCCACGTGTTCCCTACATATTGTAATGATTGCCTGTTTGTTGCCCATGTGTTGTCATGCCTGCCCATTTATTGCCATGTTTTTTCACAACTGTCATTTTGTTGCTCTTGTATTGACATGAAAACCTGCTTTCTGTCCATTTATTGTCATAATTGCATGATTGTTGCCCACTTATTATCACCATCATCCATTTTTTAGCCATGCATTTTTACTTCTGTCTTCTTCTAGGCCATAATGGGGATAATTTACTGAAGTCAAATAGACTGTGCACTTTGCAAGTGCAGTTGCTGCAGAGCTTAGTAAATGAGGGGAAGCTTCACTTTCTAAAGAATACGCAATCAAATGCAATGAACCAAGAAACTAAAAAAAAAAAACAGCATTTTTGCTTGCACATGGTTAGATGATGGAAGTCAACACAGCTTTGTCTCATTTACTAAGCTCTGTAGCAACTGCACTTGCAAAGTGTAAAGTTGAATTGCTGTTAGTAAATAAATCTCATAATGTCAAGATTCCCCATTTGTTGCCCTTGTCTTGTTATGATTACCTGTTTGTTGCCCATGTATTGTTACAATTGCCAGTTTTTGTCAATGTATTTCCAATGACTTACTTACATTTGTTATCTACCTACTTCCATGATTGTCACTGCATTGCATATTGCCAAAATTGCCATTGTTTTGACTGTGAACTACCACAATTGCAGATGCATAAACAAATTTTAGGGCTACGGTGTCATCTGTATAGACAAAATTGCCAGGTCAGCAGTTTTTGTTTTGAAGACAATATTACTGTCATGTAATCCATTGCAAAGCTTTTGCAGTTTTATAAGGTGCATAGCCTATTTGCCTTTAGTGAATCAACTCATCTGCACAACAAAATATCCCAAAGTACTTGTAATAGCCAAGGCAGCTTCGTCACTAACGTTGAGAAAACCCATACCTATGTGCCATCCTCCTACTTAGGTGCTAGATAGGCAGAGTAGTTTCTGGCTATGGCTGCCTATCAGCAGAGCAGCAGGCCAAAGTTATGTGCTCTCTGCTTATCAGGGAGCAGGATTTGCAGTTAGGCCTGTTCCATGCGTCCTGTGTGTGATTCATCTGGGCTGAGGGAGTCTCCCCACTGTTTCCAATGGGGAGGCACATTGGAAAGTGGAGGAAACCCAGCCAGTGACACACAGGTTTTGTTACTGCCCCAGGGATTGGCACAGACTGGCTGTCTCTGTGGATTATGGGGCAGGGTATATAAAGTCAGGGACACATGTGCTCAGGGTCTTTGGGCGGGAAGCCAGGTCCCGGAATGAGGGTGACGGATGTCTCCTCTTCTATAGAAGTGGTTGGTGGTCACAAGCAGTCGGCCTGGTGAACCAGAGTGTGTGGCTGAATCCAGAGGTCCAGGAGAAGCTGACTGGTAGAGTTAGGAAGCAACGGTGACTCTGGAAAAACAGTGTCCATGAGTACAGAGGAACTTGCCCATTAGTCTGCCCAGGACCACTCCAGAGTATAGAGTCAGTGGACGGGTGTCAGCACACAGAGAGAGAGAAAGTGGGTGCCAAGTTTAGAACCCTGAAGATATTTACAAGCAGGAACATTTATTCTATCTTCATTCTAGTGGCAGAGTGAAGCAGTGGCCTTGCCGCATCCTCAAGTCAGATGTCCTCAATACTGTGAATAGTTAATAGTTGGAGTATCCCACTCATCCCTTCTCCTTTCCCAGTTCTAAATAAAACTACAAAACAACATCCCCTGGACTGATCATTGACTGAGCTAAGGACTTAAAGTGCTAATTTTCTGCAACCAGTTGCTACGGGTAACCCAGGGGAATCCAAAAGTGTCATTAATCAGCAGTCCTCTAGGGGGCAGTGCTACACCTACATTTCTGAATTTAAAATCCCTAGTGGTTAAAGGAGGCAAACTGTCACAAAATATGCTATGCACGCTATAGCAGAATTAACATGACGGCTTTATTTTATAGGACTTGAACCCAGTACAGGTATATAAACCTGACATAACTTTGTAAAGATTTCTCTTTTTCACCTCTAGGAACATGAACAAACAGGCTTTATTCAAAAGAATGATCTCCTAATCTTCTGCAAATAAAATCTTTTACATCAGAATTAATGACGTATATTGGTTTTTGCTCAACTTAAACGTACACATCCTTTATTATTTCAATATCTATTTCCTTGTTCGTTTTTATTCATTTTTTGAAGTGAAAGCTCATGTAGAACATAATCACAAAGACTTTCCTATAATGGAAGATAATTAGTTTAGCTTCATTAAACATAAATGTTACCATACTGACAACACTATTAACACACCAAATTCAAACAAAGCAGTAGGGGGCCTTCTTGGATTTCACCTTCTAAATCTTTCTGGAAGCAGTACTAGATAGCCATGCTGTTAAACAATCCATTTTAAAGCAGCCTAGTTTAAAGCTGACATCTAGGTATGGATTTTATTGCATAGATACATTGATCCAGCTTGGACCAATTTACGTATACATATTCCATATCTGTGGAGTCCCTGTGGAAGCTGGAAATCACTGCAGTAGACACCACTAATACAATGATCTTCGATGTCTCCCGGGTCTCATGTTGAGTGGTTGCCATGCTACATAGTAAGCACAGGGGTCACCTGCTTGGCATGGGCACCATTCACAAAATACCTTGCATTTTTCTCAATGATTACAAGGTGTTCTCACATCTCCACATCCCCCATCCCACCCTCGGCCTCTCCACCCCATCCATTCAGGTAACACCTTGCATTCAATAAAAAATGTCAAATTGCAAATTGGGCAGCCCCCCCTGTAGTTACTATGCAGCAGGGCAGCTGCTTGGCATGGGACCCAGAAAATAGCTGTGATCAATGTAGTAGCAGCAACTTCTATGGTTTTTTCCAGCTTTTATAGGCATCACACAGATATGTAATATACATAATTCATTGGTCCAAGTTGGACAATTGAAAATATACAACAAAATCCATATCTGGAATTCAGTTTTAAAGGGTAACTCCACTTTCGTGGGAAACAAAAATTGCAAATAAAGAAAAAACAATATAGCGTATACAATTGCGACACAAATCATATTGTAATTGAATGTTATTAAAAATTACCTTTCCATTTCAATCTGCAGCAATTGTAATTTTCTGAAAATGCAATACAATATGGCTACCTAGAGTTGTTCTGTATACAGAATGTATACTGACCACACCCCAGAAACATAATTTCCTGCTTGTGTGATTGGCTCACCAATTTTTCCAGAAGTCTGCCTATGATACAAATCAGATTTCTGGCATCCCCTGCAACAAAAATTTCATTTTTGGTGAGATACTCACAATAGGAACACATCTAAAGGGATGCAGACGCAGCAACTTTTCTCATTACTGCTCTGCAGCTGCCACAGCTGCGTGATAATTATGAAACCACTCCCATTTGACCCACTCAGCACAGAGGCACAGAGGAACAAACAATGATTTCTTCAGAACAATAAAAGGTAGGAATCTGCAACAAAGTTTGTTATAATCCTTGCAATAAACAGAGATCACCCAGAGGGGAATGTTTTTTTTCTCAACAAAAGTGAAGTTACGTTTTAACAGTTATTTGTCTCATATCCTATTTAAATAGTGCTTAGCCTCTGATTGATCGAGTTCTACTCTGCCTCCCCCTGCAGAAACACTTTACCATATAAGGCCCATTTCATATGGGGTGCATCCGTTTGGACGGACTCCGCTTGCTCAGCAGGGATCGCTTTGCTGATCTTTGCTGAGCAGGCAGATGACAGGTTTGTCTCCACTCACTGTGCAGAGACGGACCCTGTCAGAGTCCCGCTCTCTTCTATGGGGAGATTGGATTAAAATGGAGAGCCTGTTCATTTTAATCTGATCCCATCCGATCCGACCTGCTGGACGGATGGCGAATGTATCACCACCCGTCTGCTTTCAGTGGATAGGATGCCAGGCTGGTGTCAGCGGACACATGTCTACTGATATCCGCCTCCCCATAGAGGTCAATGGGTGGCCCAATCGGGCTGCCTGAAAAACGGACAGGTGGACCCGATCGATCCGATCGTGTGAAAGGGGCCTTAGTGATCAATTGCTTGTCAAGCACATCAAGCTATATGGTAGGTCACTATTATAATCTGCAGAGATGAATTTAGAAACAATAAATAAATACATAAATATTATTAAAAATAAATACTATCATTATGAATCTCCTGGTCTCAACACATTTTTTGGATGTTCTAGATAACATTTGTGTTTATTAGGTGAGTCTCATGGTGCAATGTATTTTGGAAATTTACAGTAGAACTGTGTCCAGGCATTTAATATTCAAATATACAGTATGCATATTCTTACCAAGCAGTAAATAAGCTTTAAAATAAGACCTCACTGACTTCTGTAGCTGCAAGCAAGTCATCCTCAAAGTTTACAATAGTAGCAATTAAGTCATTCAGGTTGGGTCTCAGCACTTTGCTCTACACCTGTTCCTGAGCAATTTAGCTATATTTGCATTAGAGATTAGAAGGCTGACAGGTTACAACTTAGTGCTGAGGGGGGATGAGCTACTTAGCGAAAGGGAAGGTAAAACTGAGACGCGTCCTCTTCAAACAATGAGGATGAATTACTCCATAGTGGTTAGAGCTACAAAGGTCCATAAGGACTTATTTTAAAGTTAATTTACTACTTATTAAGAATATGTGTATCCTAATGTTACAATACCAATATTTGTAGATTATTGTTTCCTGCGTGTGATGAATGTATGTATCATTGAAAGGGGGAAAAATGTCTCCTTAATTTAAAATTTACTTTAGCTTTTAGCTTTACTTTTTTGCAACTTTCTATAAAAGTTACACCTATTTGATTTTCTTCTAGCCATAAAAAAAATACTGATTATGTTTTGGGGAATTGTCTGTAAATGTAAAAAATTATAGGAAAGAGCATTTTTTTTAAATGATCTCTATTTCTCTGGGATTCAAGGTAGAAAATTGAAAAATGTTATTTAAATGGTTTAGATATTTACTTGCATGCGATATTTGCATCAAGCACCCAATATTTCAAGCAAAATCTTAAGGAGTTTTGAACTAGATCTCAAAAAGGCTTTTAAAAAGGTTGGCTTGCCAACACATGTGCACAGTTTTTAAATAAATGTGTTTTCAAGCACTGTTCACTGATTTCTTCCATACAAATCTGAACATCTTCTAAAAGAGTTTCTGTTGCTTTCCCAGAGTAATCCAAACAATGCTCCCCCTCCCCCCCGCAACAGAAGGCATTGAATATTTGCCCCTTGAAAATGTCCAGTGTCGAATACTTTGCCAGGGAATGCATGCTGGAACACAGAGATCTTTGTACCCGCTACATGCTGGAGAGGTAAATAAGCATGATCAAGCCATACATGTCTGGTTATCTGTGAAGTCACAATAAAAGGCTACCTACCTATTACCACTGTAGGCATTTTGCCTTATAATTTGAACCTTTTACTAAAGCTATATCCAAAATCCTAATATTTGTTTTCACTAAGGTAATAAAAGATTAAAGTGGTTGTAAAGGCAGAAAGTTTTTTTATCTTACCGCATTCTATGCATTAAGATAAAAAACCTTCTGTGTGCAGCAGCCCCCCTCAGCCCCCCTAATATTTACCTGAGGTCCATCTAGATCCAGCAATGTTGCACGAGAGATTCAGACATCGGGGACTCCCCTCCTCATTGGCTGAGACAGCAGCACTGTGCCATTGGCTCCCACTGCTGTCAATCAAAGTCAGTGAGCCAATAAGAAGACAAAGGGGGTAGGGTCGGGCCACGGCTCTGTATCTAAATGGACACAGGGATCTGCGGCTTGGCTCAGCTCGGGTGCCCCCATAGCAAGCTGCTTGCTGTGGGGGCATGCAACAGGAAGGAGGGGCCAGCTGAAGGGGGACCTGAGAAGAGGAGGATCTGGGCTGCTCTGTGCAAAACTGCTGCACAGAGTAGGTAAGTATAACATGTTTGTTATTTTTAACAAAAAAAAAAACAAGACTTTAGTATCACTTTAAAAAGGATTAAAGTCACCCTGTTAGCAGATATGCTTGTATTCATTGGTAAACTATTTTTACTCTCCAGGACCTCTGTGATATATTAGGTTTAAAGACATCACTGTTTAAAAGAAGGTTTTGATACACAGGGGCATCAGATTGTCACTTTCTTTTCTCTGTTTTGATCCAGAGAGGCAGTTAAAATGATATGCAAATCTCAAGTTTTTCTGCAAAAGTCAAGACTGGCGCTGCCCTTCCAAGCTTCGGATCTCTTTACTCATCAGAAAGTCCCCCATCATTTTGCATCATATTGTAGGACTCAAAAGGGAGTATCAAGAGGCTGGGTCAAACTTCAGCTTTACAGAAAGGTTTGGGATTTGCATATAATTTCAGTTACTGATAGCTTTTGCATGGACTTTTTAATGAACTTTAATAACGTTTTTCTAGTCCTTTCTGGAATCTATTAGCATTGATTTGATTTCATGGGACTGATAACGTTGGATCTACCAATTATTTTGAAATTCTTGAAAGTAACCCATGCTTATACAATTTTTCCTTATACAGTATAAGGAGTTTGAATTTCCAAGTTTGTGATAGTCTCGTTTTAAAATATGATCTGAAAAATAATCTACAACAAACACATAAATGAAATCTACATAAAAGAAGATTTTGGGGTGGTAATTGTAACAAGTATGTGAAAATGCACTCTAATTTTAATGTACTTCCTAGATATCTCCTCTGGCTCCCTACTGGTTCCTCACAAAACGTTATGACATCATCGGGTTAAAAATACAAATGTCTTTTCCTAAACCGTTACAAATACTACCTTTAGATGATATTCCCCTAGATAATTGAACCTTTTAGAGATTATATGAATGTTTACTTTTTACAAATCCCATGGAGAGTTAAAGTGCAAAATGAGAGATCTTAAAATGTTTAGATAACACGGGTGTGATCCTGCTTTATTTGCCCAAAAAATAATATTTCAGTACTAGTTTCACACAATAACCCATAACCACATATTTTTTTAAATTTAATTTTAAAGCTTGCATTTGAAGTGGACCTGATTAAAAAAAGATTTTTTTTTTTTTATAACAGGGAACATCTAAAAATGTTAAAGTGGAATTTCAGCTTAACCTTAATTATTAAAATTGTATCTCCCCTCCTAACACTTATGCTAACTAACCTGCGTAAGAGAGATGCAGCCCCAAGCCTCCTCTTCTCGAGTCCCCCACTGGCAGTCCTCCCCCTGCCGAGCACTCCCCCATCAAGCTGCTTGCTAAGGGGGGTACTCTTGCTGACTCGCTCTCAAGCCACACTGTCTATGTCCATAGACACAGACAGCGGGGCTTTACTCCACCCCCACTCCCTCATCATAGGATTTAAATTCCCTGTGATAACAATAAAAATAATAATAAAAAAATAAATTAAAGGGAAGGTGTCAAAATATAATAAAAAAGCAAAATAAATAATAATTAAAAAAAAAAAAATTCAAGCACCTCTGCCCCCCCCGTGTTTGCGTGTGAAGGCGAACGCAAGCATCGGTCTGGTGTCATATGTAAACAGCAATTGCACCATGCATGTGAGGTATCATGGCGAACGTCAGATCAAGAGCAATACTTCTTGCAGTAGACTTCCTCTGTAAATCTAAAGTGGTAACCTGCAAAAGCTTTTAAAGGCTTTTAAAATTGTACGTAGTTTTTCGCCACTGCACGAGCATGTGCAGCTTTAAAGCATGTCATGTTTGGTATCTATGTACTCAGCATAAGATCATATTTTATATTTTACCAAATAATTGGGCAATATATAGTGTATTTGTGCATTACATTGAAAAAAGTGTTGTTTTTTTTTAAATAATTGCGTTTTGAAAATCTCTGCGCAAATTCCGTGTGACACCCACAATTTTATTCTGTAGGGCCTCTGTTTTTAAAAAATATATAATGTTTGGGGTTGAAAGTAAATTTCTAGTAAATGTGTGGCATAAGCTTCTGATATTGGGCATAAAATGCCAGGACAATTTAAACACCCCCCAAATTACCCCTTTTTGGAAAGTAGACACCGCAAGCTATTTTCTGAGAGGCATGTTGAGTCCATGGAATTATTTATATTTTGCCACAAGTTTCCGGAAAATTACAATTTTTTATATGTGTGATATATTGCTCACACATGCCATGATTATATGAATACATTCTGCTTCTTCTCCTGAGTACAAGGATACCCCATGTGTGAGACTTTTTGAGAGCCTAGCTGTGTACGGGACCCCGAAAACCAATCATTGCCTTCAGGTTTTCTAAGGGCGTAAATTGCTCATTTTACTTCCTCACTGCCTATCACAGTTTCGGAGGCCCTGAAATGTCAAGATAGCACAAAAACCCCCCAAATTACCCCATTTTGGAAAGTAGACACTCCAAACTATTTGATGAGAGGTATGTTCATGGAATATCAGAGATGTATAGTAACTAAGTAGAACTACTTCACTACTGTACTTAAGTACCGAAAGGCGGTATCTGTACTTTCCTAGAGTAGAATTTTTTTCTCCTACTTCCACTTTTACTTCACTACATTTTTTCGATGATTTCAATACTTCTACTCCAATATTTTTTTTTTGTGCTGCATAGTTACTCGTTACAGTTATAAAAATGACCACTGCCAGAACAGTAGATGACAGGTTTCATGAAGTTCAGAAAAATGTGTATAGTGTCATGTGTAAATCAGCTCATACGAAAATAAATGCTACTGTATGTATAAATAAAATGGTCTACATATCTGCTGTTAAGGGGGAAAGAGAACCTCCCCCAACCAAGGAGAGTCACAAGCGTACATAGCCCTTTTTTCTGGTAAGAGGCTGATTTTGCTTTTTTCACTGGAAGTTGAGAGCACAGGTTTTGCAGTTTTGTTTCACTGGAAGAGTCTATTTGGATATTATTTTGCACTTACCTTCATCCGCCGGGTAAGGGGGAAATCTACAAGGTGGTGGGAGTCGGAGTCTGCACCTATTATTTGGAATAGCACCTGTTTGATTCCTGCACCTTTGAAAATATATTTATCTTGTTTTGTCACATATATATGGTATTATGGCATTATATATATGGACTTTTTATTGACTTTGATTTCATACACTCTTCCTTTATTTCATTATTGGAATATATTGTTGTATATGACATTGGTTTGCCCACCAATAAGCTGTGGAGAAAAAAAAAACCTGCAGGGAAGAGAGGGAGGGATGCTTTAAAGGGGAAAGGGAGGGACAAACTGTATCTGTTTTTGTTTACAAAAAGTTACAGCCAAAGGAATTGTGATTGTCCTTTAGGTTAATCATTTGAAATAATAAAAAACAATATGATGTTCAAACTTTTGACTTCTTTCTTTAATAACTACATAACACAGTACTTGTACTTTTACTTTCAGTACTTGAGTAGCAAAATTTAAAAAAAAAAACTACTTGCAATACTTAAGTACAAAAAATGTTGAATACTTTAGTACTTCTACTCAAGTCACTTTTTGATAGAGCACTTCCACTTCTACTCAAGTCACTTTTTGATAGAGCACTTCCACTTCTACTCAAGTCACTTTTTGATCGAACACTTGTATTTTTACTCAAGTATGGGTTTTGAGTACTTTATACAAGTGTGTGGAATATTTTATATTTTGCTACAAGTTTCGGGAACATTTCAAAAAAAATTTTTTTTTTTGTCAATTAAATGATTTATTACTCAAAAATGCCATGACTATATGTGAAATTACACCCCAAAATACATTCTGCTGCTTCTCCTGAGTACGGGGATACCCCATGTGTGAAACTTTTTTGGCAGTCTAGCCGCGTACAGGACCCCGCCTTCAGCCTTTTTGGTAAATATTTTGCAGCTCTCATTTGTTTTGGAAAATGAAAAACAAAAGGAAAATGTTTTTTTTTTCTTTTTTCAAATTTTAAAACTTTGTGACAAAAAGTGAGATCTGCAAAAAACAACATGCCTCCCAGCAAATAGCTTAGGGTGTCTATTTTCTGAAAAGGGGTCATTTGGTGGGGTTTTGTGCTATCTTAGCATTTCATGGCCTCCAAAACTGTGATAGGTAGTGAGGAGTGAAATCAACAATTTACACCCTTAGAAAGCCTGTACACGGTTAGACTGCCAAAAAGTCTCACACATGGGGTATCCCTGTAATGAGGAGAAACAGCAGAATGTATTTTGGGGTTTCATTTCATATATACTCATGGCATGTTTGAGCAATATATCATTAAAATGACAACTTAGTGTAAAAAAAAAAAAATAATAATTTCCAAAGCTTGTGGCAAAAATTAAAATATTTGATGGACTCAACATGCCTCTCAGCAAATAGCTTAGGGTGTCTACTTTCCGAAAAGGGGTCATTTGGGGGGGGTTGTGCTATCTTGACAATTCATGGCCTACGAAACTGTGATAGGTAGTGAGGAGTGAAATCAACAATTTACGCCCTTAAAAAGCCTGAAGGCAGTGATTCGTTTTTGGTGTCCTGTATACAGCTAGACTGCCAAATGGACTCACACATGAGGTATCCCACCCTGTACTCAGGAGAAGCAGCAGAATGTATTTTGGGGTGTAATTCCACATATACTCATGGCATGTGTGAGCAATATATCATCTCAATGACAACTTTGTGTAAAATATATATATATATTTTTGTCATTTTTCAAACTCCTGTGACAAAAAAAATGAAATATTCAATGGGCTCAACATGCCTCTCAGGAAATTCCTTGGGGTGTCTGTTTTCCAAAAAGGGGTAATTTGGGGGGGGGGGGGGGTTGTACTGCCCTGCCATTTTAGCACTTCAAGAAATAAGAAGTAAAAGCTGCGTAAATTCCAGTATATACACACCATAGTTTGTAGACACTATAATGTTTGCACAAACCAATAAATATACACAGATTTTTTTTATCATGAGACATGTAGCTAATTACGTTTTTTCCTAAATGTATGACAAAAATTGAGTTTATTGGATATTTTTTATAAGAAAAGGTAGAAAATGTAATTTTTTCTTTAAAATTTACAGTATAGTCTTTTTCGTTTAAATCGCAAAAAATAAAAACTGCAGAGGTGATCAAATACTACCAAAAGAAAGCTCTATTGGTGGGGAAAAAAATGACATACATTTTGTTTGGATACAGCATTGCATGACTGCGCAATTACGGTACCAGTTAAAATCACACAGTGCCAAATTGCAAAAAATGGCCTGGTCATTAAAGGGGTACAACCTTCCGGTCCTTAAGTGGTTAACTGAAACAAAGGAAAGTCATGTCTTCCTCCTGGCTGTGCAAACTTCAGGACTGGATGGATAGAAATACAAATCAGTCAGGTAAGAGCTATGATGTAGGCCTCAAGGTGTGTGTGTGTGTGTGTGTGTGTGTGTGTGTGTGTGGGGGGGACCGTCACCCTTGCAATTGAAATCAAAGAGAAAGTGTTAAGGAGCACCCTGACACAGGAATGAATAGACTTTCCCAATACCCAAGGATATTGTCCGGTAAGACGACTCCCACATACCAATTTAATGTACGTTTTTAGCTGTTTGCCTGGAGTTTAGAGTGAAAACCGTACTCCAGGGGAAGGGTTAGAACCTGTCAGCTTCTTTATGCTGCCTGTCCATACATTGGGAACATTGTCCATTTCCTGCCCTAGTGACACTATGGGGTTCCTGCCGCTGCCTCCCGGCTCTTAAACTAGATCGAAAAGCTGGAAGGTGGGGGCGGGTATTCTGAGTATGTGATCGCTGTGATCGGCTGTCACGGCGGTCACCTGATGTGAAAGATGCTGATTGCAATTATACATCAGAAGCTTTCCAATATATGTTAGTTGCTGTGCTGGGAGCGTGCAGTGAGCGTGCTCTCAGCACAGTAAATAGTTTACCAATAGGGCCATACATGCTGCCGCTTGTCATTAAAGTCCACCCACCAAGAGGCCATATATACGCGCCACATCGATAGAAGAGGTTTAAGGCAGATAGGCTGTTTACTCTGCAAGGGGAATTTGTGAATGAGGTGAAGCTCTGCTGACTTCCATCATGCATTTACAGTGCCTTGCGAAAGTATTTAGCCCCCTTGAACTTTTCGACCTTTTGCCACATTTCAGGCTTTAAACATAAAGATATAAAACTGTAATTTTTTGTGAAGAATCAACAACAAGTGGGACACAATCATGAAGTGGAACAAAATTTATTGGATATTTCAAACTTTTTTAACAAATAAAACACTGAAAAATTGGGCGTGTAAAATTATTCAGCCCCCTTAAGTTAATACTTTGTAGCGCCACCTTTTGCTGCGATTACAGCTGTAAGTCGCTTGGGGTATGCCTCTATCATTTTTGCACATCGAGAGACTGACATTTTTGCCCATTCCTCCTTGCAAAACAGCTCGAGCTCAGTGAGGTTGGATGGAGAGCGTTTGTTAACAGGAGTTTTCAGTTCTTTCCACAGATTCTCGATTGGATTCAGGTCTGGACTTTGACTTGGCCATTCTAACACCTGGACATGTTTATTTGTGAACCATTCCATTGTAGATTTTGCTTTATGTTTTGGATCATTGTCTTGTTGGGAGATAAATCTCCGTCCCAAATGGATATTCTTTTCAAGCCAAACTATCACCACTATACTGTACCTAAGTTCTGGTGCAAATTTCCGTGCAAAATTCAACTTCCCTTGCAAGGTGAACAGCTTATTTGCCTTTAGTAAATTAGCCCCTGTGTGCACCAATATATAACCAATGTATGTCCAAAAACAAAAAAAAAAAAAAAAACTGTTCAAGAATTGGGTGTTAAGCTGGTTTCTTTTTAAGACCATATCAGAAATACATCATAACTTTTCTATTCTTTCCACCACTAAAAACAATCAAAAACACCTTCTTGTTTAATATTAGCTTTCATATTGTAATTCAGCAATTGAGTGTGTTGTGGCAGATTCACCTCTAAGTGTTTCAAAGGGTTCAGTTTATAGGACTATAAAAACGCAGAGCCAAATTGACTGCACTTTTCAGAATTCCACATCTTCTATATCTCATTGAAAGTTTAATAATAGCAGAGACTACAAGCAACACAAAGCTTCCATAAATACAATTGCAATTGATCTAAAACCCAACACAATTCCTCTGCAAAGATGAATTTGGCAGTGTATATTCTCAATTATATTCAGCTATAAATTTTAAACCAAAATGAATCCATATGCACACACTTGTCAGTATGATTTTTTTTTTTTTTTTTTATATCACTAAACAAACAGTTAGTGATTCAATGAATACATTCAGTCCATTATTATTTCCATGTCCAATATTTAAACCTTCTGACAGATGATGGTAAAGAAAAGACCTTCACCTGTTTTGCAGTCAAATTTGAGAATTCCCCACTATATGCTTTCTATGTGTTCCCATTCACAAAACATACCTAAAAAAATAAGTAAAATAAAAAAATACAAAATAAAAAAAAAATTATATTTTTTATCTTTCGAGTTGTTTCTTTGGAGCAAGTTTATACATAGCATTGCAAGCTTTTCTCAACAATTTCAGAGTGCAAATAGAGAGACAATCAGAGGGGAAGTAAATCAGCATATAATATAACTCCCATGCCTTGAGATCTTTAACCCTAAAGACAGACAGTATATAAATCTATTTTTCAACTGATAGTGAGATCTGCCAGCATGGTACATGCTGGGAAAACTTTGCTAAACATTACTCTGGGATAAGCAACAATTTTTAAAAAATATTTAAATATGTGAATGCGAACATGAAACAAATATAAATTAGGTGTTTTTCCGCATCCGCATCATCGGTCAGCCACAGCAGCAGAGAACATGAACAGTAGCCTCGGCACCCAACATGGCATATCAGGGAACATGTCCTGTGTTCCCGGTGATAGCAATGGCCATGGTGCACTGGTTACATAAAAACTCACTTTATTATAGACAGAAATGAAACATTAAATTGAACTTACAATATTAAAGTCTGTAGCAGGCCTACCACTGTGTTGGAGCCTGCAATTTTGTCTTTGCATCCTCTTCCTATGAGTTGTGTTTTAGTTGATGTTCCATACTAACTACAATTATATTGTATACAGAGGTAGCATAAATTGGCAGGATTATGCAAGAGAAAAGATTCTACTAAAGTTAAAATTAGTCCTTCGACCTTATCTGCCTGGTAGGTGTCTATAAATAGGGTTTTGCCCATTACAAACTTAACTATGAAAGTAAGAATTGTCCTTTAAAATCTGAAATACCTGGATTGATGCGCAGGGTACCTTGATGTAACTACTGGTATAGTGAATCTTTTTTAGATACAAATATCAGTTTTGTGATTCTTTCCCCTGCCTGAAGTTTTGCATCAGGCCTTTCTGTTTTGCTACTTTCCCTTCTTGTCCTGTGTCTTATTTCCCCTTCCCCCATCCTTCTTACAACCTCTTTGACTAGGCCTATATAGAGATGTACCCACTGGGAACTTAAAATCATGAATGCATTTCTAAATAGTTTATATATATGGTAGATGTGATGGTTACAGAAATGAGGCTATGATCCTTGACATCAATTGATATATGTATGTGATCCTTATGTTTCAAAATTAGACTTGTAGGTAGGTGCAATCTGTTTTCTTCATTGCAGGTGGTGTTCGACCTAAGCAGTACCACAGCCTGGAAAGGAAGTCAGGTGAAACTTGGTTTCTCTCTGGTTTCCTGGTCTCCCTGGGGGAAGCGTTCGGATTGGCTATGCTGCATTCAGGTGACCTCTGGCGGACATCTTGGGTTAGCACACTCTATATAAAACTCTGCCCCCAGGTTTTGGCGCGCATTTTGGCGAAGAGCACCCATCTATCAGGTAAAGTGATAGCAGCTGTGAAAGGTACCAGATGAGTAGGGACTGGCTAGGAACTTGCAATCCTGCAAGGAAGCCTCCCCTTTGGGACTGGACTGGCCAGCGCATTCCGCCTTCTGAAGACAGAGGCTGTTAGTGCATCTTTACCCGCTGCCTCTATGCACTGAAATAAACTGTGAGTGTTAACCTAAGCAGAGCTCTCCCACTGGGGTTGTCTGTAGTTGGCATTTTCTGCAATACAAGTTTTGGGGTTACCTGCAACCAGAATCTGTTTCTTTACTGCCACCACACCATGCTGCACCTACTCACAGACTGATCGAACAATGTAATGTAGCCACAATTCTATTGAACGCACGCACACTATATGGAGAATAGTTTAGGGGCACCTGAACATCACATCTACTGTATATGAGCTTTTAGGGCATCCCATTCCAAAACCACAGGTGTTAATATAGAATTGCCCTGACCTTGATGGCTATAACAACCTCTGTTTCTTAAGGAAATTTTTCTAAAAGCCTTTGGAGTGTGTCTGTGTGAATTTGTGCCCTTTTAGACTTTCTTCTTATGTGAAATTTCTCCACCATAAACAATACGTGCATCTCCACCGATCGATGAAACCAGGAGGGGGCTTACCAGACAGATGGGACCTAATAGAGCATATACTTTTCAGGTCATGTAGGCATATTAGTTTGTATAGCAGTCGCAGTATCTACAATCTCAGAGTGGATTCAATGTTTTCAGCATCCACTGGACTTCTCACAATAACCACACAGATCGAATGTATCCACCACCAATGCTGCTGGCTCCTTAATACCAAAAAGGTAATTACTTCCTGATCGTGATAAAATGGTGACAAGGCATGCTCACCAAGCCTCGTTTTGTCTCATCAATTGTTTCAATTGTTTACATGTTTTCAATACATGCACTGTCTTATATATATTTATGTATGCTTGGCAAATGTAATTGTTGATAGCATGATAGCACATGATTTATATGAATTTTAAATTACTGCACTTTGTCACTTCAATATTTCATTTTAGCAATGCAATATTTGTTTGATTGTGTGTATTGCGAATTGTCTTTTGTTTTTGCTAGCTGCTGATTACGGTACACTGTTAGCACGTTAAATCCCCCTTTTTACGTATACACTTTTAGACTAATGGGTATTGGTGAAGTTGGATAATGATATTGCATAAGAAGACCTGATTTTCAGTAAGTGTTAGAATTAATTTCAGTGGTGTTCAGTAGGGTTTGGAATACGCTTTGTGCAGGTTACTTGAGTTCCTTCGCAGCAAACTCATCCAATATTATAGAGCTGGCTTTGTGCACAGGGGCACAATCGTGCTTGAACAGAGAACTTTCCCCAAACTATTTCCATTAGGTTGGAAGTGCTAAAATGTTTTCTTATATTTTAGGCAATAATAAAAACATAGCAAAGCAAACATGTAAAAATGTAAAAAAAAAAAAAAAAAAACATTAAAATTACTTTAAAACCTAAGCCTAGACACATTAAAAAACAATCAAAATTTTTTCCCCCACCACAGCTGATAAAGAATGCATTGACCATTTTTGCAAGGGGGATAAGCACACAGTAATACTTACCTTACTCCACATTCCTGTGACAGCTGGCAATCCAGTCCTCCATTACCCTGTGCTGGAATGTAGACAGGCACTCCTGCCAGCAGCCATGTCCCATACTCCTGGTCCTTTACAACTTACAGTGAATGATGATGTCAGTTAGAGGGGCAAAAACAAGACCAGGATGAAGATTGACTTCAGTGGAGCGATCACCGCAATCAAAGCTGGCTGGGAGGAAGATTGCAGGGCTGTGGAGTGAATTGAACTCTGTGTGCTAGTCCCCTTGCAAAAAATAAAATTGAATCTTTAGCAGCAGAAAGTAATGTAACCAAATTAGAATTAATGGTTATTCCTGCAATAATAGCATAAAATATGTGCTCACTATATAGATGCTGTACTTTTCCTTCTGCATTTAGAAAGCGTATTTTAACCACTTGCCAACCGCCTGACATACCTTTACTGTGGCAATTCGGCTCCCCTGTGCGAAATCACGTACCTGTACATCATTGCAGGGGCTCCAGGGAGTGTGTGCGCACCGCCGGAGGTGCAATCGCACGCTGATTGGCTATAGATCAGGTCCGTTGGCCACGCACGATAATTCCAGAGAGACACAGAATGGCGGTCTGCCTCCGGCAGATCGCCATTCTCACAGGGAGCAAAACAGAGATCTTGTGTTCCTGCTAAGCAGGAACACCGGTATCTGTCTTCCTCGAGTCAGAGCAACCCCCACACAGTTAGAAAGCAATCCCAGGGAACACATTTAACCCTTAGATTGCCCCTGATGTTAACCCCTTCCCTGTGAGTGTCATTAGTACAGTAACTGCATTTTTTTTTAGCACTGATCACTGTAATAATGTCACTGGTCCCAAAAAAGTGTCAGAAGTGTGAGTTAGGTGTCGGATTTGTCCGCCACAATGTAACAGATCATTCACATCCATTACTAGTTAAAAAAAAAAAATTCCATAAAAATATCCCATCGTTTTTAGATGCTATAACTTTAGCGCAAACCAATCAATCTACGCTTATTGGGATTTTTTTTAACCAAATATTTTCAAAATTGTCGCTCTTTTTTTGTTTATAGTGCAAAAAATAAAAACTGCAGAGGTGGTCAAATACCGCCAAAAGAAAGCTTTTTGTGGGAAAAAAAGGACATACATTTTATTTTGGTGCAGTGTGCATGACCGCGCAATTGTCAGTTAAAATAACGTAGTACCGTATCGTAAAAAATGGCCTGGTCATTATGGGGGTAAAACCTTCCAGGGCAGAAGTGGTTAAACGCTGTAAGACAGACTTGTTTTCATTTATTTAAATGGAATGCTATGAGAAAACATAGTTCCTTGAAATTCAAACAAAATGATTTTTGGTCCTCTACCACAGCTGTCAGTAAATATTCTTCCATATGTCACATTTCTCAGCCTAATAAAATGACTTTCTTTATTTTTTATAATGAATTGATGAATCTTGGATAGCTTGCTTATGTCAAAAATATCTTCGGGTCATGCTATAATCCAGAACAGCTTTAGTGTGAACCTTCAATTTTCTTATAGCTAAAAATGTAAAAAGCAACATTAATTAATGGCAGGCCAAATAAAATGACCCAAATTATACTGGATTTCCAAAGACTGAACCTATTTATTGTTAAAAGGTAAAAACAATTATTAAAGAAAAAAAATTCCTGAAAAGTGTCCTATTTTGGGTGTCAGGTGCATTTGTTGATACCTTCGAGTCTTTCCTCTCCCACTATGTTCAAGAAGGATTTACAGGCTGTAGAGCAGAAGTTGTGTGGAAGACAGCTGTGCACCCTTAGTGGGGAGAGGCATTCCTGTGTGCTATGATCCATCTGCTGAGAGCTTTCTTGGCTGGAAATCTATGCACAAGGTGAGGGAGAGGGAGGCTTAGAGAAAGCTGGGAACCCACATTGAGACTTCCCAGACCTCATATTACACGTATTAAAAATGTTTCCTCTTTGAAATCGTGCCATCTTCAACACATTTAAAAGGAATTACCATTCATCTTTGTAGCACAAAAATATTAATATTTTGTATTTTTATTTCATTGTTAGACGGTGTGTGTATGAAAGATTTGTAACGTTTTCTATAGCTCTATAGGACAATCTTCCTTAACCAGGGTCCTGAAGAACTCTAGAGTACCTTCAAAGGTTGCTAGGGGTTCCTTGAGACATGAACATTTTTTTTGCCTAAAAGAGCCAAAAAAATTTCCCTGGTTTCAATGGTTACCTATCTTAGAGGATACGAACCATTGAAACCAGTAATCTTTTAGACTTTTTGTAAGGTGGTATTCTTCCCACTGACCACAAATGTAAAAAAATATTCTTCCCATTGACCATAACTGTGTAATGTACTGTGAGCTTTAGATATATAAATTATTAGCAGGGGGTTTCCTGACACTGTAAAGTTATATCAATGATTTCTTCATGTTAAAAAAGTTAAGAAAGGCTGCTGAAGAAAATCACAATATAGGCAATAAAAATACTGCTGGTCCATTTTCCCTACAGCTGGTGATTGTTGCTAAACACACACACATTGTCCCCCTAAGTATAATTAGCAGTCGAGGCATGCAAACTGGTGGCAACCACTGGCAGCAGGCAGGATTGGTTTCCCTGCAAAAAATCCTACTAAAGCAACACCCAGGGTGTTGTATTAGGATGAAAGCAACCAGAACACATATGACATGACTCCCAACTGTCCCTGATTTCGAGGGACATTTCCTGGTTTGGGACAAAGTCCCTCTAACCCTCTTTCCTCCTCGCGTGTCCCTCATTTTGGTATGATCTATATAGTTGTATATAAAATGCACTATTTATCTTTCAAAAAGTGTTTCCCAGGGCTACACCTATCATCCAGTTTCTTAATTGCTGCATTTGTAAATGTCAAAAGCCAATATAAAGGAATAGTTGTGGCAAAAAAACCCCTCTTGTGGGTTCAACTAATCATTTTTTTTAAATACTTCTCCTTTAACCACTTTACCACCGGAGGATTTTGCTGTCTTACGTCCAGGCCACTTTTTGCGATTCGGCGCTGTGCGACTTTAACTGACAATTGCGCGGTCGTGCGACGCCGTACCCAAACGAAATTTACGTCCTTCTTTTCCCACAAACAGAGCTTTCTTTTGGTGGTATTTGATCACCTGTGCGATTTTTACTTTTTGCGCTATAAACAAAAAAAGAGCGTTCATTTTGAAAAAATAACAATATTTTTAACATTTTTTTATATGAAATTCCCCCCAAAAAAGATGTAAAAACCAATTTTTTTTTACATTTTTGGCTAATTTGTTTTCTGCTACCCATGTTTGGTAAAAAAAAATCACAATAAGCGTATTTTGATTGGTTTGCGCAAAAGTTATTGCGTTTACTAACAAAGGGAAAGATTTCTGTCATTTTTGGCGGTTTTTTTTTAACGCGTAATGGCGGCGATCTGCGATTTTTTTGCGGTACTGCGACATTGCGGCGGACAGATCGGACCCTTGACTGACATTTTTGACACTTTTGGGGGTACCAGTGACATTACTGCAGTAATCAGTGCTATAAATATGCACTGTTACTGTAAAAATGACACTGGCAGGGAAGAGGTTAATTTTATTGGAGAGGGAGGGGTTAATGTATGCCTGGTGCTTACTGACGTGTGGGGGGGGAGGTGACTATGTGACAGAAGGACAGATCGGATGTCCAGCTATGCTGAACACTCCGATCTGTCACTCCCTGTCACTTGGGAGATCCGCCCGCTTGTGTTTACACAGGCGGGCGGATCTCCACACTAGATCCCCGATGATCGGGGATGTGTGGCGGCGATCGCCGCTGCTCTTCCCCTGGCCCGACTCCCGCTGTGACCGAAAACAGCGGGAGCGTGCCTCCGGCGGCGCGCAAGCGTGCCTCCGGCGGCGCGCAAGCGCTGCCCAGAAGGGGGAGTGTCTGACGACGTAGTACTACGTCGTCAGACGATAACGAGCCACTCTGCCGCAGTAATATTACTGTGGGCGGAGGTAAAGTGGTTAAGGGGGCGTGGCAAGGGGTGTGTCCTATGCATACATACTTTTGCTAATAGGTGTCCCTTGTTCCCTTCTCAAAAAGTTGGGAGGTATGACATATGGTCATTGTCTAGTTCCCCCTTCTTGCTCTCCTAGCTTTTAGCATCTGAGGATTAAAGTGGTTCTAAAGCCATGACGGTTTTTTTGTATGTAAATGCATACTTTGCATTAGGGTAAGTAAACTTTCTGTGTCCAGGATCCCCCCTTACCTGTGCCAGGTATTGATATAATGCTGTGCCTGAGAGCAGTGGCTCTCTCCGCTCATTCCCTCCTCACAGGGCAGGATGATACAAGCGGGTGCCTTTGGCTTCTGATGCTGTCAAAGAAATCCTGTGATAAGCCCTTCTGTCTTTGTCTATGGGTGCAGGCAGCATGGCTAGGGAGTGAGCCCGCACGAGTGCCCCTATAGGAAGTGGCTTCCTATGGAGGCACTCGCCAAAGAGGAGGAGCCAGGAGTGTCAGAGGGGGATCCTAGAAGAGGAGGATCAGGGCTGTACTAATCAAATGGGTATAACAATATTTTCATTTTCAACTGTATATTAAACAAGCCAAAAGAATGCAAATAAAAGAGGTTAATTTTTAGGGTTTATATAACCTTTAAAAATCCAGAAATGTGCTGCAAAACTGCATTAATAAATCATCCAGATTTACATTTTTCTTTTGTAGGATACAGCTATACAAATCATGAACAAAACTGTGTATACAGTTTATACACGTTTAAACTGTTAGTAATAAAAAATAAATTAAGTTGTCGGAAAAAAAATGGCATCCCAAGTTGAGTGTTGCTTCCAATAACAGGCAGCCATAACTTGTAAAGGGATCACTTTATACCCCATGGTAATTCTGTGGCATTTCATTGAATTTCAGTGTAAATAAATCCTATTTGGCAACATAGTTTGTGCATCTTTGAGTTTTAACATGAGTGGGAATGTTCTGCCCTGGTGGATGTTAAATGATGCCTACAGTATTCTGCATGGTAATTCCAGGCACTTCAAATAGTTAGAGAGTAGTCCGGCCATTTACACAAGCTGATATTTATGTATGGCTTTTCCAGTACAGAACATTTAAAACTGTATTTTTATATAATTATCTTGGCAGCTTTTCAGCCACCTGTACGGTAGATTGCATCTAAAATGTGCAGTCAGGTCATGTTATTATAGAACACAATATAGAAGTTATTTGGTAAAATCTTAGATGAGATTAAATACAGATCCCACTGAAAGAATTTTACATCACAGCAATAATCCATTAAAAGCTGCTGATGAAAAACAGTGCAATCATATCTCACCCTTTGCCTGTTTTGCAATTTTTTATTTTTTTTTTTAAAGTCCTGTGCTGTAGTGAAACACATTCACAAACACATAACAACCAGTGCAAAAAAAAAAGTGTGCACACAAAAGTGAGAACACAAAAAAGTGCACAGGGTATACAAATGGTCCTCCTCCGAAAAGAAAGGACCCTTGCCTTGATCCCCCAGGGCCCAAGGCTCCTGACAGAGACTGGGGTACTCCCTGAAATCTTGTCAAAACCAGGCAGACCCCTTCCTTCTGGAGCACTGCCAAAACAGGCCAACCCTAAGTACTAGGTGGAGCTCCCTCAAAAGGAGACCCCATGAGAGGGGTAGAACCCGACCAAAAGGTTATGTGCCCTCCCCCTCAAACTTTCAGGACGGGTCTGAGGACCAACACCCTACTAATTGTGGAGTGAGAAAGTGCATATAGTGCTGTGAAAAAAGTGCAGTGACAAATGTACCATTATTACAAGAAGGGCTTTAGAGAAAAATAGTTTTGGACACCGCGATAGAACATCCTTGGGGGGGGGGTTTGTTTTTGTGTGTGCCTGTTGGTGAGAGTAGCCATCATTTCCTGTCTTAGTGACCATACAGGAAGTCCCAGCAACACAAAATTAAGAAAAGTTTTATTTTTGCTTGCCATCCAAAAGTAGGCCCTGTAGTGTAATCACATTGCCTCTCTAACTTGACACAAACCCCAAACTTCTCAGATTCTGTGGGCCCAACCACATAAGAGCCAACAAAACTAATGTAATGCAAACAAAAGAGAAACAAAATCTATACTTTATGTTTCTGGGTCTATGACAAAAGCATCATATGACACCGAGTTGTAGTTTGGGATTTACCTCCTTGTTCTTCTGTCCAGGAGTCGCACTAGTCAAATGTCTAAAGGGGAGGGATCCCGCTGGTCTAAAGTCTAATAGGGGAATTTATACGGGGCAACCAATGGCAGGGCATTTTTCCTCTGATTGACACTGACACCTGGGACGTAATTTCCTCCCACTGACCACTGGAGTTAGAACATTTTTTCCTCCCACTGACCCCTAACATTGGGCATTTTTCCTCCTACTGACCAGTAATGTAAAGAAACCATGGTGCATAATCCTAACCGCTGTACTCTGTAAGCTGTGATGTAAATGAAAATAAAAATAAAATATAAGCCTACTTTATGCTCAAAAAATGAGAACTACTAAAACATTCAAACCCAAAAAGAAGAGAGCAGCCATATGTAAAAACCCTTCAATAGTTATATATACAAGACTTAATCCTTATTTTATACAGCAGTCTATAACTACACATGTATAAATATATAAAAATATACTATATAATATATCTTATAATATTTTCTATATGTTCTATAAAAATATAGGATATATTATTATTTAGTTTAGGAGTAAATTTATGTTAAAGATTTAGTATAGGAGTTTTATTAAGGGGTGTATTTCCAAAAAAGTCTCAGAGCTATGTGTCCTGTGAAACTGCATAGATATTCATTCTTTGGGAATATGGGCAAAAACCAATGTATTGGTCTAGTTTCTTTTTTTTTTCAAAATATTTTTTATATATATAGTATCAAAGGTACATAAATGAAAGCAATAACAGTAGGTACAACTAATGTTACCTCTAAAAGCAGAAACAACCATAGGTAACAATCAACGCCTGAGTAAGTAAATAGACCATAGCTATTTGTTTTATAAAGATATAGATGGAAGAGAGGGAGGGAGGGGGAGTACAGGTACAGGAGGGAGCGGGGGGGGGGGGGGGGAGAGAGGGCACCAGCAAACCAAAGTTAGAAACATTAAAGGGTAATGAACATAACAATCTTAAACTTTATACTTGGACAGTACATTTTGGGTGCTGCAGCCAATGCAACCATGCGGCTGTAAACTTCCCTAGGTGGAGGTTTTTCTTAGCTACAAGTTTTTCCATTTCACATTGGAAGTTGAGGTCAGCAATAGTATTTGAGATGGAGGGGGTTTCTGAGGTATTCCATATTTTAGTGATATTAAGTTTGGCAGCGAACAATAAATGTATAATGGAGTAGCGGGACTGTGGAGGGTATTTTTCTATGCCTATGTGTAGTAAAGCAAGCGTAGGGGACAGGGGTGTGGGTATGCCAGAGATGGAAGAGATCAGGGAGAAGATTTGTTTCCAAAATGAGCTAAGAGATTTGCAGAACTTTAGGGTATGAGCAATGGAGCTTATACTACCCCGGTTTCCCCAACATGAGGGCGAGTGGTCGGAGTACGTTTTGGATAGTCGGTAGGGTGTTACGTACCATCTGTGTGTTTTTTTTGGTAGGATTCCCTATGGTTACTGCAATTGGATGCTTTCAAGTTTCTTGAAATGCTCGTAGCCACTGGTCTTGTGCAATAGGAGTGTTTAGTTCCTCTATCCATTTGTTTTAGGGTGTTACCTTTCCTGGGGTAGGGGATGGTAGAGTAGAACTGAAGGACAGGTGCAGGAATGGGTACTGTGGAAGGAATTTTAGAAGAATTGAGAAAGTGGGAGATTCTTGTGTACATTTTTTCTGAGGTTTCTGAGCTTGGTAGGTTAAATTAGTCTTGAAAGGATTTAAAGATTTTCATAGAATTTTTTGATTTTATGTCTCTTATGTTTGTGATACCAACAGTATGCCACCGCAATTTGTTTAGATTGGGGATACAAGAGGAGAGGGCCCTGAGTGGTATTGGTAGAGAATTAGTAGGTGAGCTGGAGGGGTATGCAGCCAATCATTTCTCCAGGTCAAGAGGGAGGCTGAATGTGTGGGGTAGGTGTTTCGCAGGATTGAAGAGTGTCCTGCTTCAGTTAGTAGGAGGTGGTCAGTCAGGGTAGAAGGGTGTGGAATTGAGGCTTGAGACCAACGTTTTTCGGAGTTTGGTAGCCACCAAAAATAGAGCTGATCTAAGATAGAGGCATAGTAGTAGTTGGTAATGTGAGGTAGGCCTACTCCACCCTTACTGTGAGGTTTAGTCAGTATATAGCTGGTGCATCTGGGGGGTTTGGAGTCACAGATAAATTTAGTTAGTTGATTCTGTATCAAGGCTAGAAGAGATTGAGGAATAGGAACCATTAGAATATGGAATAGGCAGAGAAGTATGAGCAGTACTATCATGTTGAGGGTGGCAATACTTCCAAGTTTTGAGAGACCTGAACAGCGTAGGGATTTCAAAAGGGTGGGCAGGCTCTGAAAAAAGGTATGATAGTTTAGGTTGATCAGTTGGTTTGGATTGGGGGTAATCTGTATTCCTAAGTATGGGATGGATGTACTAGCCCATGTGTAGGACAGGCTTTTTAGTTGGAGATTAGTTAGGACAGACAGATTTTAGTTGGGAAGAAAGTTGAGGTGGGAGTTGTATGGGAAGCACTAAGGATTTCATGGTATTAAGCTTATAATATGATACAGGACTGAAGTGGTGAAGGAGGGGATTGATGATCGTCAATACCACATCACCATCGAACGGGCTGATTTTGTGGTTTGCCTGATATTTGTGGGTCTGATCTGAGCTAGAGGTTCCATCAATAAGGCAAAAATAATTGGGGATAGTGGGCATCCCTGTCTCATTCCAGTGGATATTTCAAATGGGGTGGACATAGTTACCCCGGTGAGGACTCTAGCTAATGGATTAGAGTATAGGGATAGGATTGCATCCTGAAACCAACCTATTATGCCAAATTTAGTGAGTACCACCTTGAGGAATTTTCAGTTTCTATCACACGCCTTCTCTGCATCAAGAGATAGGAGCAGAGAAGGTGTTTGAGTATGTGTGGTGTGGTGGATGAGGTTGATTATGCGTCTAGTTGTGTTCAGGGCTTGCCTGCCTGGGACAAAACCAACTTGGTCGGGGGAGAAATAATTCAGGAAGGAATGTCATCAGTCTGTTGGCAATTACTTTGGCTATTAATTTATTATCAGTATTTAAAAGAGAGATTGGCCTGTAATATGATGTGAGAGAGGGGTCCTTCCCTGGTTTGGGGATAGTAGATACAATAGTTCACAGCATAGATGTGGGTATGGAGCCAGAGGAACCAGCAGCATTGAAGAGGTCTGTAAGTTTAAGAGCTAGTACATGAGCAAATTTTTTAAAAAGGGAATCGTGAACCCATCTTCTCCTGGGGACTTATGCAAGGGAAGGGTCCTGATTGCACAGAGTATTTCATCTGTTACAAATGGTTGAGAAATTATTTAAATTGGTCTTATGAGATTGAGGGTAAGTTGATTGAAGCAAAGAAGTCATGAATGTATTCATTGGTAGGTTGGGGGAGTTAGGGGATCATTATTGAGGTTGTATAGGGTCGCATAGTAATCGCTAAATGCGCTAGCAATGTCTTGGGGGTTAGTTAAGAGTTGTTTGGAGGTGGGATTTATGAGGGAGGAGATTTTAGTTTTAGTACGCTGGGCTTTGACTTACTTGGCTAAAAGTGTCCCTGCAATGTTGCCCAAAGAATTAAGTTGGCTTTAGTATGTTTAAAATTGCTTTCAAATTTATGCAGCAAGAGGGTTCTTAGTTTTTGCCTCAGCTCAAGGAGCTCAGAGGCTTGCTTTTGGGTAGGAGATGTTTTGTTTAATTTTTCCAACTAGGCTATTTGGTGTAAGACCTTTTCAATCTGCTGGGTTCTCTGGTATCTATCTTTCTCACCCATTTTTATAAAAATTCCACGTAGGTAAGCTCTATAGGTAGCCCACAATGCCAATTTGTTTGTATCCGGCAGGTCGTTAATTTCAAAGACAGACTGGTGTTCAGTCACAATTTCTCGTTGGACTTTGGCCTCCATTAGCAAGGAAGGGTCTAATCTTCAGAGTCTCAGTGGTGCAGTTTGTAGGTCAGCCAAGGTGATAGTAATAAGGGCATGATTCGACCATGAGATGAGGCATATTTTGGATTGCATGACATTTTGAAGGGTCCATTTGTCGACTAGATAAGCGTCAATACATGAATAAGACAGAAGTGGGAGGAATAACTGTAGTCACGTTTTGAACCCTGTGGCGCTCTCCATACATCGAATATATCTGAATCCTGGAGCAGGGAATTTAAGACCGGTCAGTTGGGGTTTTGTTTGGAGGAAGTGTCCATGGAGGGGTCACTGACGATATTAAAGTCCCCACCAATGATTAGATTGCCCTGCTTCAGGTTGTCAATCTTCTGAGACGTCGGTAGAATCAGAGTTGCCTGGAATTGGGCCCATGTACATTGACCAGAGGGAAGGTAATTTGATCATTGGTACAGGTGGGTATTAGGTATTGGCCTACTGGGTCAGCATAGGTGAGGTGGTGCTGGAATTGCAGTCAGTACTCAATTCTTCTTCTTTTGTCCAGAGGCAAAGAATATGGTGTTGTAGCCCTTGAGCTTGAATTTCTTGAGTTTTTAACATAGCGAAATGTGTCTCCTGTATAAATACAATGTCCGAGTTTTGCTTAGAGAGTTCCTTTTTTGAGGTTGAGTTTTTTCTGGGGGCTATTCAAGTCCTTTGTGTTCAAGGACATTAGTTTCCAGAGGTGGGGGACTCGAGTTACATGACTTGACTTAAGTCAGACTTAAGTCACCAGTTTGAGGACTTGAGACTTGCTTGAATAAAATTAATAAAAGACTCGACTTGACTTTGACTTGGTATTTATGACTTGAGACTTGACTTTGACTTGAGACATATGACTCGAAATGACTTTACTTTTTTTTTTTAAAGTAATTTTTATTGGATTTTCGTAGTAACATGGTAAACAAAATAATGCACACATTCGAACTTGTTTAACATATTGGTTGAAAGAGTGTTGAAAACTTTCTTAAACATGACTAGCACTAATATGGCTATGACCGCCATTTACGTCAGAAAATTTACACAAATGAACATAAAGAGAAGGGAAGGGAAAACACAAAAGAAAAAGGGTACACAGCAAGGTGAGATAGTTGCCCATCCACCCCACAGTGCACGAAAGTGGTTGCAGTCATCTCAGGACATGCGTGGACCCCACGAAGCACCCAAATGGGAACATTTCCGCTCCATGGAGCCACCCAAGCCCAAGAGTTATATTATTAAGGAAAGAGAAAGAGGTTACACTCTAGAAGCTCGGTATGCCTCCGACAATTGCCACCTGCTGTGAAATTTTTTGAAATTTCGAACAGAGCGTAAAATAATTTTTTCGTATTCATATGACTCTCCCACGATCTGTAATACTTCCCTTCTTGAAGGTAACACCTGGCTTTTCCAATTGCGAGCTATCGCCAATCTGGCTGCATAGAGGATATGTTGGACTATCACCCTACACGACTTTACTTTTTTAAGTTATTAAATATTTGCATTTGTTCAAGATGTGTTAAAGCAAAATGAATGTGCCTGTTATGTTTCTGACACCACAGTCACTTAAAACACCTCAGTGTGTTCTGATTTTTAGGACACTGGCTGTTTAACAATGGAAATACTTAACATGTTTTTAGTGACTGTGGTGTTGAAACATGACCAGACGAAGGATTTTGAGCTGTTTGGGCATTCAAAGTGTTTCTTTAATATGCCAAGAAAAAAGCACTAAGCAGTTTTGTTAATGCTGAAAATAAAACAAAACCTTTCCTGACACTGACTTTTAACTGATTTAAAGGTGAAAACTGGGGTAGATCAGTATTTTAAATTGATTTGTGACTTGACCAAAATAAATGACTTGACTAAACTTGCTTGACTTTTAGCAGGGACTCGAATTGACTTGCTTGCTTTTTGCCACAGTAACTTGGGACTTGCTTGAGACTTGAAGGTTAAGACTTGAGAATTGCTTGTGACTTGCACATGTGTGACTTACTCCCATGTCTGTTAGTTTCAATGGCATAGTGAAGCAGTGTAGTTACTAGGGATTGTGGTGGTGTTACAGGTTTCAGGAAGAATGCTCTTCGAGGGCAGATGTTCAGCGTGGATTACGGTCTGGGGTAAACGTTTCAAAATTTTGCGGTAGGCTCTTGATGTGGAGGGAGAGGTCTGGGAGGTCTGAGCTGGTGAAGTGTAGGGAGAGTTGATTAAAAGAAGAAACCCGGTAACAGTACGTGGTCAATGTGCAGAATGACTTCTAAAAGAATCAAATGGAAGGGTTTTCTCCAACGGCGTCCTAAAACTAGAGCCCGTGGAGTAAAAGTTACGCTATAAAGAACAGGATCCGCTACAACTCTAGTACTTCATGCTTGTTAAATCTGCTGACATGTGAGTTGCCCGTGTATTGCTGTTTTATGAAATAAATTGTTATACTATGCCATTGGAGTCTCCCTTTGTCTTTGGAGGTAATGTGGCTTGTCCAGCTGATTAGAATTGGGAGGTTTGGAGGTGCCAATTGTTCACAATAATTGGATTGCTACTGGAGTTTGGTGGAGTGTTGTAAAATTCTGAGTTCATCATCCTAACACACACCTGTTTGACCATTCTTAACCGATGGTCAAATGATCTGGTAAGTAGATATCTTCTTCTGTGCACGTGGTGATGCATCCTTTTTGGATTTGATCCTGTTCTTGGTGCTGGATTCTCCTCAATTGTCTGCATTTATCTGGTCTAAGTGAACCATCCAATTCTGTGGAACTTAAGGACTGACCTTTGGGTGGACCTTCTACTTAGCACAGATGCATGGTTTTCTTTTTCCATTCATTGATATCCTGCATTCATTTATTTATGTGGCACTGTACCCCTTATTGTTATAATTTATTTGTGGTCTGATCCTACCTTTGTACTTGCTGCCTTTCACTATCCATAGTGTAACCAAGCGCGGCTATTTTTGGTTTTATTTCTTACCTTTATGCATTTTATGCCTGAGGGTAAAAAACCTCTAGTAAGAAGCTTCCTTCGCAGCCCCCCCCCCCAATACTTACCCAAGCCCCATCGCGATCCAGCGATGTGCATGAGAGCGTCAGCTCCCCTGGGCCTCTGCCTTCTCATTGGCTGGGAGACAGTAGCGGAAGGCATTGGCTACTGCTGCTGTAAAATCACAGCTGGTGAGGAGGGAGTAGGGGCAGGGCCATGCTTTTATGGACACACGGAGTGGGGCTCAGGAGCAAGCTAGCGCGAATGCCCACATAGCAAGCAACTTGCTATGGGGGCACCCAGAGAAGAGAAGGAGCCATGAGTGCCGCCTGGGGACCCGAAAAGAGGGGGATTTTTCAATATACAATCAATACCTCTTTAAGTCAGTATAAGGCTCTTGAAACCTCCTTGTGACCAAACCAACTGCCCTAGACCGCTTTTGACATAAATACTGCGCCATCATTGTGATGGTTTGACTGTACTACAATGCTATATTTCACCATCAGGTGGCACTACAGTTGACCTTTATAGATGCAACTCCCATTTGCAGTAAGTGACTGGGATTCTCAGTTCTAATTGTTTAGTGTAGGCTATTTTTTAATTGACATTTTCTTTAATAGGAATAATGATTCTGTTTGGCAGTGCCACACCAATACAACAATAATTGCTACCTCTATATTAGCTACCAAAGACTCGTAAACTGCAGATTTATGTGAAAGCTATTCTAATTTTGCTACATTACATTGTCATGCTCTTGTAATTTTTTTTGTAAATTATGGTTTTTGGAAAACTGTCAACTCTAATTTGAATTCACATAAAAGAAATAATTTACATGCTCATGTCATCCATGCAATAAAATAAATTGTTGGAAAAACACATAACTATGGGGGCGATTTATTGCTCTTGACATTGAAGCAGGTTAGGGTTTAATAAAATATGAGGATTTGAAGTGCTCCAATTATTACGCATAATTAAATAGCAAACTGGCAGGTGATTTTCAGACTGTATGTTGGGAGAAAATAACAAGGAATAAAATGGCAAATTATAGAAAATATGAATCATTTATCGACCTTAAAGGAATATTACAGCCTTTACCCTAATGGTTAGGATACTAAATACTACTTTCGCAGCTGTTCATTATTTAAAAAAAAATTACATTTGATTTTACATACACCTAGCATGAGTACCTGAATCTGCCTTGACACCAGCCTCTGTCATCCCTTGCTCAGCAGCACTCAACTCAGGAGTGAGAGGGGACACATGAGGAGCCAATCAAGCTCTGCCGCATACACATGTGTTGATATAGAACTGTTAGCATTCTGTTTTTACAGTCAAAAGTACAACAACCTTTCTCATATATTATAGTGGGATTACTAACTCTGCCACTAGGTGGTAGTGCTATGTAAGTGTAATGCTCTTTCTAATGGAACTATATAGTTATGATGTCATTTCCTGTCTTTGTGTTCCTGTTGTTTTCTAATGAAACAAGAAGAGCTCTGCCACATGTCCAGAGCCATCGTAACTGGAAAGAGTTTTACATGCAGTTGCTTTACTATAAGAACATGCTAATTAGACTACAGAGCAAAGTGAGATGCATTAAAGTTACATAGTTAGGTTGAAAAAAGACACAAGTCCATCTGGCTCAACCAATAAAAATGAAAAAAAAAAAAAACAGTGAAGAAGACCCAACCATACAATTTCATATACACTATCCTATACCCGCAGTTGATCCAGAAGAAAGCGAAATAACCCCAGCAAAGCATGATCCATTTTGCTACAGCAGGGGAAAAAAAATCCTTCCTGCTCCCCCGAGAGGCAATCGGATATTCCCTGGATCAAGTTTACCTATAAATATTAGTACCCATTTATATTATGTACACCCAGAAAAAATGCAGGCCTTTTTTAATGTAATTTAGTGAGCTAGCCAGAACCACCTCTGGAGGGAGTCTATTCCACATTTTCACAGCTCTTACGGTGAAGAAACCTTTCCGTATTTGGAGATGAAATCTGTTTTCCTCTAGACGTAAAGAGTGCGCTCTTGTCCTCTGTGTTGACCCTAAAGTGAATAACTCAACACCAAGTTCACAATATGGACCCCTTATGTATTTATACATGTTGATCATATCCCCCCCTTAATCTCCTCTTCTCAAGAGAGAATAAACTCAGTTCCTCTAATCTTTTCTCATAGCTGAGCTCCTCCATGCCTCTTATCAGTTTGGTTGCCCTTCTCTGCACTTTCTTCAGTTCCCCGATATCCTTTTTAACCTCCCTGGCGGTATGATTATGTCAGGAATTCTGTACCAAAAGCGGTACAATTTTTTTCATGGAAATTTGGCGTTATGTATTATAGGCCTACAATTCTTAGTAATTACTGACTTAAACCTGACCAAAACAAGACTCTATTAGACATCCCAGATGTGATAAATTTGAAACACAAACGCATGAATTATAATCTAATCAATAATATAATTTTATTATATAATATATAATATATATAATAAAATTATATTATTGATTAGATTATAATTCATGCGTTATATATATATGTGTGTGTGTATATATATGTATATATGTATATATATATATATATATGTATATGGGTATAGGTATATATATATATATATATATACACACATATATATATAATATAAATGTGTTATGTGTTTGTGTTTGGTGCAACGTTTGAATTTCCCTCCCAGTTCCGCTCCCATGCAGCATTGCTGCTGCAGGGAACGGAACTAGGAAGTCATCACACTGACGGACGAGCGGCGGGGATCTCGGCTGGCGGTCACAGCAATGAGAGATCATCGCTGGATCGCCAGGAGAAGGTAAGAGACACCGCTGCGCGCTCTGCACATTCACCCCGATCGTGACTCGGGGATACCGATCCTAGCCTAAAAAATCCACCCTGAGTCACGCTCTGGGATACCGCCAGGGAGGTTAAGAACTGGTGCCCAAAACTGAACTGCATATTCCAGGTCTTACTAATGATTTGTACAGGGGCAAAATGATATCTCTCTCTCTGGAGTCCATGCCTCCGTTAATGCAAGAAAGGACTTTGCTTGTTTTGGAAACCGCAGCTTGGCATTGCATGCTATTATTAAACTTAGGATCTACAAGAACACTCAATTCCTTCTCCGCTATGGATTCTCCCAGTTCTACTCCCCCTAGTATATATGATGCATGCATATTCTTAGCCCCCAAGTGCATAACTTTACATTTATCAACATTAAACCTCATTTGCCACATAGTTGCCCAATAAAACAGTGCATTGAAGTCAGCTTGTAAGTTGGAGACATCCTGTAAGGAAGTTCTTCCACTGCAAAGCTTGGTGTCATCTGCAAAGACTGAAATGGTACTTTTATTCCCAGACCCTATATCATTTATAAAGCTATTGTAGCACTACTCCCAAGGGAGCTGCTGGTCCCCCTGGGTTACCATTAGCAACAGTGGAAAAATCTGGCATTTTCCAAGTGTTTTTACCTCAGACAAGAATCAGTCCAGTTTCTTTGGTTTTTATGTTTTATTAGGAACTTGGATAGGAGAAGGGATGAGTGGGATACTCCAACTGAACAAAACTATGCACAATAGGCAGGAATGACTTGATTAAATGCTGGTTAACGCTGAGTAACGCTGGGTAACACTGAAATTGAGCTAGTCACGGCTAGGCCGCTGGTTTCAGTCTGTCACTAGCTGTGACGCAGAGTAATTCTCTAAAGGGATTCTGTACTCTGAAGTAATCTGTACTCTGAAGTAATCTGTACTCTGAAGCAACTGAACTGTACTGCTGAACAACTTCAGGGCCCTTCCTGGCATCCCCTTTGTTCATAATCTTCAAGGTTCACTACACGGCACCCCCTTTACTGTAACACTCTGAATGAGCTGGCTCCTTGATCCCCTGACTTCTCTGGAGTGGTCCTCTCTCTTAGGCAGATCCCTTGGTACTCACGATACTGTTTTTCCCAAAGTCCTCTGCCCAGCAGCTCCACTGGTCAGCACACTGGATCCTCTGCAGCCCAGCTCCACTCCTGGTCCCTAGGCCGCCCGCCCGGGCCACCTTCCTCACTCTGCAGGAGGAGAGACAGCCGTCCACCTCCTCCTGGGACTTTGCTCCCGCCAAAAGACGCCCTGTCACATGCTCCCACCCTATTTATGGCCAATCCCAGGATGCATTGCAACATGCCCTCCCACTGGGACTGCCATGAAACAGGATGTGTCACTGGCTGGGTTTCCTCCACTGTCCAACAAGCTCCCTCATTGGATACAGTGGGGACACTCCCTCAGACCCAGTGAATCACACCTGCAATCATGTGACAGGCAAACAAACAGATCAGCTCCCCTAATAAGCAGCAGGAGCAAAATAGATGCTTTTACCTAGCACCTGTCTAGGAGGGTGCTACACTATTAACAAGTAAGGGTCCCAACACTGAACCTTGGGGTACACCACTGATAACTTTAGACCATTCAGAACAAGAATCATTAACCACTACTCTCTGAATGTTATTTTTAGCCAATTTTCTCTCCATTTACAAACTGATCTTTCCAAGCCTGTAGCCTTTACCTTACACATTAGCCGTGTGTGGGGAACTGTGTCAAAGGCTTTTGCAAAATCCAAGAATACTATGTCCACAGCCACCCCTCTGTCCAAGGTTTTACTTACCTCCTCATGAAAAGAAATCAGGTTTGTTTGACAATTTCTGTCTTTCATGAATCCATGCTGTCTGTTCCTTAACCACTTAAGCCCCGGAAGATTTTACCCCCTTCCTGACCAGGGCATATTTTGCGATTCGGCACTGCGTGACTTTAAAGGACAATTGCGCGGTCGTGCGACGCTGTACCTAAACTAATTTGACGTCCTTTTTTTTCCCACAAACAGAGCTTTCTTTTGGTGGTATTTCATCACCTGTGTGATTTTTTTATCATGCGCTATAAACAAAAAAAGAGCGTAAATTTTGCAAAAATTGCAATATTTTTCACATTTTTTTATATGAAATTCCCCCAAAAAAATGTAAAAATCTAAATTTTTTAACATTGTCGGCCAATTTGTTTTATGCTACATATGTTTGGTAAAAAAAAATCGCAAAAAGCGTATTTTGATTGGTTTGCACAAAAGTTATCGCGTTTACTAACAAAGGGAAAGATTTTTGTCATTTTTGTTGGGTTTTTTTTAACGCGTAATGGCGGCGATCTGCAATTTTTTTTGCGGTACTGCGAAATTGTGGCGGACAGATCGGACCCTTGACTGACATTTTTGACACTTTTGGGGTGACCAGTGACATTTCTACAGTAATCAGTGCTATACATATTCACTGTTACTGTAAAATTACACTGGCAGTGAAGGGGTTAACTTTTTTGAGAGGGAGGGGCTGTGTGTGTCCCTAGGGGCGTGCTTCTAACTGTGATTGGCTGTGGCTTGAGCTGTAGGAACAGTGATCAACGGTCCTACATAGTAGAACCGTATGATCACTGCTTCTACACAGGGGAGAATGACAGGCGGCTTGTTTACATCAGCCGCCTGACTTTCTCCCTCTGCAGCGACGATCGCCGAGTGACCGGCGGACATCGGGTCCGTCGGTCACACACGCAGGGGGGTCCGTAAACACGCGGGAGCGCGCCTCCGGGGGCGCGCGCTCTCTCCCTAGACCCTCACAGGCTAGCGACGTAGATCTACGTCACTTTGCCTGTGAGGGGCTGACTGCCGACGTAAATAGTCGTGCGGTGGTCAGCAAGTGGTTAAAATATTTTTTTCCCGCAAGAACTCAGCTATGTGGTCTTTTATTAAACTCTCCAGTATCTTCCCAAATATAGAAGTTAAACTAACATGTCTATAGTTACTTGGCAAAGACTTTGATTCCTTTTTAAATATAGGCACCACATTGGCCCTACGCCAATCCAGTGGTACTATTCCAGTCCTTAACGAGTCCCTAAAAATTAGAAACAAAGGCTTTGAAATTACAGCGCTCAATTCTTTTAGGATGCGTGGGTGGATGCCATCTGGTCCAGGCGCTTTATCCACCCTTATTCTGTCTAAATATTTCTGCACCATATCACTTTTGAGCCATTGTGGATCATTTGGGGCTGTGTGAATACCATCCTCATTATGGTCATGAGCTCCCCCATGCTCCTTTGTATACACAGAGCTGAAGAAAGTATTTAATAAATGTGCCTAACCTTTTTACTATTAACATATTTGAAGAATTTTTTGGGGTTTGTCCTACTATCTTTTGCATTTTGAATTTTTGCGTCCTTGATTTCCTTTTTACATATTCTGTTATATTCTTTGTAACAATTAAATAATGATAGTGTTCCTTCATTTTTATATTATAATATATATAGCTTTTTTAACTGTGTCTGTGAGCCACATAGGTTTTATTTTTAGCCTTTTAAACGTATTACCCATGGGAATATACTTTGCAGTGAGTTTGCACAAAGTCTTTTTGAAAATTTCCCATTTCTGTTCTGTGCTCATCGATACCAATATTCCTTCCCAGACTAAATCCTGGAGAGCAGCCCTCATCCGTGGAAAATTTGCTCTCTTAAAGTTAAGTGTTTTTGTATTTCCTGTATGGGTTTTTTGCTTACAGCTAACATTAAATTAAATCATATTATGGTCACTGCTACCCAGTTGTTCTTTTATATGAACATTATTAATAAGCTCTGCATGGTTTGAGATTACCAGTTCCAACAGAGCATCATTTCTAGTGGGGGCCTCAATAAACTGTACCATAAAGTGGTTCTAAAGGCAGAAGGTTTTTTTTTTATCTTAATTCATTCTATGCATTAAGATACAAAATCTTCTGTGTGCAGCAGACCCTCTCAGCTCCCCAAATACTTACCTGAGCCCCCTCTTGATCCAGCGATGTTGTATGAGAGTCTCAGCTGCCTGGGACTCTCCCTCCTCATTGGCTGAGACAGCTGCTGGTGCCATTGGCTCCCGCTGCTGTCAATCAAAGTCAATGATTCTGTAAGAATATTTAATAATAAATATCTCGCGCTCGTACTTATGTCAGAATATTTATACTGCTCTGAATATAGCAGTGTATTTATTTATGGTTAATAAGCAAAGATCTGTGAAAAAGGAGAGTCTTCACCTATTGCCATAAATCAATGTCGTGAATTCTTTTTAATTGATTAATTTCTTTTTAAAAGCATATACCAATCTTAGTGAGTACAGTCTACAGTGTGGAATATATATAAAAATATTTATTCGCCAGACATGTAAACACAATATATGATCAAACAAGAAATGACACAAAAAGATAACTTCTACAGAAAAATACTAACTTCAAATAATCAATGCAATGTGATGTTTAGCTCAATTATGAAAGGGAAACTGAAACAAAGTGAAACCAAAACGAAAGCAAGATTACCATTTCTTCCCAGGTATAGTATAAGCCATAAATTAATGTTCTATATAAACAGACTACAATGGTCTGCGAATCACAGGGCCCAAAGTCATTCCACTGCAGAAGGAATGAGAATAAGCCGTGCAAAACGGAAGACTTAAAATTGCAAATAATGCACTTAATCTGATATTAATAAAATGTATAAAAACAAAAATCAGCTTTTTAGAGAAAAATCTACCATGGTTTATACGGCTGGGATTGTAATCTCATTACCCTTAAATATGCAATATAACATATATAAGGAAAGAATAAACAATTGTTGAATAAAATCAAATAACATAGCAAGGCATAATTACCACACTTAAGATAGTGTTACCAGAGTCCTAAGATGGATGCCAGTCTTAAGATGGTGGATTCCCTTCAAGTTTCAGATGAATGATGTGGATCAGGGAGTATGTCTGGATGAGTCTATTGAAAAATGTAATAGCGTGTGTGATGTAAGTGTGAGGTGTGTTGTCAGTAGTGTAAAGTGTGATGTGTGTACTATCTCTCATCTGGGTTGGTCTTTTATATGGTAAGAACAAAGAGCTATAAAAATTACCATAAGTAAAACCCAGAGGGATGAAACATTATCCCAATTGGTCAGGATATTCTATACCTAAACTAGTGAGGTCAGAGACACACCCTTTTTATAATTAACCCCATACTTGGATAATAAAGTTAAATGATGATTTCTCTATATGTGAGATTAATCATATAACACAACATAAAACTTTGTCTAGACTCCCAGTACATACATAAATGTCCACCTGTATCTCCATAATTCACCTGGGCAAGTAATGCCATTCCAATAATTATATTATTTAACACAATATCATATTTTTATATGGAAATCTGAAATTATCTCAAGACTGCACCTGGTATTTTGTCTCCAGAGGGCAGTGTCGTACCGTTCATTAGATTTTGTATTCAACTTAATTACCACCATGTCCTTATCTGATGACCTCTCTGACCTCTGGCTAGTGAATAGCCATTACTTCTTTGACCATGTCTTACACTGTCAATTAAGATGTCTGGCCTGTAGGATTTACAACACCTTGAGCACTTAGACTAGACTTCTCTGAAATGAGGCAACTAGTGACGAGATACATATGTCCTTACACTTATTAGAAAAAGAATTCTAAGTAAGATTATTACTGAGAATATAAACCTAAAACGTGACACAATGTTCCTAAATATATATGTATATGCCTTACATAATATAATGATATAATTATAGCTAATATCTTCTCACATATAATAATGTATCTATGAAAACTTATATGGTTCATCTTTAAATGTATGCTGAAAAACACTGAGCCATTGTCTATTGTTAAATACTTATAGACAGACTGACACTACCATCCCCTTAACTTCTGTTATCTGATAGAGGTGTCAATGTATAAGCTTATTTATGACAAAAGAAAATAGAAATGTCTGCTGAAAGTATAGGACCCTATTGTTGAAATTCTATGCTCTCTTGTAAGCTTGTACGAGACATTTTGTTTAACAAGTATATATATGAACTTTGTTTCACCTTAAAAACAAGATGGACGCCATCCTGTTCAGAATCTCTTATATGCATAATATGAAATATACATGGCTTTTAAAATCATTTTTCTTTTTACCTATTATTATTTTAATAACCCCCAACAGGCCCGACATATCCCCCCCCTTTCTTCCCAGTAGACAAGTGAGCAACTTAGGCCTATCTGGAAAGAAAGCTTTTTAAGGAGTAGTGGAAAAAAAAATGTCTTGTTCTCTTTTTGTAAGAGAATAGTTCATATTGGGAATTGTTCATAACTTTTAAGTAAATCGGTAAAATAAAAAAAAATGAGAAGAGAAAAAAAAACAATCAGTTCAAAATGTCAGTTCGTAGCGACTTTGCAATGTTAGCTATGTCACCAACTGTTCCTTGTTAGTCTCTTTGACTTCTGATCTCCTAGTAAAGAAACTCAAATGTTCCTTGAAATCTGCATCTCCAGCTTGCAAAGTGTTAATGGAGACAGAAATTAACTGCTGCGATGGCATTGGCAATTACCATTCAAAGCGCAGTAAAACAACGTTGGCAATCAGGAATCCGAGAAATCTGTTTGGACGTTCAACCTTGGATGTTGGTTGGATAATGAATGGTTTCAGCATGGTCTAGAGTGTCATACACCTAGACTGAGGTTTGCTCACATAAGCAATGCATCATTCTCACATCTCCTTCAACTGAAAACAGGAGATAGTGTGATTTCTCTCAATGGATTTCCTCGGATCAAATGCACAAAGATCTGTTGAAACAAATCTTCCTCTCCGTCAACAAGAATCTGGGGCGTCTCGCAGCTTGATTCCTGTAGAGGGATCCGATTCAATGAGGGGTTCCGTCCTGAGCTGTGCTCTAGGGAGAGATGACCCATCCGATCACTGTGTCTTTGGCAAACATCATCGTCTGTACCATTCAACGACCTGGCATGGAAGGTTAATCTCTTCCTATTGGATGAAACATATAGTATGAATATACATTCTTATCAATTGACACTTCAATGCGATGTAGGTACCCTAAGCTTCCTCGGAGTTCTCCTTAAGTCCACCGTGTGATCAGTCTTTTTATATGACCACCAGGGAAGGTGAGACTATATATGCAACCTTTCCTAGGGGCGACTGACTTCTGGGGCTTATTAACATGGGGATGTATTTATCGCCATGGATACTACACATTGGACAATTGTACAATGATACAATATTTTGTTAAAATGTTACCTACTACTTGGGAGAAAAAAATATATATAGATATATCTCCCCCTATGGGGCATCAATGCAATTTATTGTAGGCAATAAAACTACCTGGCATTGAGGATTCCTTCTTGGTTACCGTATACAACCTTTAACCTCTTGACTGCATTACGTCATTAGGGTTTGATCCTCCTTGGTATCACCGTCATTGGCGATTTTTCAAAATGTGCCCGCTTTAAGCGACCTGTTTGAGTCAGAGGGATGAAGTGACCACTGAAAAATAGGAGGGTAGTTAGTATCTAACAACCAAGATCCCCCCCTGACAGGGATTTCAGGATCCTCAATGCTGTGACCTGGGGATAAAATGGTGTTAGAACCTCTGTTTCCTATGCCTTTATTCAGTGTATCCTCTGATTCCTTACCACTTGGGCATTTAAGGATTTTGTGGCCCTTGGCTGGCTACAGGATTTGTTCCTAGAGATGGATTTTATTTTAGTTCTGGGCTGCAGTGCCCTGAGTGAACCAATTGATCAGCTGATCAATTTGGCTTTTATTCTGTTGAAACTTTGGCATAATTGAATTATTGGCTCCGCCTCCTGCGGTTCCTATGTCTCTCGGGTTCAGGCAGATGGGACAGATCCCCATCAGAACCAGTTGCTGGGTTCTGGCGTGAGGTCTGGGCCTTAATGTCACTTAATCTTCCCGAGGATTTTGGGGAACCCTGGGATGGGGCAAATCCCTATTTATTTGTGGGTGTCCCCCCCCTTGTTAATGGGATGTCCGGTGTCCTCCTTAAGGTATCCGGTGTCCCTTTGGGGCCTAGGTGGCATATCTTGCTCCTTTGCCAAACTTATTATTACGTACATGCATGGGCAATGCCTCAAAGCACAGGGATTTAAATTCCAGGTGGTTGTACTCAGTTCCTTCATTAAAGGGTGTTAGGCACTTTTGAGTACAGCAAAAAATAATGATGGGGCCTTGGTGCTGTCTACATTTTAAATTGTAGATAACAGCTCTAGCAGCAGTAAGGTTTTTGTATGGTCTGACTTTTAAATTACATCCTGCAGGCACAACACAGACAGTTGTTTCCATAGGCCTCAAGATGATCAATAATGTTTAAGGACCTTTTCATGACAAAAATCAGGACAGTACTCTTTTTAAAACCTTTACATTTTGTAGGTGCATGGTATCTTTTTAGGGGTGCTAGTCTTTTTGCAGTGACCTGATATGACTCATACCTATTTATGCATGGCTGCCCAATTTCTGCCCTCCTATATTAGGAATGTGGCTGGGGTAGGATATGGACTCTTTGCCTGACTCCCCCCTTTGTCTGGGTCATAACCAACAGACTGGGAATCATATCTGGGTCTATGAATAGTTATTTCATATTTAAAATGCAGGACTAATTAAGCATTTCCCTTATGCATTTACACCATGACCTTATGGAACTCTGCTATGTATTTACTGATGAGTTCCTGTCATGACATGAACAGTTACATTTTTATTTATTTATTTATTTATTTATTTATTTTTTTTTTCCACTGCTGGTTACTCGGCAACTTTTTGCTAGAAAACATTTTTCCTTGCTCAAAACTTCCTAATTATTGCATTAGTCATTTACATTTCACTTTCAATGGTTACTTTCATTACAGTTTACCTTATAAGACTTCTGCCACAGTTCTACTTAATTCTGCAGTTTCACACTACATTCTCTTAACTTATGTGTCCCAATAGAGGTTACTTTCACCTGCTCAAGGAGGTTCCTTATCTCATTCTCTCATTTATTTGGAGTGGAGATTGAAACTTTACTAAACTCCTTTTTGCTGAGCCTTGTGGTGCAGTTCCTCATAAAGATACAGTAAGATTGGCCAAGACCAAAAAATATGTAATTACACTTCCTGACGTCTTTTGGTGTTAGATAAGCTTATTGGTGAGTTCATACATACAGGTTGTCCTCTACCCATGTCAGATGCCCTTTATTGGCCCGACTTTCTGAGGATTTTGATATATGACTCTAACCAGCATTTACATATTCCACCATTTCAGACTCAGAGAGGTGTTTCCACACATTTATGATCTGTGCCAAATCTACTGGGGTTGTGGCATTACCACTAGGGATTCACACCTTGCCAGAGTTGGCAGCATGAACATTACCTGCTGTAGACATTATTAATTAAGGCATTTCTATCACATTCACAATTAAAAAAAAAAAAATTATTCAAAAAAAATTTTTTTTTTTTTTTTTTTCAAAGTTATTGATTATGTCACCTGATCAATATTTATGATTGGCATATGTAAGAAATCAATAATTATCTCAGCAGTGCCTCCATTATATGTAAGAATATTTAATAATAAATATCTCGCGCTCGTACTTATGTCAGAATATTTATACTGCTCTGAATATAGCAGTGTATTTATTTATGGTTAATAAGCAAAGATCTGTGAAAAAGGAGAGTCTTCACCTATTGCCATAAATCAATGTCGTGAATTCTTTTTAATTGATTAATTTCTTTTTAAAAGCATATACCAATCTTAGTGAGTACAGTCTACAGTGTGGAATATATATAAAAATATTTATTCGCCAGACATGTAAACACAATATATGATCAAACAAGAAATGACACAAAAAGATAACTTCTACAGAAAAATACTAACTTCAAATAATCAATGCAATGTGATGTTTAGCTCAATTATGAAAGGGAAACTGAAACAAAGTGAAACCAAAACGAAAGCAAGATTACCATTTCTTCCCAGGTATAGTATAAGCCATAAATTAATGTTCTATATAAACAGACTACAATGGTCTGCGAATCACAGGGCCCAAAGTCATTCCACTGCAGAAGGAATGAGAATAAGCCGTGCAAAACGGAAGACTTAAAATTGCAAATAATGCACTTAATCTGATATTAATAAAATGTATAAAAACAAAAATCAGCTTTTTAGAGAAAAATCTACCATGGTTTATACGGCTGGGATTGTAATCTCATTACCCTTAAATATGCAATATAACATATATAAGGAAAGAATAAACAATTGTTGAATAAAATCAAATAACATAGCAAGGCATAATTACCACACTTAAGATAGTGTTACCAGAGTCCTAAGATGGATGCCAGTCTTAAGATGGTGGATTCCCTTCAAGTTTCAGATGAATGATGTGGATCAGGGAGTATGTCTGGATGAGTCTATTGAAAAATGTAATAGCGTGTGTGGTGTAAGTGTGAGGTGTGTTGTCAGTAGTGTAAAGTGTGATGTGTGTACTATCTCTCATCTGGGTTGGTCTTTTATATGGTAAGAACAAAGAGCTATAAAAATTACCATAAGTAAAACCCAGAGGGATGAAACAGTATCCCAATTGGTCAGGATATTCTATACCTAAACTAGTGAGGTCAGAGACACACCCTTTTTATAATTAACCCCATACTTGGATAATAAAGTTAAATGATGATTTCTCTATATGTGAGATTAATCATATAACACAACATAAAACTTTGTCTAGACTCCCAGTACATACATAAATGTCCACCTGTATCTCCATAATTCACCTGGGCAAGTAATGCCATTCCAATAATTATATTATTTAACACAATATCATATTTTTATATGGAAATCTGAAATTATCTCAAGACTGCACCTGGTATTTTGTCTCCAGAGGGCAGTGTCGTACCGTTCATTAGATTTTGTATTCAACTTAATTACCACCATGTCCTTATCTGATGACCTCTCTGACCTCTGGCTAGTGAATAGCCATTACTTCTTTGACCATGTCTTACACTGTCAATTAAGATGTCTGGCCTGTAGGATTTACAACACCTTGAGCACTTAGACTAGACTTCTCTGAAATGAGGCAACTAGTGACGAGATACATATGTCCTTACACTTATTAGAAAAAGAATTCTAAGTAAGATTATTACTGAGAATATAAACCTAAAACGTGACACAATGTTCCTAAATATATATGTATATGCCTTACATAATATAATGATATAATTATAGCTAATATCTTCTCACATATAATAATGTATCTATGAAAACTTATATGGTTCATCTTTAAATGTATGCTGAAAAACACTGAGCCATTGTCTATTGTTAAATACTTATAGACAGACTGACACTACCATCCCCTTAACTTCTGTTATCTGATAGAGGTGTCAATGTATAAGCTTATTTATGACAAAAGAAAATAGAAATGTCTGCTGAAAGTATAGGACCCTATTGTTGAAATTCTATGCTCTCTTGTAAGCTTGTACGAGACATTTTGTTTAACAAGTATATATATGAACTTTGTTTCACCTTAAAAACAAGATGGACGCCATCCTGTTCAGAATCTCTTATATGCATAATATGAAATATACATGGCTTTTAAAATCATTTTTCTTTTTACCTATTATTATTTTAATAACCCCCAACAGGCCCGACAATTCAATGAGGGGAGAAAGGGGGCGGGAAGGGGCCGAGCTGCGGCTCTGTGTCTGAATGGACACACAGATCTGTGGCGCGGGTGACCCATAGCAAGCTTCTTGCTGTAGGGACACTTGGCAGGAGGTAGGGGCTAGGAGTTGCCGGCAAGGGGCCCGAGAAGAGGAGGATCTGGGCTGCTCTGTGCAAAACCACTGCACAGAGCAGGTAAGTATAACATTTTTCTCTTTTTTTAAATGAACATAAACTAGACTTTAAAACAACTTTAAGGATGTATCAAGTCAGGTTTTTTTTTTTTGTTGATGGTCGATTAGAAATTCATAGGAGCACCCCCAAAACATATGTAGCACATTTACGTCAAAAGTATGTCAACATGCCAACCGCCGCACGACTATTTACTGTGGCGGTCAGCCCCTCACAGGCAAAGCGACGTAAGGCTACGTCGCTAGCCTGTGAGGGTTTAGGGAGCGCGCGCGAGCCGCCGGAGACACGCTCCCGCTCCCACACGGTCACGGACCCCCCCGCGCGTGTGCCCGTCCGTTAGAGCGGGAGAAAGGCAGGCGGCTAATGTAAACAAGCCGTCTGTCATTCTCCCCTATGTATGAATAGTGATCATACGGTTCTACTATGTAGGACCGTTGATCACTGTTCCTACACCTCAAGCCACAGCCAATCACAGTTAGAATCACACCCCTAGGGACACACATAACCCCTCCCTCTCAAAAAAAGTTAACCCCTTCACTGCCAGTGTCATTTGACAGTAACAGTGCATATGTATAGCACTGATTACTGTAGTAATGTCACTGGTAACCCCAAAAGTGTCAAAAATGTCAGTCAAGGGTCTGATCTGCCCGCCGCAATGTCGCAGTACCGCAAAAAAATCGCAGATCGCCGCCATTACGCGTTAAAAAAAACAACAAAAAAGACAAAAATCTTTCCCTTAGTTAGTAAACGCAATAACTTTTGCGCAAACCAATCAAAATACGCTTTTTGAGATTTTTTTTACCAAACATATGTAGCATAAAACAAATTGGCCTAAAATGTTAAAACATTTTGATTTTTACATTTTTTTGGGGGGGAATTTCATATAAAAAAATTTGAAAAATATTGTTATTTTTGCAAAATTGACGCTCTTTTTTTTGTTTATAGCGCATGATCAAAAAATCGCACAGGTGATCAAATACCACCAAAAGAAAGCTCTGTTTGTGGGAAAAAAAGGACATCAAATTCGTTTTTGTACAGCGTCGCCGACCGCGCAATTGTCCGTTAAAGTCACACAGTGCCGAATCGCAAAATAGGCCCTGGTCAGGAAGGGGGTAAAATCTTCCGGGGCTTAAGTGGTTAAAGGTAGCTTCTCAAAGCGCTTTACAAGGAAAACACAAGGAATACACAGGATAACAAAGGAAAAAAGGGATATTTAAAGCGGAGTTCCACCCTCATTTTATACTTACCTCCATCTTCTCGCTCCGGGTCACCTGAAAAACAAATGGCTAATCGCATTTTTTTTTTTTTTTTTTTTACTTACCTCGTAGCGAAGAAAATATACTTACCTTACTTCCTTCTTCCTCCTTCCTTGGCTCTGCAATGATTCCTGGGAGCTGAACGTCATCGCTCCCAGGAATCATTGCGCCTGCACCGGCCCCGACGTCAGTTCCGGGGCGTGCGCGTCATCCCCTTCTAAACAGCTTCTGGGCATGCCCAGAAGCTGTGGAGGGATGACTCGCGCGCCCCGGAAGTGACGGCGGGGCCGGCGCAGGGCATCGTGGGACCGAAGAAGGCGGAAGAGGACGCAGAAGAGGACGCGCTGGCTTCAAGCTGCCCACATCTGAGATGGCAGCGCTGGACAAGACTTTTTCAAGGTAAGTATTTGTCCTAACAGGTAAGTGCAACCCGGGACAGATCAGAGGCTAGCCATTGTGGAATGCACTAGCCCTGACTGTCCCGAGGGTATTTAAAAAAAAAAAAAAAATCCAGGGTGGAACTCCGCTTTAAGTGAAAGCTTGTCTAAGGAAAACATTTTTTAGATTTGATTTGAATGAGTTTAGAGAAGATGACTCTGTGATGTTCTTTGGACGGGAATTCCAGAGTTTTGGAGCATAGCAGGAGAAGGCTCTGTCTCCCATCGAGTGTAGGTGAGTAGGGGGGACACACAGAAGATCAGCATTTGAGGAGCGGAAGCTGCCAGGAGAGGGATAACGTTAATAAAAGAGATAATGGGATTCCAAGCCATGAAGGGCCTTATAGGTGAGCAAGAGCAAGTTATGTTAAAATGACTCATTTTCGGAGTTCATTTTGTATATTAGTTGTTCCGAATCAATTCGTATTTTCTGAAGTTATTTTGGAAGATTGGCTATATATGTTTTAACATGTTAATTTGTTATTTTAAGAGATTATTTATTCACTCTGAGTCATCCCTGTTAGTCCAACCCACAAAGAGAAATGTGATAACCTGATTGGACAATATTGCATGGATTCTCGTGCATCCGAAAGTAATGAATGGAATGAAATTTATTCCGGATTCAATAAATAAATATCAAAAAATGAAACAAATAAAAAAAAAAATAAAACCCATAAGGCTACTCACCAGCTTATGACTGCATATAAACATAGATTGGGCAGTACCTTGGACACACTCAATAAAGATTAACTCTTTTTAATTCCCTATATATATATATATATATATATATATATATATATATATATATATATATATATACAGTATATATATATATATATATATATTATACATACTTTTTTTCCAAGGGACTTCTGGTCGGTCCTTCCTATTCTCCTCCAGTGACCCAAGTGGTGGCCCCAACTCCTTTAAAGACTGTCATACATGTGACAGGTTAGGCAATGTAAAAGAAACAAGATTTACCAGTGCCCATTGAGCACAGATATATCTGGTTTCTGTTGCAATGCAGGTCAGTGAACAGACCTGAACCTAGTAGCTCTCCCCCACCTTGTATCTGTATGCCCCAGGTTGGCATAGTGTCCACCGTAGCATTTGCAGTGGCAAAGTGGTGTAGGTCTGGCCGTGAGAGCGATTGCTTTGATGCATTTGGCCGGCTTAAACATGTATTGCAATATGTGTGAACTAGGAAACCCTGTTTTTCATTGCATAGACTGCCAGAAAGGGTGCAGCGGGTTCATCCAGAATTCGTAAGTTTAGGGAATGTGCCCAAAACTCTGCATGACTTGCATTTATATTTGGTCATAAGATTCTAATAGCAGTGCAGAATATGGCTTACTATACAAGGATGCCAATTGCATTAGCTGATTTCAAGCTGAAGCTATTAGATTGCTGGTTTTCACATTTGGAAGATCACTGTGCTGTGTTACAGACTGTTTTTTATAGCTTAATAAAGTTTTAATTGATTGAGGCTCCGCTGTCAGTGCTGTCAGGACTGCATGCTGTATGTCACAGGACACTAGTTAGATAGAATTGCCAATGAGCACTTTATGTACCGTAACAAGAACTATATCTGTTGCCAATGTGTCAAAGTTATTTTCAGATCCAGAGTGAGCTATATCTGAATATGATAACAGGGAAATCAGGACAACTGATACACTGCACCTGCATACAGAACAACGTAGGGCACTTGTATGGCAGATATCAGCCACACATGCTGAGGCTGTGTATTCCTGAGAAAGGGGGATCTCCTGCATTACAACTGTAATGGGCTACAGTGTCATACTGATGTCTGGCACACATTTAGATCTCATGCACACTGGACGTTTAGCCCTGGAGCATGAGATCCTGCTATATACAGTAGGTGTGAGTGGGAGGCACGGGTACTGTCCAGCCCAACTCCTGGCAGCCTGATCAACTCTATGAGAGGCTTAAAAGCTGCTGCAGGGCTGGATGGTTCATCTGTGCCCTACTGCTCACACCTAAACACCAGAATTTCTTGGGTGTAGTCAGTAAAATATTGTATTAGGGACAAATTTAGACAGGGGCCAATTAACCAACCAGCATGTCTACTGAGTGTGGGAAGAAACCTATGCAAGTGCATGCAAACTCCAAGCAGTGTTCTGATTGGGGCTTAACTGAGGACTCCAGTGCAGCCAAGCAGAAATGCTACCCACTAAGCCCCTACTGTGATGCCAGTCATAACTAAATGTCTAGGTCATATCATCTATGCTGAAGGAAAGGATTAGTGTCCCTTTTAGCATTTATCAAATGACTAACCGCCAAGGGAATGTTCACATGACTGCCCACTTTGGGGAGCAGTTACAGTAGCCATCCGAGGACTCCAGTGCTGCAAAGCAGGAATGCCAACCACTAAGCCACTGTATTGCCAGTCACATGACTAAATGTTTAGGTCATGTTAACTCTGCTGAAGGAAAGGACCGGAGTTCAAAATGCCTGTCTTCCCTTTCGCAGTTGATCAGATGACTGACTACCTAGACAATGCTGACATGACTGCCCACCTTGGGCAACAGTTACAGTAGCCAAGATAAGAATTTCAAGGTGTATGTTACTTTGATGACTTTACAGATCCAGTGTGACCAGGATAAGTAGGGGCTTCTTTTTTACTTTAAAGTATGGTATGTCTAAAGGCAAAGCTTTTTTTTAGATTTAGAGTGGTGAGAGATTAGAACTAATTCTGAGTCTTTATGGCTCTCTAGTCTACGTCCCAGTTAGCTGATTCCCTCTCTCTAATTGACCTGATTACCAATGTCACGGGGAATGCAAGTGAGGAAAACAAGAATAGAGTTGAAACCTTTCGATGAGGACACTTGTTCTTTGACAACTGTCTAATTAGGTGTTAGAAATACATCTTCTCACTTCCTCTTGAGTTTACAGGATACTAAGTGAAGGAAAATTTCCCTGAGATACAGATGGAAAAAAAAGAAAAACTGGCAGCGGTTGTAACCCTCCACTGCTCTATGCAAAAAGTTTTGATTTGAGATGTGCCTTCAACCTGACTGAATATCCTACCCACAAAATAGTCTATTGTTAGCCCTGGTGTATCACAATCAACTGTCTGCGTCAATCAACTGTTTGACTGTGATTGAGAAATTAGACTGCAAGTTACGTATTCCTATTGAAACCCAACATAATTAATATATGCAAAGCACAGTAGATCCAGCTAAAAACTGAAGGTATTGGAATGTCTCACTTCCATCAGACATCCCAAATCTAAGGTGTTTATTCTTCATTTTAGGACTGTGGGTGAAACCATACAAATCATTCCTTCATTTCCCTGGGCCAACAGTGCATCCGGAACTGGTTTATAGCACAAATACAGTCAAATATAACAGAGTCATTTATTCTAAATTATCTATTGCTCTTTCAAGGGCATTAACCATTTCTGGTCAGTCCATGGAGACCATGATTTCTATGGGGACCACACAATAGTGCAAAGAGACAGGGTATTATTATACTAGATTTATATACTGTAGCACCAACAGTTTTGCACAGCACTTTACAATATAAAGGGAGACAATACAGCAACAATACAATTCAATACAAGAGTGCTTAGAGGGCCCTGCTCCTGGGAGCTTACTATCTAATAGGGAGGGGCAGAGTTGATTGTAAACCCTCACCTTGTAAAACAACCCATTCAATTTAAAATAGAAATGAAAGGCAATACAGTTGTATAAACATATGAAAAACAATTATAAATACATATTTTTTACTTTTTTATAAATTATCACATTCCCTCTATTCTAAGCTGCATAAGAAGTGGAGGGAGGAGAAGCTGCAGCACACTGAGCTTCCCAGAGGGGGCATGACAGGACAAGTCTGATCATTGGATAAGAGCAGACTGAGTTCCCAGCATAGCTGGAGAGCTTACAACACTGTGCTCTCCTGATTAGTGTGGTTAGTTTGTAATAGAAAAGCAGAGGGACTGTCAGGAACACCAGGGATTTCACAAAGAAAGCAGTAGAAAGAAAACAGGATACTTTTTCATACAAGTACATGGTACAGCAGGCACATAGCAGGAATATGAAATATTGGGTTGACAAACACTTCATAACAGGGCTTGACAAATTCCAGGCGCCAGGTCACCAGGGCGACTAAAAATTGTGTCTTGGCACCTGGGCTTTTTTCAGCCCCAGTGTCATAGCATGGGGGTAGCTGGGTGCAACATTTAGAGGGGAGAGAAGTTAGTCCGTCCTGAATGTGCTGGGGGTCAAAGCAGGAGTGGGCGGGACTGTAAAGAGCAGGTTAGGGGAGATGTGGGGCTGTAGGGAAGTAGGAGGGGTGGGTCAAAGAAGGATTGGAGCTGACATGGATGGAGCAGAGACCCTGGCAAGAGGTGTCCCCTGTGCAACTCTCTGTGACATGGTGGTGTGGACTCGAGCCTCCAGCTCCAGGCTCCCGAAGTTTCTTCTACAGGATCACTGAGTGCGGGTCCAGGCCGAGCTGTCGAGGTAGACTCTCAGCCTCACTTCAGAGCAGGAACCAGTAGTGCTGAATGGGCTCAGCAATGGCCCCGAGCCAGAAACTCCCTCGTAGGGAACCCCCTGGTAGGGTTGCCACCCAGGACACATAATAATTACACAGGTTCTGAGGATAATATAATGCACTTAAGACACTAAGTGAGTTTAATTACCACCCTAATCAGCTACAGAACCTGTGTAATTTATATGTGTCCTGGTTTAAAGGGATAAGGTGGTAACCCTACCTCCCGGGCACTCCGGTTTACCCTAGACGGGCTCCAACTGAGGCTCCAAGTCAGGTCTAGGCAGCCAAGGAGTTCGCTGGTGACAGAATCGCCTGTCTGACATGGCCCTTACTGAGTGAAGGAAGGATTAGTGTAACAACCCTGAGACAGGTCGCCAACACTAGCTTCTGACAGATTCCCTGTATAGAGTAGCAGTGATGGGCAAAGTTCAGTAACCCTATAGTGGTAAGTTAATTTTTAGCTTCAGGAGCTGGTATGGTACATTTGGGTGAGGAAACTACTTATGTCTTTCTGATTGTCCTCTATCCCTAATCTTATCACCATTATCTTTATGTACTCCCTAAAACTTAATATATCAAATTCACCCTAAAACATAAGCTTGCCCCTAAATAATCTTGAACACTTAAAGCTGCACTCCAGACAAACATAAACATCACTTAAATGTCATTGTGTATAATAAAACCTATTTTTGCATTAAACTAGCATAATTACCTGAAAATGTGTCTTGAATAGTGCCCTTTAATTCCTCAAACAGCAGAATTCAGACTGTGAAAGGGAGGAGCAGTATTGTGCAGGTAAGGAGTGAGCAGAGTCGATGGCTTATTAGTGTGTTGCTACTCTTATATTGTCCAGTTATTAAACTGGGCATGAGTAGGTGACACCAGTGTATTCCCTAAAGTGGTTCTAACAGGATGCCTGGTCCTCATCTCCAATATCTTCCTGGGACTGCCTGCCGACCCCAGCCGGGCTCTGTAAGTTGGGAACGCCATTCTGTGCGTCAACCAGACTGACCTGAGAAGCACCACTAATGACCAGGCAGTGCAGGCGCTGAAGAAGGTGGAGAAGGAGGCGACCCCTTGCCCTCCTACTCTCCCAAACCATGACCCTAGTGGAAGGGACTCAGAGAGTGCTAAATGTCCACGGGTTAGGGGGTGCAAATTACTTGCCCTGCCCGAGGCGCTGACAACCCAGGCTATGCCACTGGTCAATCCATTCACTGTTGGCCCCAGGCGTGAGCAATTCCTATTGCTTGACGCCCCAGACATGCAGTTCCAGGTGCATGAGTTAGCTTACCTATTGCTGTGCAGAAAGGTTCTCCCACTCCCCCCTTTTCTATGGCCTTAGCCAATCCGTGCGCATCATGGTTCACCTTTCCGCCTCCACGCGTGGTGCTGGAGACAAGCAGAGAGGTGAGCAGAGTATAGCTGACACAGAAAATACAGCTTTTTAGTTAAAAAACTGGCTCCTAACTTTTTTTAGCTGGCTCCTAGATTCATGGCACATTTGTCAAGCCCTGCATTAAAAGAGCAAAAAAGCCCCCCACCCAGTCCAAAAAATAAGTATTTTGTGCCTCATGGCATCACCTGTTATCTTAAAATGAGGAATAAACCCCTTATTTTTCATTGAAGTGACACATACCTTTTGTTTTAAGAAGCGTCTATTGTCTCTATTGGTTTTATGGAGGGCTTTATTCATAATTCTGAACCTAAACTCCAGGTAAACTGCTACATTTACAGATTACATACATATCTCGGAGCTGTTTTACCTGTCAAGGGATTTTTATTTCTGTCCATCCAGTCCTGAGATTAAGACTACATCCACACCTGAATTTTGGCCCCACAGCATGTACATGCGAGAACCACAGTGGGGTCCCCCTTGTGGGTTTTTGGCTGTGGATGCAGACTGTATGCATCCAGGGCCAATCACTTGCAGGTGATCACTACATAGCAGATGTAGCACCCTACAGGTAGGTGCTAGGTAAAGTATAGTGGGCCTTGGCTGCCTAACAGCAGGGCCATGATTTCAGCTGGCTGTCATGTCTCCCAGGTGTGTCTGCTGAGAGGGAAGTCTCCCCACTGGCTCCATGACAGGATTCCCATTGGACAGTGGAGGAAACCCAATCAGAGACACACTCAGGCCTGTATCTACCCCAGAAGGCAGATTCGGCCGCAGAGGATTCTGGGAGTGGGTATAGGGTCTAAAGGAATGCATGACACAGCATCTTTGGTGGGAAGCAGTGTCAAGGGAGGGAGAGTACGGCTGTCTCTCCTCCTGTCAGAGGAAGCGGGTGTGTCGGGTGGCAACCTGGGAATCCAAAGAGCGTGGAGTTGAGCTGCAGAGGGGATCCAGTGTGCCCAGAACCAGCAGAGAGAGAGAGGGATCCAGTTCCAGGAAAGCCTACAAAGGTCGTGAGTACTGTGGATTGCCCTTGGGGGTCTGCCTAGTGTCAGAGGGGACCACTCTGGAGAAGGTTCTAGGGATCCAGGAGTCAGCTAACTGTTAAAGGGGGTGCCTAGTCAGAGGACCCTGAAGTATTAGAGGGGGTACCTGCAGCTCGGGCCCTGAAGAGTCAGTGTACAGTGTGAAGTGTACAAAGTTGAGAGTTGCAGCAGCACAAGTAGTGACAAGGAGCCAGTGAAGGGTTAGAGGGAGCTGTTCAGTGACTTTTGAGCTACACCAAGTATCAGGAGTCAAGAGGTCTACAGTCCTGGAGCTTCTGAGCTAACAATCCAAGTTAAAGTCAAGGTTTCAGCACTAATTCAGTCAATCGGCATTTGAAGCGTCAGGAAGCAGCTGGCACCAAGACAGCACTAGTGAGTATTTTTTGTACAAAGTCCCAGTTAAGCCTAGAAGAGCCAGAGGAGTATCCCACTCATTCCCTTCTCCCATACCCTAAATACAATAAAACAAAACAAACCAAAGATGCCGGAATGGTCATTGTCTCAGTTCTCACACCAAGGTTCACAACTTAAATGTGTAGGAAGTGTTGCCGGTACTGATGGCAGACCCACCTCAGGCCCCAGGCCTGGAAATATTGCTACACAATCACATGTGAGTGGCTGCAATTAGCTGCGGGAGCCGGCAGCCTCCCATGACTTTCAATGGGGCTGCCTTCTTCAGTTAATTGCTAGAACTCCCCGCTGGGGTTGTCACATGTGCATGCTGTCGGGCCAAAACCCAGATGTAAATGTGGCCTTACAGAGCCGTACCACACAGCTCATCTAGGCAGATGACACCACTTTCTCTGTTAGTTTTAATCAAGGGAAGGAATGTGGTATTCTCTGATCAAACTGCTAGAGAGTGTGAAAAAATGAGCCTGATGATATAATTTCTCTACTTACTCTGCCCTCTCCTTCTATCATCAATTTCCTTGTCTGCACATTTTCATTATCCAGTAATCCAGTGCTGCCCCTCTCTCTCCCAGTCTGAGTGCTGAAAAACAGATGTGTTTAGACTTGTTGGAGAGGTAAGTATTCACGTGTTCTATTGCTGGGAGCTGTTTATTGGGATCTTCTGGGGGTAGCAACAAAGTCACTTTAACCTGTCTTGTACATTGTACCTTAGGCATGATACAGCATGCCCGGCCCCTTCTCTGCTGCCGCTCCCCCATACCACTCTAACTTTACTTTGTTTCAACTATCAGGTTAAATTGATGGGGTGCATATTATGTCAGTTAAAGCAAAAAAATTTTTTAAATAGAATTTGTTTCTATTTAACCCTTTCTAAACCCTTAATTTAGCCATTGCTGTAAAATAAAATTACATTATTGTTACTTTTATTCACCCTGTTTCAATTATCAGGTTAAATTGATGGGGTGCATATTATATCAGTTAAAGCAACATCTTTTTTGTTTTATTTAACCCTTTATAAACCCATAGTTAACCCTAAACATCCCTAAATAACTCATCTACCCTTCTCCTGCCTTTACTCGCACATGAACTTTAATGACATCCCAGTATTAGTCAGAGTTCAATATAGAGTTGGCCCACCCTTTGCAGCAATAACAGCTTCAACTCCTCTGGGAAGGCTGTCCACAAGGTTTAGGAGTGTGTCTATGGGAATGTTAGACCATTCTTCCAGAAGCACTTTTGTGAGGTCAGGCACTAATGTGGACGAGAAGACCTGGCTCGCAGTCTCCGCTTTAATACATCCTAAAGGTGTACTACTGGGTTGAGGTCAGGATTCTGTGCAGGCCAGTCAAGTTCCTCTACCCCAAACTCACTCATCCATGTCTTTATGGACTTTGCTTTGTGCACTGGTCATTTGGTGGAGGGGGGATTATGGTGTGGGGTTGTTTTTCAGGGGTTGGGCTTGGTCCCTTAGTTCCAGTGAAGGAAACAGTGTCAGCATATCAAGACATCAGCAGCATATCAAGACATTTTGGACAATTTCATGCTCCCAACTTCTTGGTAACAGTTTGGGGATGGCCTCTTCCTGTTCCAACATGACTGCGCACCAGTGCACAAAGCAAGGTCCATAAAGACATGGATGAGCGAGTTTTGGGTGGAAGAACCTGACTGGCCTGCACAGAGTCCTGATCTCAACCTGATAGAATGCCTTTGGGATGAATTAGAGAGGAGAATGTGAGCCAGACCTAGCCTTTCCAGAAGAATTGAAGCTGTTATAGCTGCAAAGGGTGGTCAAACTCTATATTGAACCCTAGGGCTAAGACTGGGATGCCATTAAAATTCTTGTGCATGTAAAAGCAGGCGTCCCAATACTTTTGGTAATATAGTATGTATTAGCAAGGAGATAAACATCCTGTGCACTGGACACAGGCTCCAATAGAGAATAGATAACCAACACTTTTCATCAGTTCATTAGGGCAAGAATTTTCAGATTGTGGTGACTCTCTTTAATATAAATATCCCCACCCAGATTAATACCCAGGTTGCACAAATGATGTTGGATGATCTGGAAGACATTTGCCTCCAAGGCTCATATACGTCAATGAAATGTCATACAAAATTTTAGCCATCACAAACTTGGGAAAAATTCCTGCAAATTTGTGCCCTTGTCAACACAAATTAATATTATTTTAACAATTTATGCAAACCATTTCCCCCTGCATGCATAGCACGGCACTGAAAGGGGAATAAAGCTCTCCTAAAGCAAAACACTTACATTTACGTTGAACTTTCCCGTTTTGCTACATTACATAAAGGTTACACTGATGTGATATAATTTATATAATTTTAATCAGCAGATTTTGTTTACTATATTTTAGGGTAAATATATGAGAGTGTGCAATATATATAAACATTGTCTTGGGATAAGTTACAGGAAATATATATTTATATATATATATATATATGTGTATATATATATATATATATATATATATATATATATATACAGTGGGTACGGAAAGTATTCAGACCCCCTTAACTTTTTCACTCTTTGTTATATTGCAGCCATTTGCTAAAATCATTTAAGTTCATTCTTCTTCCTCATGAATGTACACATAGCACCCCATACTGACAGAAAAACATAGAATTGTTGACATTGTTGCAGATTTATTAAAAAAGAAAAACTGAAATATCACATGGTCCTAAGTATTCAGACCCTTTGCTGTGACACTCATATATTTAACTCAGGTGCTTTCCATTTCTTCTGATCATCCTTGAGATGGTTCTACACCTTCATTTGAGTCCAGCTGTGTTTGATTATACTGATTGGACTTGATTAGGAAAGCCACACACCTGTCTATATAAGACCTTCCAGATCACAATGCATGTCAGAGCAAATGAGAATCATGAGGTCAAAGGAACTGCCTGAAGAGCTCAGAGACAGAATTGTGACAAGGCACAGATTTGGCAAGGTTACAAAAAGATTTCTGCTGCACTTAAGGTTCCTAAGAGCACAGTGGCCTCCATAATCCTCAAATGGAAGACGTTTGGGACGACCAGAACCCTTCCTAGAGCTGGCCGTCCGGCCAAACTGAGCTATCGGGGGAGAAGAGCCTTGGTGAGAGAGGTAAAGAAGAACCCAAAGATCACTGTGGCTGAGCTCCAGAGATGCAGTCAGGAGATGGGAGAAAGTTCTAGAAAGTCAACCATCACTGCAGCCCTCCACCAGTCGGGGCTCTATGGCAGAGTGGCCCGACGGAAGCCTCTCCTCAGTGTAAGACACATGAAAGCCCGCATGGAGTTTGCTAAAAAACACCTGAAGGACTCCGAGATGGTGAGAAATAAGATTCTCGGGTCTGATGAGACCAAAATAGAACTTTTTGGCCTCAATTCTAAGCGGTATGTGTGGAGAAAACCAGGCACTGCTCATAACCTGTCCAATACAGTCCCAACAGTGAAGCATGGTGGTGGCAGCATCATGCTGTGGGGGTGTTTTTCAGCTGCAGGGACAGGACGACTGGTTGCAATCGAGGGAAAGATGAATGCGGCCAAGTACAGGGATATCCTGGACAAAAACCTTCTCCAGAGTGCTCTGGACCTCAGACTGGGCCGAAGGTTTACCTTTCAACAAGACAATGACCCTAAGCACACAGCTAAAATAATGAAGGAGTGGCTTCACAACAACTCCGTGACTGTTCTTGAATGGCCCAGCCAGAGCCCTGACTTAAACCCAATTGAGCATCTCTGGAGAGACCTAAAAATGGCTGTCCACCAACGTTTACCATCCAACCTGACAGAACTGGAGAGGATCTGCAAGGAGGAATGGCAGAGGATCCCCAAATCCAGGTGTGAAAGACTTGTTGCATCTTTCCTAAAAAGACTCCTGGCTGTATTAGATCAAAAGGGGGCTTCTACTAAATACTGAGCAAAGGGTCTGAATACTTAGGACCATGTGATATTTCAGTTTTTCTTTTTTAATAAATCTGCAACAATGTCAACAATTCTGTGTTTTTCTGTCAGTATGGGGTGCTATGTGTACATTCATGAACTTAAATGATTTTAGCAAATGGCTGCAATATAACAAAGAGTATAAAATTTAAGGGGGTCTGAATACTTTCCGTACCCACTGTATATATATATATATATATATATATATATATATATATATATATATATATATATATATTTTTTTTTTAATATGTATTCCAAATTTAAACTCTACCTGTCCCAAACAGCTTGGGCACGCAAGTGGTTAGGTAATGACAAACTTATTACTGAATAAACAGGCCCTTGGCAGAAATGCAAAAATGACTCTGGTTCATCAGGGTGGAGCGATCTGAGGGCTGAAGTGTTCAAAGTACCGCTATCCTTTTAAGTTTACCACATCACAACCTGTCTATTTATACTTTCTCATTATATAATATATAAAAGAATGTGAAATATTTTCTTAAGACCACTATTCCTGGACATAGAACTAGCTGGTGTTTCTGAGCTTATTGCAGAAGCCCTAACGCGTGAGATGTTCTCCCAATACAATGATTATGTAACTGCCAGTGTTTCCTCTTGGAATACATAGCAGGGCAGGGAAAAGCTAAATCCTAGAAAAGAAACTTACATTCACTATTCAATTATGTTTTTAATTTACATTTTATAGCTGCTACAACCCACCGGGCTTAGATTTCAATCGTAATATCTTTTCCATATGTGGGACATACACGTTCTGACTATGGGATTTCAGCTCATTAAAGACATGCATTTCCTTAACACTTGTTTTAATATCTTATTCTGCACTTATAGCATGCCAGCATTGTTGCTAACTCTCTTATAAGTATCTACAATTAAGTAGTTTCCCTGGAATCTACTTTTATTATATTAGTGATGTCATTGTAAATGTTGTAGCAGAATTGGGGTGAGTGAACCAATGAATAAAATGATATGTAAAATATTGGTACATTTACTTCCAAATAATTCCTTCTGCTGTGCTGATTTGTAGACACCTTCTTCAGAACTCTGTTATTCATATGACTGTCTTCCTATAGGGTATTCACTTTGCAACCTGCCCAGCGCTGACCTCTATACACTACCCGGCTGACCCCCCTATACACTGCACTGCTGACCTCTGTATATTGCAATACTGACCCTTGTTCTCTGCTAGCCCTCTGGACACTGCCCTGCTACTCCTGTGCACTGCCCTACAAAATGCCTACTCCTGCAAACTGCCCTACTAACTACTGACCCCATATGCTGCAATACAAACTACTAACCCTCCTGTAACTGCCCTACATACTACTGACCCCATATACTGCCCTATAAACTACTGACATTTATACACTACCCTACAAACCACTAACCCCTGTAAACTTTCTTACACACTAATTACCCCTTGTAAGGGGTTGGCTCGGTAGCGGGTGTGGGTGACCCCTTGGGTGGGTTCGTTACACAGAGAGACAGTCGAGGAGTGGTTGAAAACAACGGTCTATGGTTTATTCTTCCAATTTGCTATAAACAAGTGCAAGCATCCAAACAGCATAAATCAAACAAACATAAAATAAACCCTGGCCACTTGGGGCGTATACCTTCACAACACAGGAACCTACCTATGGTGTATGTCCCAACTTACTGCTGGGCAGACACTGCTGGTCATACAGCAGAAACCATTAGTCTATTTGTTTTCTTTTCACACAGAAAAAGTCAACACCACCTCACCTTCAGAAGTCTCTCAGCTCACTGCTCTCCTTAACGCACAAAGCCTCAGGATGCAGCAATCAGTAGTCATCCTCTGGATAACCTATAGAGGCCTTAATTGCCTCATTCTGAATAGCTGAAGCTTTCCAACGTCCTTAAACCTTTCTGGCTACCTCTGCAGCCGACACCTAAAAGTAATTGGTGAATTGTCTAAACAAGGCAGAAATGTATCTCCCATCTGTGACAACACACACAGATTTACCTGACTTCCTGTCACACCTTGTATTCTGACATATCGATGACTGACCTCTGTACTCTGCCCTACATACTCCCTACACTGGCCAACTTAACCCAGCCAGTCAAACCTAAACTCAGACTAGACAGCTAGGCCATAATTGAGGTCAGGCAAGCCTGAAACTAGTCCAGCAAGTCTTCCTGCAATACCAATTGTTCTGCGTTCAAGATGGTCTCCTGCATCAGACATGGAGTGACTAACTACTCTCCAGACAATAAAAAATTGTGACTGAAAGTCAATGCCAAGTTTCTCACTGAAGAAAAGTTTTGAAGTGGACTACAGTACGTTTATATTGCAGAGTGACATTTGCTTTACTATAATTTTTAGCATATGAAGGTTTTTTTTTATTCTATCCTTTTTTTTGTTGTGGCTTTATTAATCAATAAAAAAAAGTACCATACCCTGATGAACTTTGATCTCTTCCATTTTGTTCAGGTGAATCTTCACAACGCAAGGGTTGCCTACCCCTGGCTTAGGCACTAATTTGCCTACAGCCTCAGAGCTGTAAATCTGCTGGCTCTGACTGATAGTCTCTTGGGATTTGAAGTAAGATTTGGTAATGTCACTGTTGTTTTAGAGCTGCTTTTCTATGTTTTAGTGTCACTATTGTGTTACTTGCTGGAGAGAAATTTGTACTGCAAGGATCTTCCTGCTTCTGCTTCATTCATTCTGTGGATCTGTGCTTCCTTCACCTCCCCTGCTGTTTCTTACCTGACTATTCATCAGATCACGAGTCATCAGGGAGTCAGCTCTTAGATGAGGAAGCAAAGCCCGGTCTATATACTGAAATTATTATTATTATTATTTAGGATTTATATAGCGCCTACAGTTTTACAATAAAAAGGGGGCAGTACAATTACAATACAGTTCAATACAGAAGGAGTAGGATAACCCTGCTCACTGAGCTTACAATCTAAAAGGAGGAGGAGGTGGTACAAAAGGTAATAGCCGCAGAAGATGATGTGATGGAGGTGACCCAGGTAGAGTTCTTAGGTGGAGGTGAAGTAGGTTTCCCTGAATAAGTGAGTTTTCAAGGATCACCTGAAGGTGGACAGGGTAGGTGTTGACCAGACATACTGGGGGTAGTGAGTTCCAGAGGGTGGAAGAGGCTCTGGAGAAGTCCTGGAGGTGATCATAGGAGGAGGTAACAAGAGAGCTAGAGAGCACAAGGTCCTGGGATGAGCGCAGAGGACAATTTGGGTGATATCTGCAGATGAGTTTGGTGATGTAGCTGAGGACGATGTTGTAGATGACCTTGTATGTTGTGGTTAGTATTTGTAATTTTAGATGTTGGGTAGGGAAAGCCAGTGAAAAGATTGGCAGAAAGGGGCAGCAGTCACAGATCGGTTAGTAAGGTGTAATAGTCTAGCAGCAGCATTCATAATAGACTGAAGGGGGGCTAGCCTGTGTAAAGGTAGGCCAGTGAGGAGAGAGTTGCAGTAGTCAAAGCGGGAAATAACCAAGGAGTGATTAAGTTGTTCTCTGGTGTCAATAGTTAGGAAGCAGCAAAATCTGGAAATGTTGCGGAGCTTGAGGTGGCAAGATTTATCCAGTAATTGGATGGGGGGCTAAAGGAGAGGTCAGAGTTTAGGATTGAAACCTAGCACCCTGGCATGTGTGGAGGGTCCAATGGTTGTGCCATTGATCTCAGTGGTAAAGTCATGGGGAGGGGATCGGGGAAGAGGAAATATTACAAGCTTAGTTTTATAAAGATTGAGTTCAAGAAAGTGTTGTGACATTCATACTGATATGTCACTCAGGAGGTTTGTGATAGGTGAGGAGATTGAGGGGGTGATTTGAAGAGTTGGGAGATAGATCTGGGCGTTATTAGCATGATAGAGGTGATATTAGAAACCATGGGAGGTTATCAACTGGCCCAAGAAAGAAGTAAAGAGATAGAACAGGAGGTGCCCAATGACAGAGCTTTGGGGTATCCCAACAGAAAGAGGAAGAGGAGATGTTGTTGTATGTGACACTAAAAGTGCGCTGAGATAGATGGCGTCAAAGGCAGCAGAAAGGTCTAAGAGCATGAATATGGAGTACTGCCACCCCTACAAAGAGACACGGTGCAGAACAAGACATGGTAAGTCATTAATGGTGAAAAGAAATGCTGCAGGGAGACCACATGCAGTGTTGTTGACTGGTCCTTTACCCTCTAATTGAAAGCACTTAAAGTACACTTGTAGTATGGACCCTGCTCACCCATTCACACACACACACACACACACACACATAGTTCCCTACATCCCTGCACCTTAAATATACAATATGTGGCACTGCCCAGCACTGCAAAGCATATTTATTTCATTCAACTGTTTTTGCAATCAAAAAGTCGTTGAAATTGCAATCACCTAATGTTCAAGCCTGCCGCGGTCCTTGGTAATTTCTATGGATGGCTTTGTGTTCCATGCGGTTTATGACTGTAGATACAACCATATAAATGAATTGGGAATTGCAGAGTGTATAAGGAGCAAGTGCAGTAAGTGTTTTTAAAGAAAATGCTATCCAGCACTTGTCAAAGCTGCACAGTGGAGATCTCAGGAGAGGGGCAACTATTTTCCCATTGGGAATCCACTATGGGGTGGAGGGAAGTGCCAACTTTACTAAAAATGTACCGGATATATGATAGTTGCTGCCATGCCAACTGTCTGACCTGATGCATTAAAGCTCAAACATTAGGAGGTGGTGTAAGGGATACAAAAACAGAGGGCAGCAGGTCAGATCAGGCTTCAGATTACCTCTAATCCTGAGTATTATGCTGTCAGACTCAGACAAAGAAACTGGAGTTAAATAAGAGGCAAATATACATTTTTCATGAGCCTGTACAATTACAATATAAACATAAAAAATATGTATATAAAGTATAAAAGTCCAAAAGTCACAGAAGGTTCCAAATAGTGCACGTGGGAGTAGATTACAGGAAGCCTTCCACCAGTGTGATTACACCGTGCTCACCTTAAGGCAATCAGTAAACGCCTGAATGATAACCAAACAATGAGCAGGATTAGAGCAGATGGTCACTTCCTGGTATACAAATCTACTCATCAGCTATGCACTCCAGCCAGAAGCAATTAGCATGAAAGAAAGCAGGGGCGAGATCTAAGTGCTCACTGCATAACTTTTATTTCAAATAAAACCACATAATATGCACTTACATGATCCCTTTAACAGGTGAGCATAAAAAGCGGATGGCTCGAGCAGTGCAGGCGGTCCCTGCAATCAGCTTCAGCTTCCGATACACAAAAATGAATGAGGATGGCGGCGGGTGACAGGCGGCTCCACCTCCCGAACGCGTATCGTCCAATCAGGGACTTTGTCAGCGGGGGTGGAGTTACGCCGTCACCCTGAACCTGTTATAGCATCCCAATCACCTGGGAAACCACCGACAGCGGAGGAAACATCTCACGAGGCCATCTAGTGGATACGTGGCAAATTGCACCCTATTCAAATGGACAAAGGCACCCAAGTCCTTCTTGCCATATATATAACTTGAATATATAAACAAATCACCCGCTACCATCCTCATCACAACAGTGAAAAACCCCCAATAATAACACATATCCTAAGATAAAATTACAATATAAAAGCACTACCATAAAATCGTAGGAATTAAGATAAAGATTTTTAGGCACAAATTGCTGCTGATTACAAACATCATAAATTCTCCTTATGCAATATCAAGATATACTGAAAAATGAAAATGACAAAAAACCAAATGAAATGAAATAAAAAAATAAATTAAAAAAAAATAATAATTACTTTGAAATTGCGCTGCACTTTTATTTGATGAGTTGTTTTCGGATATCAGTGATGTGTTTATAGTGTTCAGCTTGCAATTTGGTTAGTGGTTGCTTTTATATATAGTTTTATATATATATATATATTTTTTTATATATATACTGTATATATATATATTTTTTATATCTATTTTTTCTGTTTGCGCTGATTGTTGCACGTTTTTAGTATACAATTACAATAGCTTAATATTGAATATTCAGATTACTACTTCCCTAGATATTTCTCTGAAAACACGTAAAACACCCCTAAACAAAATTTGAATTATTTAGAAAAAGAGAATCTTATCATTGAACAATACCCATTTCACACAAAAACAAGACTTGTAAAGCTAAACTCCAAATAGATATAAGTGCACAAATGTATGCAGTTTATTTGCATGTTCTTTATATATCATGAAACACAGCAGAGCTCAGACCGGGAGAACAATAAGCATCAAAAGGAACCAAATGAGATGCAACACTCATTGTGAACAAGGGACATGGCAATAGGTAGAAATAGCAGAGTGAGAACAAGATGTGCCTAACAGTCTGCTGGTCTTGTTTTTACTGACCAGTCATAGGTTGGGGGAGGGCCAAGACCTGTGTGTTGCTGAACTGAAGCAGAAAAAAAATCAGGTCTCCTGTCCTTCCAAAGAGGACTGTGCTGTGTGACAGAGCTATTTAAATCTCAGAATTATACGAACAACAATACAAATCCTTGGGCAGGTAAAACAGCTCCCATTACAGTACTGCACAAAAGTTTTAGGAAGGTGTGTGTAGGAGCGTGGGACATGCTCCTCCATCTTTGTATCCATTTTGTATGGTATGATAGCTATGCTAACTGCTTAAACTCCATTTCATATAACCCTCAGAAGCACGTATATATTGTTAGTACATAATAGCGTGTCTAGACTGTATTCTTTGGTTTGCTGATATTTTTTACTTTAGTTCCTCTTTTGACTCATAAGATCTCAGAATTGTTTTTACATATATTAACCAATAGAATCTAACTAACCAGTTTATACCCGTATAAGGAATTTACCCTAGACCAACCCCCCTTTTACAATGTATGTATAAGTGTGTGCAAGTGCATTAAACTTTTGAGAAATTATTTCACCCACACGCTGACTAGATCTCTACATTCTTGGGTGAAATTCTCTCTCCCGGATCTGCCCTACACAGAACTGTATTGACTGAGCTATAGGTAGTCTGGGACTATGGAAGGGGGGGTTGAGCCAACCACCTTCAATGTGCAAAAATGCTGCTAATTAACCTATCTGCTAAGTTCCTTTCAAAATTGTGTGCAAGTGTACCTAGAAGAATCAATGCTGTTTTGAACACTCTTTGGATTTCTCTTCTGTGAGAGCCGGTTCACACTGGGGCAACTTGTCAGGCGACCTGGTCGCCTGACAAGTCGCCGTGGGTCGCCTGCCATAGATTAGCACAGGACCCGTTCTAATAGGAGCGACACAAGTCGCTCTGACTTAGAAAAAGGGTCCTGTACTACTTTGGGGCGACCTGGAGCGACCTGCATTGACTTCAATGACATGAAGTCCGTGCATGTCGCTCCGAGGTCGCGGTGCGCGCTGTGCACCGCGACTTCACAGGTCGCCCCGGCAAGTCGGGTCGTCTGTATGTGAATCGGCTCTTAATCTACTTTCTATTTTGTTAATCATTTGTCACACCTGCTTACAATTTTTGCACAGTATTGTATGTACAAAATTGCATCTGTGTATTTAGCTGTTTGCAAAAAGTTCAGTGTAAAACATTTTCACTCACTTTACAATTTGAGTGCATAATCTCTGTAAAATCTCCTTTTTTTTTTAAAGGGTAACTTTATTTTACACAAATAGCAAGGCCAAAGAACATAAGCAAAGAAAATAGAGCAAACAAATATCTCTGTACACAATATATAATATAACATTTCCATGTGTCTAGACATTGGCATACAGAGATCCATTTAGTCAGAAGAAAATGAGGAAGAATCTACAATAGATCCACATCCCTAGCGAATAATTTAGGTAGCAGATGGAATAGTGCGATCTGAACTCACCCATAAGTCCTAAATTTTATGGAATTTACGAGAGCATCCTCTGGCCTATAAAATCTCCTTTAGATGTACTAAATAGCAATACCAAGTATCTACCTAAAAAAAATATATTTTCTTTGCCCTGTCAGGTAGGTCCTCATAGCTTTTAGTAAATTAAAACAAAATTGTACATAGAGCTGGTGGTGATTACGTAGATACTGTTTTCTTTGGTTTTGTTTTCCCATTCCTTTATGAGAAATTCGGACCCCACTTTGAGCAGCATCAACTTGATGAAGCTTTACAATACCTTGAAGGAGAAACACATCCCCTAGAACATTATAAACTAAAATACAGAAATCCAAATTTTAAAAATGGCCATATGTAGTAGAACTAGGGTCATTACTTGTTCAACTTCTTAGCCTTAGTCTATTTCTTAGCCCTAGTGAGGGAAGGCAGACAAATATGCCAGAGAACATAGAGCTTAATGGTACATGTTTGATTTATTAAAACACATCCTTTTCTCCATTTACATAAATACTTATGCTAATGTATTGGTCTCAAGGTCTAGGCTTTCTGTCACAAGGAATGTCTGCATCGTTTCTAGGAATGTGTTATGGTCACAGATGTTGTTAATCTTGCCATGTCATTTTTTGCCAAAGACCATGTCACTGCTTTCCTTTCCGCTTTGTATTCTTTTTCGACTTTTACATTTCTTAAATGATTGGAGGTGATATGTGTTTTTATTTGCCTCTATCCCTTACATGCATGTAAGATATAGTATTTGGCATTTTTTCGGAACTGTGGTATAGATACTGTTTTTCACTTAGTAACGGTTGACCCATGGACCACCAAACTTGGGTTCCCAATAGAGAATCTGAGGAAAGCTAAATATATGCAACACACTCCCCACACCGTATCTATAACAGCTGTGTTTACTGAAATTATATTCAATCACTGACTCTATAATCTTAATCTGCACTCATAAAATAAAATGAATGAAAAAAACATAAAGTAACAATATGAAATAAAAGTCCTTAAAGTGATTGTAAAGTCTTGTGTTTTTTTTTTTAACTAGCAAACATGGTATACTTACCTGCTCTGTGCAGTTGCACAGGGAAGCCTGGATCCTCCTCTTCCCATGCCTCTCTTCACTGCTCCTGGCCCCTCCCTCCTGTTGAGTTTCCCCACAACAAGCAGTTTGCTATGGGAGCACCTGAGCCGAGCTGCAGCTCCATGTGTCCATTCAGACATGAAGCTGCTGTTCGGCCCCACCCCTCTCTTTCCTGATTGGCTAACTGACTTTGATTGACACCATTGGGAGTCAATGGTGCCGCTGCTGTGTCTCAACCAATCAGGAGGGAGGGTCCCGGACAGCCGAGGGACTCATGGACATCACTGGATAGAGATTGGGCTCAGGTAAGTATTAGGGGGGCTGCTACACACAGAAGGCTTTTTATATTAATGCATAGAATGCATTAAAGTAAAAAACCTTTATACTGGTCAGTAACCAGAAGTCCATGGAATGTAAATCTTGTAAGACGAAACCGGTCAGGGCACAAGCTACACGGTCACCTAGGAAGCAGGACGCCAGGTGGGAGGCTTGGTACATTCTGTGGCCTTCCGGTTACTGACGAGTATGACGGAGGTCTGAAATATGCTCACAGAGGTTAAGCAGCATGTGGAGGATGACTAACGGCAGATACCTGCTGCGGTGATGATCAGTTCCTACTGATACCAACTGATATATACTGCCTTTAAGATCTTGTGACTTGTTAAGGGTATTTAATATACCTCTATTGGTGGTGGTTCTGTCTCACCTGGTTCTTCTTAGGAGTGCTGGTGGATGTCATCCTCAATCTTCACGTGGATATCCATTGTTATTTATGTGGATTCTATAAGGACATTTCTTTTACATATTTTATGTGGACTTTTATCATTATTATTAGCGCTACAAAAATACTTCTTATATGCATGTGTGATTATTTCAGAATCCGTATGTGTAGCTGCTTTTCATTCAATATTATTTAATTATTTACATTGCGGTGCATAGCGCAGCTAATTTTTTATATTTTCTGACTGATGTATGTTCACAGTTATCTGTGCACAGTAATATTTTCAGTGCTTTTCAATCTAAAAAGCTCAGTCCTCTGAAAAAGAGCTTCAAAAATGAATATTCATGCATCAGTTGAGCCCTCCTTCTGAAATGGATAGCCTTACCAAATGCTGTAGCCCACTATAAGTAATGGTCTATATGCACTTGATATCATCAATTCCTACTGTATGGTACACTGTCTCTCTCCACCACATCTCTTCTTTGCATTTCTTTGTAGGACAATAATGCAAAAAACATCCCCCTGTTCAGTACGCACCAGAACATCTCGAACAGGGAAAAAGTTCCAGCGAACATGCAAACTCTGTTTAAAGAGGAAGTAAACTTTCCCTGTTTTTTTTTTTTTTTTTTGTTTTTTTCCCCCTACAAAGTAAAGGCATAATGTGCTAGTATGCATCACATACTAGCACATTATATGACACTTACCTGCAAACGAAGCCTGCGTTGTCCCTGCTGGTGGCCACATCTATCTTCGCCCGTCTTCCTTCCAGATCTGCTGACTCCGGCTGTATTACTGGCCAGAGCCACGTGACATCACTCCTGCGCATGCGCGAGGGAGCCGCAGGTCATGGCATAGGGCTCTGAAGAAACGGCACGCGCGGCCGTTTTTATAGAGCATATGGGCCGATGACGTCATTGGCTGCGTGCAATGTAAATATCTTCTAAACGGTGCAAGTTTAGGAGATATTTACAGTACCTATAGGTAAACCTTATTGGCATCCCTTGGCACCCCAAATGTTTAGGAACTACATTTCCAATGATGCTCATGCACTCTGCAGTGTAGTTGAGCATTATAGGAAATGTAGTTCCAAAACATCTGGGGTGCCAAGGTTCGCCATCACTGGTACCACTGGTGACCTGATGCATGCTAAACATCATAATATAACAAAAAAAAAGCTATCTATCGGTGGTTTAACTCTCTCTATGTAAAAATATATCTTGTCTAGAATTGTTCTTTAATGAAATCAAATGTATTCTGCTCCAATTGTGTCTTTACTGAAGCATAGAAGTTGCCCACAAAAAGTGCCCAGATGTGCTTCAAAAATAAATTCATCCAGTTATGCCCATTATGCCCTATCCCACTCCCTGAAGGGAATGAACTCACCAAATTTGAAAGACCACTATAGCTAATGGTCAGAGTAACACTTGATGGAATAATTTCACAACTTTTTAATCAAATTAACCTTTTCTCACCACCAATTTACCCTTCGGGAATTCCCCTAAAGTTAACACAAACATAGAAGACTTTATCTCCATAGTGTAAAACAGTAAGCATTTAATGAAAAAAAAAAGTAAAAGTACCCAAAGACATGTGCTATAACGACACTAGGTATATACACTCTATGTGGCCCATGGCAGCAGAACTTCCAGATGGTGTAATGGTGTCAGTGTGTCCCCACCCATTCAACGCATTTTTGTCATGTGTCTTCCTTATATAATGAAAATGTTTAAATATGATGACATCTAGTGGTCAAACAAGATAAGGCATTTCGTATGCGTAATGGTATTCTGAGTGGGGGGAGGAGATAGGACTTTTTTCTTGTTTTAGGATGGCAGTAGGTTGGCACTGATGTGTGCTCCACTTTTAAAGAAGTCATTTGACAAAATGCATTGTGTATTCGAGTGAATAATAATATTATACAGTGCCAACAGTTTGTGCGGTGCTTTACAAAATAAAGGGAGACAGTACAGCAACAATACAATTCAATACAAGAGGGTTAGGAGGGCCCGGCTTCTGCAAGCTTACAATCTAATAGGAAGGGGCCAGTGGAACAAAAGGTAATAACTGTGAGGGATGAACTGATGGGAGAAATAGAGGATGTGATTATTAGCTGAATGCAGGATAGGCTTCCCTGAATAGATACGTTTTCAGGGATCGCTAAAAAGTGGACAGAGTAGGAGAAAGCTGGACAGATTGGGGTAGGGAGTTCCAGGGTATGGGAGAGACTCTGGAGAAGTCCTGGAGAGGAGCATGGGAGGAGGAGACAAAAGAGCTAGAGAGCAGGAGGTCTTGAGGGGGAGCAGAGAGGACATTTTAGGTGATATTTGGAGACAAGATTGGTGATGTAGCTCGAGGCAGTTGTAAATGGCTTTGTTTGTTGTTGTTATTGTTTCAAATTTTATTTGTTTGCCAATAGGAAGCCACTGGAGGGATTGGAACAGAGGGGTGGCGGACACTGAACAGTTGGTAAGGTAGATGAGCCTGGAAGCAGCATTCTTGATAGACTGAAAAGGGGGCAGCTAATAAGGAGGGAGTTACGTACAATAGTCAAGACAAGAGATAACAGGGAGTGAGTAAGTTGCTTAGTGGTTTCAATGGTTAAAATAGATTTGTGTGTCATCAGCATAGAAATGGTACTAGAAGCCATGGGGGTTTATCAAGCGATCAAGCGCTGTGGTAGGTAGGAGGAGAACTAGGAGAGAGCAGAGCCTTGAAGGCCAAGGCAATGGAGGTATGGAGGGGATGGTCAACAGTATCAAAAGTGGCAGAGAGGTTAGTAGTATGAGTATGGAGTAGTACGTTTTAGTAGGGCAGTTTCGGTGGAGTGTAGTAAGTGAAAGTCAGACTGTAAAGGGTCAGGAATGTTGTTGTCATTGGGGTAGGAGCTCAGACGGTTGTAGACTAAGCAATCTAAAATTTTAGAGGTAAACAGGAGCAAGGAGATGGGTCTTAAGTTGTTCAGGCTGGTGGGGTCCAGTGAGGGCTTTTTAAATATGGGGGTGATCAGTGCATGTTTTAGAGGGGAAGGGAAGGTGCCAGTAGAAAGGGAGTGATTGAATTATGTGAGTAAGGGAGCACAGGATAAAAAAGGAGGGTGACCATAGTAGTTGTGAGGAAACAGGATCCAGCGGACAGGTGGTAAGGTGGGCTTCTAAGAAAACTTTACTAACCTCTTCAGTAGTAGCAATGTCAAAATAGGAAATTGCTGAGAGTGGTTTTGAACAGGGCATGTTAGTGGGATAGATATCTGTGCAGTGAAGATGCTCCTACAAATTGCGTCAATCTTGTTTTTGAAGTGATTGGCAATCTCGTAAGCAGTGAGTGAGTTACTGGGTGGAGGTGGAGAAAGTAAAGAGTTAAAAGTAGAGAAGAGACAACGAGGACTGGATGACAGAGTATTAATGAGAGTGACAAGGTAGGCTTGTCTGACAGCATGGAGGGAGGAATTGTATTTTAAGAAGGCAGATTTATATAGGGTGAATGCTTGCTGTGATTTGGTTTTTTGGCACAATCACACCAGTGCATGGCTCTGTCTCTTAACATTTCTGGTGTCATAAATCTGCCAAGGTTATAATGGTCATGGCCTTATACTTGGTATAGTGAGAGTAGCAAGTGAGTCCAGTGTGGATGAAAGTGACATAAAGCAAATGCATCCGGATAGATGCACTTCCAAAAGTCCTCTTTATTAAAGCTTATGTGACAGGTAGTTAACAGATGGAGCAGGGGTCAAGGAGGTAGATGCTTTGTGCAAATAATCATATAATATGAGGTCAAACCTTAACACTTTCAATTTGTATACAGTCAGGCAGGCCCTTGCACTACATAGTTGAAGGTAAATCCAAAGGAAATCGAACTGTATAATGTGTATCCAGCTTTAGTCGTTACCGATTGGAACTAGTCACCACAATCACCTATATACTGCTCTAATGAGCCATTATTAGGTTACAAGTGATCTAACCAATTAAAAACAGTACTCAGTCGGTATCATAAAGAAAATCCGGCTGCAGTAAACGGTACATACACTCAAACCTTGTGTGAAGAGTTCGGACCAGATCAACTGCCAAAAAGAATCTGATTCACCAATTGAACTCGGATCAAACTTGACACATCATTCAAAATAATTTTATAATAGCAGCAACATATTAAAAACAATAGAAAAACATGCATATATATATATATATATATATATATATATATATATATATACACATATACAGTATTTCACAAAAGTGAGTACACCCCTAACATTTTTGTAAATATAATTTTTCATGTGACAACACTGAAGAAATTATACTTTGCTACAATGTAAAGTAGTGAGTGTACAGCTTGTATAAAAGTGTAAATTTGCTATTCTCTCAACTCAACACACAGCCATTAATGTCTAAACCACTGGCAACAAAAGTGAGTACACCCCTAAGTCAAATCAACACATCCAATTTATTATTATTATTATACAGGATTTATATAGCACCAACAGTTTGCGCAACGCTTTACAATGTGAGGGAAGACAATACAGTTACAATGTAATTCAAAACAGGAGGAACTAGAGGGCCCTGCTCGTTACAGCTGACAATTGGGCCCAATTAGCCATTTTTCCTCCCCGGTGTCATCTGACTCGTTAGTGTTATAAGGTCTCAGGTGTGAATGGGGAGCAGGTGTGGTAAATTTGGTGTTATCACTCTCACTCTCTCATACTGGTCACTGGAAGTTCAACATGGCACCTCATGGCAAAGAACTCTCTGAGGATCTGAAAAAAAGAATTGTTGCTCTACATAAAGATGGCCTAGGCTATAGGAAGATTGCCAAGATCCTGAAACTGAGCTGTAGCATGGTGGCCAAGACCATACAGCAGTTTAACAGGACAGGGTCCACTCAGAACAGGCCTGGCCATGGTCGATCAAAGAGGTTGAGTGCACATGCTCAGCGTCATATCCAGAGGTTGTCTTTGGGAAACTGACATATGAGTGCTGCCAGCATTGCTACAGAGGTTGAAGGGGTGGGGGGTCAGCCTGTCAGTGCTCATACCATACGCCTCATACTGCATCAAATTGGCCTGCATGGCTGTCATCCCAGAAGGAAGCATCTTCTAAAGATGATGCACAAGAAAGTCCGCAAACAGTTTGATGAAGACAAGCAGACTAAGGACATGGATTACTGGAACCATGTCCCGTGGTCTGATGAGACCAAGATAAAATTATTTGGTCCAGATGGTGTCAAGCGTGTGTGGTGGCAACCAGGTGAGGAGTACAAAGACAAGTGTGTCTTGCCTACAGTCAAGCATGGTGGTGGGAGTGTCATGGTCTGGGGCTGCATGAGTGCTGCCAGCACTGGGGAGCTACAGTTCATTGAGGGAACCATGAATGCTAACATGTACTGTGACATACTAAAGCAGAGCATGATCCCCTCCCTTCGGAGACTTCGGGCCGCAGGGCAGTATTCCAACATGATAACGACCCCAAACACACCTCCAAGACAAAAACTGCCTTGCTAAAGAAGCTGAAGGTAAAGGTGATGGACTGGCTAAGCAGGTTTCCAGACCGTTAACCCTATTGAGCATCTGTGGGGCATCCTGAAATGGAAGGTGGAGGAGCACAAGGTCTCTAACATCTACCAGCTCCGTCATGTTGTCATGAAGGAGTGGAAGAGGACTCCAGTGGCAACCTGTTAAGCTCTGGTCAACTCCATGCTCAAGAGTGTAAGGCAGTGCTGGAAAATAATGGCGGCCACAAAAATATTGACACTGTGGGCCCAATTTGGACATTTCCACTTAGGGGTGTACTCACTTTTGTTGCGAGTGGTTTAGACATTAATGGCTGTGTGTTGAATTATTTTGATGGGACAGCAAATTGACACTGTTATACAAGCTGTACACTCACTACTTTACATTGTAGCAAAGCGTCATTTCTTCAGTGTTGTCACATGAAAAGATATAATAAAATATTTACAAAAATGTGAGGGGTGTACTCACTTTTGTGAGATACTGTATATATATATATATATATATATATATAGTCAAGGTAATGTTAAAGACAAATGATTTTAAAAGCAAAGTGTCGAACATCATGTGGATCAGTACTGACATGTTCTCAAAAAATAAATAAATAAATAAATACAGTATATATATATATATATATATATATATATATATATATATATATATATATATATATATATATATATATATATATATATATATATATATGTATAGCCTCAGATAAATGTCACTGACTATATACATTACCGTTCAAAAGATTGGGGTCACCCAGACAATTTCATGTTTTCCATGAAAACTCACACTTTAATTCATCAAATGAGTTGCAAAATGAATAGAAAATACAGTCAAGACATTGACAAGGTTAGAAAAAATTATTTTTATTTGAAATAATAATTTTGTCCTTCAAACTTTGCTTTCATCAAAGAATTCTCCTTTTGTAGCAATTACAGCCTTGCAGACCTTTGGCACTCTAGCTGAAATTTGTTGAGGTAATCTGAAGAAATTTCAACCCACGCTTCCTGAAGCACCTCCCACAAGTTGGATTGGCTTGATGGGCACTTCTTACGTACCATACGTTCAAGCTGCTCCCACAACAGCTCAATAAGGTTGCGATCTGGTGACTGTGCTGGCCACGCCATTACAGACAGAATACCAGCTGACTGCTTCTTCCCTAAATATTTCTTGCATAGTTTTGAGGAGTAATTTGGGTCATTGTCCTGTTGTAGGAGGAAATTGGCTTCAATCAAGCGCTGTCCACAGGGTATGGCATGGCGTTGCAAAATGGAGTGATAGCCTTCCTTATTTAAAATCCCTTTTACTTTGTACAAATTTCCCACTTTACCAGCACCAAAGCAGCCCCAGACCATCACATTACCTCCACCATGCTTGACAGATGGCGTCAGGCCAGCATTCCTCCAGCATCTGTTCACTTGTTCTGCATCTCACAAATGTTCTTCTGTGTGATCCAAACACCTCAAACTTAGATTTTTCTGTCCATAACACTTTTTTTCCAATCTTCCCTTTGTCCAATGTCTGTATTCTTTTGCCCATCTTAATCTTTTCCTTTTATTGGCCAGTCTCAGCTATGGCTTTTTCTTTATCACTCTGCCTAGAAGGCCAGCATCCCAGAGTCGCCTCTTCACTGTGGACGTCAGTGGCGGCTGGTGAAGTTTTAAGATGGGGGGGCGCAAGACCCCGCCCTTCTATTTTGGCCCCTCCCATTTCTCAGAAGCGACACCCCTTATAGACCCAACCCATTTTGTCCCCTGTATTTTGCTTGCGTGAACCAATTCTCCCAATATATCACATATTAAGGGCTCCATCAGTACTAGTATATCCCATAAAAGGGAGCAGGGGCCCTATTATGGGATATACTGTGAGAGACACCCTATTATAGGATACACTGACTGAGAGTGGCACAAACCCCACAGTACAGGCCCCTTAGCACAAACCCCACAGTACAGGCCCCTTGTACAAACCCCACAGTACAGACTCCCTAGCACAAACCCCACAATACAGGCCCCCTAGCACAAACCCCACAGTACAGACCCCCTAGCACAAACCCCACAGTACAGACCCCCTAGCACAAACCCCACAGTACAGACCTCCTAGCACAAACCCCACAGTACAGACCCCCCTAGCACAAACCCCACAGTACAGACCCCCTAGCACAGACCACACAGTACATGCCCCCTTTCAATGTAGTGACCAGCGTACATGCCCCCTTTCAATGTAGTGACCAGCGTGCATGCCCCCTTTCAATGTAGTGACCAGCGTACAGGCCCCCTTTCAATGTAGTGACCAGCGTACATGCCCCCTTTCAATGTAGTGACCAGTATACAGGCCCCCTTTCAATGTAGTGACCAGTATACAGGCACCCTTTAAATGTAGTGACCAGTATACATGCCCCCTTTAAATGTAGTGACCAGTATACATGCCCCCTTTCAATGTAGTGACCAGCGTACATGCCCCCTTTCAATGTAGTGACAAGCGTACATGCCCCCTTTCAATGTAGTGACCAGCGTACAGGCCCCCTTTCAATGTAGTGACCAGCATACAGGCCCCCTTTCAATGCAGTGACAAGCATACATGCCCCTTTCAATGTAGTGACCAGCATACAGGCCCCCTTTCAATGCAGTGACAAGCGAACAGGCCCCCTGCAGAGGTATGGCAGTGGGAGAGATGGGATCAGGCAGAGGGATGGTGGTGGGAGAGATGGGATCAGGCAGAGGGATGGTGGTGGGAGAGATGGGATCAGGTAGAGGGATGGTGGTGGGAGAGATGGGATCAGGCAGAGGGATGGTGGTGGGAGAGATGGGATCAGGCAAAGGGATGGCGGTGGGAGGGATGAGGGCATGAGGCAGAGAGGGATGGCAGTGGGAGGGATGGTCATGGGATGAGGCAGAGCAGAGGGGGATGGCAGTGGAAAGGCTGGATGGATGGTCATGGGATGAGGCAGAGCAGAGGGGGATGGCGGTGGAAAGGCTGGATGGATGGATGGTCATGGGATAAGGCAGAGCAGAGGGGGATGGCGGTGGAAAGGCAGGATGGATGGTCATGGGATGAGGCAGAGGGGGATGGCGGTGGAAAGGCTGGATGGATGGTCATGGGATGAGGCAGAGGGGGATGGCGGTGGAAAGGCTGGATGGATGGATGGTCATGGGATGAGGCAGAGCAGAGGGGGATGGCGGTGGAAAGGCTGGATGGATGGATGGTCATGGGATGAGGCAGAGCAGAGGGGGATGGCGGTGGAAAGGCTGGATGGATGGTCATGGGATGAGGCAGAGCAGAGAGGGGATGGCGGTGGAAAGGCTGGATGGACGGATGGTCATGGGATGAGGCAGAGCAGAGGGATGGCGGTGGAAAGGCTGGATGGATGGTCATGGGATGAGGCAGAGCAAAGGGGGATGGCGGTGGAAAGGCTGGATGGATGGATGGTCATGGGATGAGGCAGAGCAGAGGGGGATGGCGGTGGAAAGGCTGGATGGATGGATGGTCATGGAATGAGGCAGAGGGGGATGGCGGTGGAAAGGCTGGATGGATGGATGATCATGGGATGAGGCAGAGGGGGATGGCGGTGGAAAGGCTGGATGGATGGATGGTCATGGGATGAGGCAGAGGGGGATGGCGGTGGAAAGGCTGGATGGATGGATGGTCATGGGATGAGGCAGAGCAGAGGGGGATGGCGGTGGAAAGGCTGGATGGATGGATGGTCATGGGATGAGGCAGAGGGGGATGGCAGTGGAAAGGCTGGATGGATGGATGATCATGGGATGAGGCAGAGGGGATGGCGGTGGAAAGGCTAGATGGATGGATGGTCATGGGATGAGGCAGAGGGGGTGGCGGTGGAAAGGCTGGATGGATGGATGGTCATGGGATGAGGCAGAGCAGAGGGGGATGGCGGTGGAAAGGCTGGATGGATGGATGGTCATGGAGGACTGACAGGACAGGAGGACCACGAGGACTCACTTACCGGTGGTGATGTCTTCTCTTCTTCCAGCAGATGACCTCCACTCCTCGAGCTGCGGCCTGGTGAGGTGACCGGTCCGGTCGTCAGGATCAGATGCTAGTGGTCTCCTCTCCGGTGCCGCCGTCACTCCCGCCTGGTGTCCACCCGACTCCATCGTCCGTCCGGGTCCTGAGAATGACGCACGCGTGTGACGTCAGCGGCGCTCAGCGGGGTCAGCGTCGGATGTCCTGGATGCTGTGATTGGTCCAGGCTGGAGGCTGGACCAATCACAGCCAGGAATCCACGAAGTGGGGGTTTCCAAGCAATGTGCCTTGCACCCAGGTTACGCCCCCACGCCCCCCAGAAGGCAGCCAATCGGCGCCTCTTCTGGGTGGTAACCCCACCCCCCCTCCACATCGGCCGGCAGCGGCGGCGATCGCAATTTTTTTTTTCAAACTTTATTGCTCGTTTTGTAATTTTTTTTTCTTTTTTTAGGGGGGGGGGGGGGCGGCGCCCTGGCGCCCCCTATGCACCGGCCGCCACTGGTGGACGTTGATACTGGCGTTTTGTGAGTACCATTTAATGAAGCTGCCAGTTGAGGGCCTGTGAGGCGTCTATTTCTCAAACTAGAGACTCTAATGTACTCGTCCTCTTGCTTAGTTGTGCACTGGGGCCTCCCACTTCTCTTTCTATCCTGGTAAGAGCCCGTTTGTGCTGTTCTCTGAAGGGGGTAGTACACACCGTTGTAGGAAATCTTCAGTGTCTTGGCAATTTCTCGCATTGAATAGCCTTTATTTCTCAGAACAAGAATAGACTGTCGAGTTTCAGAAGAAAGTTCTCTTTTTCTGGCCATTTTGAGAGTATAATCCAACCCACAAATGCTGATGCTCTAGATACTCAACTAGCTCAAAGGAAGGCCAGTTTTATAGCTTCTCTAATCAGCACAACAGTTTCCAGCTGTGCCAACATAATTGCACAATGGTTTTGTAATCATCAATTAGCCTTTTAACATGATTAGCTAACACAATGTACCATTAGAACACAGGAGCGATGGATGCTGGAAATGGGCCTCTGTACAACTATGTAGATATTCCATTAAAAATCAGTCGTTTCCAGCTAGAATAGCCATTTACTACATTACCAATATATAGACTGTATTTCTGATTAATTTAATGTTATCTTCATTGAAAAAAACAGTCTTTTTATTTAAAAATAAGGACATTTCTAAGTGACCCCAAACTTTTGAACGGTAGTGTACATAATAAAACAGCTATCTAAATACTGCTATTCATAGCAATACATAGAATCATGTGAATAAAAGAAAAATAAAAGGAAAAGAAAAAGGGGAAAAGAAAGAGAAAAAGAATGGGAAGAGAAGAAAACAACAAGCACTTAGCAAGGGAAGTTCAACAGGTGCTGATAGGCTGCAGGAGATCTGTTAAGACAAAGAAAGAAAAATGTGTACTAATAGGCTGCAGGAGATCTGCTGAGACATAGAAAGGGGAAATGAGTGCTAATAGGCTACAGAAGATCTGCTGAGACATAGTAAAAAAAGAAGAAGAGGGAAATGGGTGCCAGTAGGCACAGTTGAGGTAACCAGTTGCAGAGTAGAAAAGAGAAGGTCTCAAATGATGAAGGTTTCTGCAGGTAATTGTTTGCTGCTTGGAGGGATAGGTGGTTGGAGACAAGGACACTGTGAAAGTGATGAAATTGCAATCAGAGAAAGGAAAGGGGGTGTTGTGGTCATATGGAGTGCAAAGGTGAGAGAAGACAAGGCCGAGGGTATTACCATCAGAGTGAGAGGAGGACTGTGTCCATCGTGTTAGGTCAAAAGATAAGGTTAAGCTGAAAAGAACGATAGTGAGATTTCAGAGGAGAGAAACTAGGGTAGCCAGGCAGAGAAGTCTTTAAGAAAGCATGACACCGGTCCAGGAGGCTGATAGATCACTCCAATCCTTACAGAATTTGGAGAAAACAGACAGACCTTGAGTCTTGAATGAAGAGAAGGATAGCAAGGGAGGGGTAGGAAGGACTTGAAAGGTGTCCAGTTGGGATAGAAGCAAACCAACTCCACCTCCTTTCTGACCACTGAATCTGGGTGAGTGAATACAGTGGAGGCCTCCATAGGAGAGGGCCATGAGAGAGGCCATGTCTGGTGCATGAATCCAGGTTTGTCTAATTGCAAGCAGGTTAAGTAAGTAGAAGACGAAAAGATTATGGACAGAGGTGAGCTTGATAAAGAAAGAGAGGGCATTCCAGGGGGGGGGGGGGAGGGTTGGTAGCAGGGGGATCGAGATTAAACTGAGTGGATTGCAGCTAATGCTTAAAGAAGAAGGGTGCTGGGTGTGGGGGTGAGATACAGGAGGACCAGCATTAGGGGAGATATCTCCAGAGGTTAGGAGAAGAAGGAGGGTGAGAAAAGTAAGATGGGATTGGGATGTACAGTATATGAGTGCACATACCTCCCTGTCCTGGTCCTGGAACAATAGGGAGAGGGTGTAAGTGAGGGTGATATGTACAAGCTTTGGGGGGGAGAAGAGGGGGTAAAGAAATGAGAATTTGAGAATAGAGGATATGAGATGAGAAAGAAGAGTAGAGGGGCATATTAAGGGGTAGAAGTAGTAGGAATCAGACTTGTAAGAAATGGTTTCCAAAGTGCTGGTTTGTTTGTGGTCAGTCCAGAGTGGAGCAAAGATCTTTGTAGTATCTTTTTGTAACTTTAGTTATCCTGCTTTGGTTAAACTGCTGTGATCAACTTCTGATCACTTCTGCAGAAAAATCAGACATGCAATAAGAATGCCCTGACTGTGACTATGCCCCTTGTCTGTGGGGAAATAGGGAAATGATTGCCACTTTACACAATGGAGCTGCTGTCTTTTCTATGTATGCGTTACCTTGAGAGGAATTCTAAACAGTAAATCGGTGGTGAGAGAAAGTTCATCAAAGGGGAAAGATGTGAACCCATCAATGTCTCTTTACATTAATGTCCTACAGAGAGAGATCCCAAGAGGTGTGTTAAAGAGATACAATGTACCATATATTATGGACTGACAACAAGCGCATATTGACCAATAATTACAGTGATCTACAGCGGGTGAGCTCAGCTGATGCATTCGTTTTCATTTTTTGGAACATTTTTTTAGGAGGATTGAGCACTTTTTAATTGCTAAGCACTGATGGAAAAAAATATTGGACACTATCAACATTTATTTATTGAGAATATTGTTACAGCTTTTTGAGGAATTTTATTGCTTATTGTTATTTTATTTGTGTAATTTAGTTTGTTTTATTTTATGAGCACAGCACACTTTAGGGTTTTGAACCTGAGGAATGCAGATTATTTCCATATCCATCAATAATGCAAATGTAGGTAATAAAAAGTTGGAAGGATATAAGAACACGCGTAAGACAACTACATATAATCAGTTCCCAGTCCCTCCTTGCATTAAACTGAGATTTTCTTAAAGGGCATATAACAGCTTTCTAATTAGGCTTGTAAGTTTGCCATTTCAACTTCAGCAGTCTCCTGGAAAAGGTGCTCTTAATATAAAGCAATTTTCATGGACTAGAAGAGGATTCCACGAGAAGGGAGACAGGTTACCACAGAGTAAAACGCTGGGAGGATCTTCTCTGTTACCGATACCCGATTTAAGATCTCTGCTGTCTGTGACCCTTGTGATGAGGGTCATTGATATCTGGTAAGAGTCAGTGTGATCGAATCTGGTGACGGCTCTTCCTTATTTTCACTTATAAGAAGATTGATCAGTTTTGAGTGGACACTTCTTCAGTGGTTCTCTTCCCTTTGGATGTGGACTTATGCCCCATACACACGTGCAGATTATCTGAAGACTTTTGTCTTCAGATTTACCTTTTCTATGTAGTGCAAGGGCCTGCCGGATTGCTTACAAATTGAAAGTGTTTAGGTTTGACCTCATATTATATGGTTTTGGTAAGTCTGCAGACAAAAGTCTTCAGATAATCTGCACGTGTGTACGGGGCATTAGTGTTTTCAATCTTACTGACTAGCGCTACACATTTATTTTATTTACATATAATCAGGGACCTGAGAGAATTTGTCAGTCAGTAGTTAAGAAAGCTTATATATCCAATAAAGATATAATATCTATAGAACAGGTAGAGGTGCAATTATCCTAAGTTTCCCTGTACTTCTACAGATTGGAACCACATGTATGTACTGTATATGTGGAAATAATTAAAAGGTTCTGGAACACAATTTTTGTTTGGTTAAGTAGATTGTTAGGACAGTAAAATTAAAGTAGAACTAAAGCAAAATCTTTTTTTTTTTTTTCATTTTGGATACAGCATGGTGTAGGTCTATTTCTCCACTTCTGTGCATATACAGAATGTTGGGGGTCATTTGTGGCTTTTCTATTCATTATCCTTTGCTTCTTTCTTGTTACATTTAGATTTAGCTGGTCTCTGGGATCTGACGGTTCGTTTAGATGCCTTTTGGAGCCTTTATTGATAGGTTTGGAGACGTATTTCCTATCTTAGCTTAGTACTTATAATGATGTGTTTTTTTTTTTTTTTTTTTTGGTATACGACATTCTATTTCCACCGATGGGTTCCTAATCACAAATATATCTTTACGACATGATTGTGAAAGATGTAGTTGGTAATTTGTAGTCATTTTGTACTTAACGATATGTTCTCTATATACTCTTGAATGTTTACTGCTTTATGCAGTATTATGGAAATTATCATAGGTCCGCTACTCAGTACCACTCATACAAAGTCTTATTTTTTCTTGATCCTGTTGTTTAATTATATCTGACATAAGAACTTATACATACTTTCTGTAACAATGACTATTGTTTATTGTTGTTTACCTCACTGTTAATATACGCTTTTGTACCACGATTTTTTCACTCTAATAAAAAAGCTTATAAAGATATCTTAAAGGAGTTGTAAAGGCAGAAGGTTTTTTATCTTCATGCATTCTATTCTGTGAGTAGCAGCTGCCCCAGCACCCCCTAATACTTACCTGTGCCCCATCTCTATCCAGCATTGTCCCCGAATCCCTCGGCCGTCTGAAACTCTCTCTCATGATTGACTGAGACGCAGCAGTGGTGCCATTGGCTCAATCAAAGTCAGTTAGCCAATCAGGAGAGAGAGGGGGCAGGGCTGAACAGCTGCGCTGTGTCTGAATGGACACACAGAGCTGCAGCTTGGCTCGGGTGCCCCCATAGCAAGCTGCTTTCTGTGGGGGCACTGGACAGGAGGGAAGGACTAGGAGCGCTAAAGAGGAACCCGAGAAGAGGAGGATCCGGGCTGCTCTGTGCAAAACCAACTGCACAGAGGAGGTAAGTATAACATGTTTATTATTTTTAAAAAAACACAGGATTTTACAATCACTTTAAGTTGAGACAGCAGTGCCATTATCATTTTTTTTAGACCAATCCCATATACATATTTGCTCTGGGTACTATATTTATTGTATCTTGTAACCCTTCAGGAGTCCACTAGAGGTATTGTGTGTTTGGCAGCTTCTCCCATGGGTCGGCTGGCACAGTTATTTCTGACATAGCTCTGACGACTTTTGAAGCCATACCCCTTCACATCTTTGCAGGGGTAAGAGCATATATTATTGTTATTGTTATTTATTTTCATTAGGTACATTTCTATCTTTAGGTTTTTATATGACCCACTTTTTACCGCACATACTGTATATGGTGTGATTATATTACAATATGATGAATATTATGTTGATGCTTATTTTTTCTTTTAAAAATCACTCTACTGTTTTCTGTGCAACTTGTTGTGTGCTACATTATCCTTGTTGGCCCTGAAGAAGCCTTGACCTATTTTAAGGATATGCAATAGGAACACCTGATTTATGGTTATCCTATTCTTTTATATGTGATGTCAATTGATCATTTATTGTTTTCAATTTCTATAGTTTTATATTTTTATCATTTGTGGTTACCAGCAGTATGATTAAAGTCCCACATTATTGTTTTCCTGTGGCTAATAAATAGCCTACCGGCAGCCCACACCAGGTGAAGACCAATGCCTCATTTACACTGCTACTCCTGCATTTATTTTTCTCTGAATGCAGTACAGATTTATTGTGAATGGGGCCCATAGAAAACAATAAACGTGCAATCAGTTCTGTAAATTAAAAAAAGTTGGTTGATAAAAACAAAGCGTTTCTCATGGCTGTGTGCATGGGGTCTAACAGCAACAGCTACCTGCCATGTTTCCTGACTGTATTTCTGTCCACCTGGGAGTTGTAGTTCTTTCTACCTTTGTGTGTGTTGAGCTCCTCAGAAATCCTCCTGCAGAAATCCTAATAAGAAAGCCCCTGAGAGATAAAAACTGTAAAGCACTTTGGGTGCCCTAAAACTTTAACACGCATGCAAAAAAAAAATAATAATTTCAAAGCAATTTAAAAAAGGGCAATACACTTTATTTCCAAAAGTATTGGGACGCCTGCCTTTACACGCACATAAACTTTAATGGCATCCCAGTCTTAGTCCGTAGGGTTCAATATTGATTTGGACCACCCGTTGCAGCTAAAACAGCTTCAACTCTTCTAGAAAGGCTGTCCACAAGGTTTAGGAGTGTGTCTATGGGAATGGTTGGCCATTCTTCTAGAAGCACATTTGTGAAGTCAGGCACTGATGTGGATAAATAATTAATTGCACTTAACTGCGCTAGATAAAACAAAGGACTCTAAAAGCTGCAACTTTACAGTGAGATACCGCTACACATACAAGTACATATACAAGCATTACAGTGAGATACCGCTACATATACAGTATATATGATATGGATGAGAAGGCCTGGCTCGCAGTCAGGCCAGTCAAGTTCCTCCACCCCAAACTCACCCATCCATGTCTTTATAGACCTTGCTTTGTACACTGGTCCAAATCATTTGGTGGAGATGGGATTATAGTGTGGGGTTGTTTTTCAGGGGATACATAGTTTGTGAGGTTGAAAAAAGACATCAGTCCACCCAGTTCAACCTATGATGTGTGTGTGTGTTTGCTGTTAACCGTACATTGTATACCCCTGTATGTTGTGGTTTTTAAGGTGCCCATCTAATAGTTTTTTTAAACTCTCGATGCTCCCTGCTGATACCACTGCTTGTGGAAGAGAATTCCACATCCTTACTGCTCTGACAGTGAAGAACCCCTTACGTATTTTAAGGTTAAACCGTTTTTCCTCTAGTTTTAGTGAGTGGCCACGTGTCTTATTGCATTCCCTTTCTCTAAAAAGTTTGTTCCTTTTGCTAGGGTCCTCACCAGTACAGAATTTGTACATTGATATCATATCCCCTCTCAAGCGTCTCTTCTCCAGAGAGAATAAGTTAAATGCTTGTAGTCTTTCCTCATAGCTGATGTCCTCCATTCCCCTAATTATTTTTGGACTTTCTCCAGTTCCAGCACATCCTTTCTGAGGACCGGTGCCCAGAACTGGACAGCATACTCCAGATGTGGCCGGACCAGAGTCTTGTAGAGAGGGAGAATAATCTCTTTATTTCTGGAGTGAATCCCCTTTTTAATACATCCCAGTATTCTGTTGGCTTTGCTTGCAGCGGCTTGGCATTGCATGCCACTACCAAGCCTGTTGTCCACTAGGACCCCCAGGTCCTTTTCCTTCCTAGACTCACCCAGAGGTTCCCCCCCTAGTGAGTAGCTTGCTTTCGTGTTTCTGATGCCCAAGTGCATTACTTTACATTTTTCAACATTAAACCTCATCTGCCATGTAGTTGCCCACCCCATTATTTTGTTCAGGTCCGCTTGTAAGGTTTCCACATCCTGCATAGAAGATATTGGCATGCTTAGTTTAGTATCATCCGCAAATACCGAGATTGTGCTAGATATCCCCTCCTCTAGATCATTTATGAATAAATTAAACAAGATTGGTCCCAGGACAGAGCCTTGGGGGACCCCACTTTCCACACCCGCCCAATCCGAGTACTCCCCATTAATCACCACCCTCTGGACTCTCCCCTGGTGCCAGTTCTCTATCCAGGTACTCACCCTATGGTCCATACCTACCTTCCTTAGTTTGTACAGTAAGCGTTTGTGGGGAACGGTGTCAAAGGCCTTTGCAAAGTCCAGCTTGGCCCCTTAGTTTCAGTGAAGTGAACTCTTAAGGCATCAGCATACCAAGACATTTTGGACAATTTCATGCTCCCAACTTTGTGGGAACAGTTTGGGGATGGTCCCTTCCTGTTCCAACATGACTGCACATCAGTGCACAAAGCAAGATCCATAAAGGCATGGATAAGTGAATTTGGGTTGTAGGCACTTGACTGGCCTGCACAGAGTCCTGACCTCAACCCGATAGAACGCCTTTGAGATGAATTTGAGCGAAGACTGTGAGCCAGGCCTTCTCATCCAACATCAGTGCATGACCTCACAAATGCGCTTCTGGAAGAATGGTCAAACATTCCCATAGACACACTGCTAAACCTTGTGGACAGCCTTCCCAGAAGAGTTGAAGCTGTTTTAGCTGCAAAGGGTGGGCCAACTCAATATTGAACCCTACGGACTAATGCCCCATACACACGTGCAGATTATCTGCAGACTTTTGTCTGCAGACTTACCAAAACCATATAATATGAGGTCAAACCTAAACACTTTCAATTTGTATGCAATCCGGCAGGCCCTTGCACTACATAGAAAAGGTAAGTCTGCAGACAAAAGTCTGCAGATAATCTGCACGTGTGTATGGGGCATAAGACTGAGATGCAATTAAAGTTTCATGTGCGTGTAAAGGCAGGTGTACCAATACTTTTGGAAATATAGTGTATTTTGGATCCATGTAAGATATTTTCAACAGGTCTTTAGTTGACACATTTTGCCTACATTTTATACAACTACCATCTGGGAGTTATGGAACCCTGAAAACAATGGGAATATATTAATCATTCTGTTACAAGAGGGGTGCATTGCCGGACTCCTTCTAAAACTGCATGTTACATAGCTGCACAAGGAGTCAAAACTTTGAGTTTCAGACCCAGGACAAGAATGCTGTCAATTAACCTCAGCCATATTTGCTGATTGTATTTCTGTCCACCTAGGTGCTCTGGGTGTTCCCACCCACCTTTGTGTGTTCCAGCATTTTCCGTAACATTTTCCATAATATAAAATAAAAACAAATCTAACAGGGAAATTGGGAACCCCTCATAATGGCCACAGCAGATGTGCAGCAACGTGAGCGCAGAAATCTTACCAAGAAAGTCCCCAAGAGATAAGAAACTGTGAACCGCTTTGGGTGGCCTAAGACTTTAACAAGTCAGCAAAAAAAAAAAAAAAAATTATTTCAAAGGAATTTAAAGAAGGGAAGCTGGAGTGGGCATATTATAATTTTCTGTCTACATGCCATGGATGCTTGGATAGATCATTATACGGCCAGACTGTACTAAGCCTCCTGTTCTGGTGGGCTCCATGACAGTCACATGGTCAACTACTGCTTTAATTACAACTTTCATTTGTAGCCTCTACATATCTCTGATGTCATGTTCCTGAGGACCTGATACGTTGCAGATCCCCAGCTGTATGGGTGACAGGGCTTAATAAAGCCTTAGCAGAGAAAAGTTCAAAAATGTAACATATTTTTGGCAAGAATTTAAAACAAAAACCAATGCACTTTTTCCATTTACATCTTTTCTTATACAGTATATATATTATATATACTGTATATATATTAGTCTGTTTCAACTTAATGCAAGTCAGCTGCTAGGTGGTGAACATTTGTGAAGCATTTCACACCCTTTAGAAAGGTCTGGCCTGTTTGGAATCATTCAGTCATCTGTGATTTGATGAGTGAAAGACAGAAGAAGAGAAAATACATTGAAAAATGGTTGTTTTCTCTTTGTAATGACACATCTTGATGAATTCATGGGTGGAAAAGGCTGAATATGTATTTAATTACTAGGATTTACAGCTAAGTAAACATGAAAGCTAAATAATATGGTGATTTAGTATTAGAATGCAATCTGTAAATTTGAAAGGGATATATAAATAAACAGCAAAGCCTGATATTAAACAATCTGATGCAACAGTGAAGTCAAACGTGACAGCATTCTCGTGATATTTTGGGTCAAATTAGGCTTCTGTCTGATTCACTAAAATGTGCCTTGTGTGCCAATAACATCTATCATTGGGGCACTTACTTAAAGTAAGAGATGCTGAAGAGATAATTAGGAGGATATATGATAGCTATTTACAATTCCTTCAATGGTGATTCTAGCATATTCAGGGAGCTGAAGAAGACACATAGCACATTGCGGTTCAACCTTTAACCACTTTCAAACCCCTTAATGACCAGGCCCTATTTTGCGATTCGGCACTGCGTTACTTTAACGGATAATTGCACAGTCGTGCGATGCTGTACCTAAATAAAATTGACGTCCTTTTTTTCCCCACAAATAGAGCTTTCTTTTGGTGGTATTTGATCACCTGTGCGATTATTGTTTTTTGCGCTATAAAAAAAAAAGAGCAACAATTTTGCAAAAAAAAAAAAAAAAACAATATTTTTCACATTCTGCTATATAACATTCCCAAAAAAAAAAAAAAATTTTTAACTACCTCACATCCGCGCTACAGCCTATATACGGCTGCAGCGCGGACTTGAATTTTCGGGAGGCCGTTTTTAAACGGCCTCCCAGAAAGACTCTCCCCGCGCGCTCCCGCGAGCGCGCATCGGGGAGAATCTGTGTCGGCCGTGTCCCTTGGACACAGCCGATCACAGATCGTGGTGAATGGCCAATCACAGCGGCCATTCACCACGTGATCAAGCCGTCCAATGAGAGATGATCTCATATGTAAACATATGAGATCATCTCTCATCGCCGGCGCTCCTTCCTCACAGAGAGACTGCAGTGTGAGGAAGGAGGGGGAGCCGTCAGCCGCCGGGGACACACATCAATGTAATCAGGGCACTGATCACCAGTGCCCTGATTACTAAAGGTAAAAAAATACACAAATTGCCCCCCCCCCATCAGTGCCCACAGTGCCCGCCATCAGTGCCCCCATCAATGCCCACAATCAGTGCCCATAGTGCTGCCAGTCAGTGCCCATCAGTGCCTGCTCATCTAGGCACTGATGAGCACTGACTGGCAGCACTATGGGCACTGAGTGTGGGCACTGATGGTGCTGCCCATCAGTGCTCATCAGTGCCGCCCATCAGTGCTCAGCAGTGCCACCCATCAGTGTCCATCAGTGCCATCCGCCAGTGCCCATCAGTGCCGCCTATCAGTGCCCATCAGTGCCGCCTGTCAGTGCCGCCTCTCAGTGCCCAGCAGTGCCACCTCTCAGTGCCACCTCTCAGTGCCCAGCAGTGCCGCCTATCAGTGCTCATCAGTGCCACCTATCAGTGCCGCCTATCAATGCCGCCTATCAGTGCTCATCAGTGCGGCATATTAGTACCTCCTCATCAGTGCCCATAAGTGCCACCTCATCAGTGCCCATAAGTGCCACCTCATCAGTGCCCATCAGTGCCGCCTCATCAGCGCACATCAGTGAAGAAAAAAAATTTATTTTCAAAATTTACTCGCAGAAAATAAGAAACTTTTTTTTTTTTTTCAACATTTTCTGTCTTTATTCTTTTTTTTTTGTAAAAAATAAAAAACCCAGAGATGATTAAATACCACCAAAAAAAAGCTCTACAGTATTTGTGTGAAAAAAAATTATAAAAATTTCATATGGGTACAGTGTAGCATGACCGCGCAATTGTCAGTCAAAGTGTGACAGCACTGAAAGCTGGAAATTGGCCTGGATGGGAAGGGTGTTTAAGTGCACAGTAGGCAAGTGGTTAAATCAACGTTTTTTTAAATTTTTGGGCGATTTGTTTTCTGCTACATATTTTTGGTAAAAAAATCACAATAAGAGTATTTTGATTGGTTTGCACAAAAGTTATCGCGTTTACTAACTAAGGGAAAGATTTATGTCATTTTTATTGTTTTATTTTATTTTTTACTAGTAATGGCGGTGATCTGTGATTTTTTGCGGGACTGCGACATTGCGGCGGACAGATTGGACCCCTAACTGACATTTTTTACACTTTTGGGGGGGACCAGTGACATTACTACAGTAATCAGTGCTAAAAATATGCAATGTTACTGTAATAATGACACTGGCAGGGAAGGGGTTAACATTGTGTAAAGGGGGGGTAACTGCGCTAGATAATAATAGAAATCACAGCAGCAACTTAAAGTGTGACAGACACCCAAAAGAAATAATATAAACAAAGCTGCACTATAAATTGAACGTTATTGAAACTGGATATAAAGTGCAATAGTCCATAAATTCACAAATAATATAAAAAAGTGAAAGAATGAAAAAAAAAAGTGAAAAAAAGAGATAGTAAATTCTTAATTAAAGTGTCCAAATAGTCAGTGAAGATATGTGTATCCAAACTGAAGTATCGCTCTTGAATATAGGGATATGAATAGTATGCACGAACTGCTTACCAGAATGAACTGATTCAAACGCCTGTTATATGCGTATATACTTATATTCTTCAGTTTGGATACACATATCTTCACGGACTATTTGGGCACTTTAATTAAGAATTTACTATCTCTTTTTTTCACTTTTTTTTTTCATTTTTTCACTTTTTTATATTATTTGTTAATTTAAGGGGTTAACATTGTTGGTGATCAAGGGGTTAAATGTAAGCCTAGGGGAGTGATTCTAACTGTGGGGGGGTTGAGCTTGTGAGATGAACACAGAGACGTGAGATCCTATGTAGGAGGGTCACATGGTCTCTGTGATCATCCGAGGGAGAAGGACGGACGGCTGTGTTTACAGTAGCCGACCATCCTTCTCTGTCAGCAGGGAGAGATCGAGAGTGTCAGGTGGCAATTGGATCCACCTGACACACGCGCCAGCTTCCCCACTGACAATCGGGGGTGGGAGCGCGCCGGCGGCGGCGCGCAATCACCACCTAGCTCCTCCCAGGCAAATGACGTACCGATACATGGTTTTGCCTGGGAGAACCAGCTTGCCGACGTATATATACAGTATATGGTCGGCAAGTGGTCAACTGCATAGGGGATTCTTTACTGTTAGAGCAGTAAGGATGTGAAACTCCCTTCCACAACCAGTTGTGTAAGTAGGGAGTGTCGATAATTAAAAATAAAACTCTTAAATGGGAGTCTTAGTGAACACAGTAAACAGGGAAATGGGAAGTGGCGTTGATATGAACACACATACACACACCTACACAGGTTGAACTAGATGGACTGGTGTCTTTATTCAGCCTTACTAACTATGAAACTATGAAAGTGGCAATGCTACACAAGGCTTAAAGGAGAAGTATGGTCAAAGCTTTTTTGGTCATGTTTCTTGGGATCACAGGAGTGCACATAGTTTTTCACTCCTGCGACTCACATTCAGTAACTAAAGCTTGCTGTTGGCTTTTACAGAGCCAATCCAGACTCTGCAGGATTCCCGACAAAAATGTTGTGATCCGCTGATCAGCTGAGATGCCTGACCGACAGCTGACTCTCCCTCTCAGTACCACGCTGAGAGCCTGAGCCTGCGGCTCCCGCCCCCTCCACAGCCCAGAGCTACAATAAGTGGACTTTGATCAATCAGTTCTTGGTATACAGTTGGCGGGGGACAGTTGCAAAATCGGATCAATGTTGCAGCCACCAAGTTGAGTTTGATTGTTTTTTTTTTTTTGTAAAGTATATATAATCCAATTATTTTTTTAAACATTTTTGATTACAGTATGGTAGGGTCAACTTCAGCTTTTTTTTTGTAATCTGTGTCTTATTAGTGAGATTTCACATCACTTCCTGCCCTGTAGACTCATTAGGAAGTGAGAGGATATATTTCCCATGTGACAGTTGTCATGAGTACAAGTGTACTTATTGGAAGATTCCTCCTATTCCTGTTCTGGTCGCAACTTAAAATTTGCCACCTAAAGGTAACACAGACAGGAAAAAACCTGATAGGTGTTCTATCCCCTCACCACTCTATCCAAATTAGACAAAAAAAATTGCCTTTAGTTATTTTTTTAAAGGAAAACAATACCATTAGTACAGTTGGCATGTCATTTAAAGATCCCTCCTGAAGTGCAACCTGCTGTGTCAAATTCAAACCTCCCCTCCCTGATATTCCAGTGCCAACCAGCCTTATCTTGGAAAACATCCCCATTGGGTCCGCTTTCTACTGTGAATGTATGCAGCTACCCAATTTATTCAATTGCACAGCAAAAGGTCACTATGAGTGCAGCTCACCCATAGGAATGAATAGGGATGTGGAGTACATGTGCAGTAAGAAGAGGTTCTTGCAGGGACATTTTCCAGCAAAGATCGTACAAGGCAGAGTTGAACAGTTAATATTGCTTAAATTAACCGCTTGCCGACCGCCGCACGACTATTTACGTCGGCAGTCAGCCCCTCACAGGCAAAGCGACGTAGGGCTACGTCGCAAGCCTGTGAGGGTCTAGGGAGCGAGCGCGCGCCGCCGGTGGTGCGCTCCCACTCCCGCGCGGTCACGGACCCCCCCCGCGCGTGTTCCCGGCGGACCCGATGTCCGCCGGTCACTCGCGATCGTCCGTTAGAGCAGGAGAAAGGCAGGCGGCTGATGTAAACAAGCCGCCTGTCATTCTCCCCTGTGTATGAATAGTGATCATACGGTTCTACTATGTAGGACCGTTGATCACTGTTCCTACACCTCAAGCCACAGCCAATCACAGTTAGAATCACGCCCCTAGGGACACACATAACCCCTCCCTCTCAAAAAAAGTTAACCCCTTCACTGCCAGTGTAATTTTACAGTAACAGTGCATATGTATAGCACTGATTACTGTAGTAATGTCACTGGTAACCCCAAAAGTGTCAAAAATGTCAGTCAAGGGTCCGATCTGTCTGCCGCAATGCCGCAGTACCGCAAAAAAAATTGCAGATCGCCGCCATTACGCGTTAAAAAAACCCACAAAAATGACAAAAAATCTTTCCCTTAGTTAGTAAACGCAATAACTTTTGCGCAAACCAATCAAAATACGCTTTTTGCGTTTTTTTTGTTACCAAACATATGTAGCAGAACACAAATTGGCCTAAAATGTAAAAAAGATTTGATTTTTACATTTTTTTGGGGGAATTTCATAAAATTTGAAAAATATTGTTATTTTTGCAAAATTTACGCTGTTTTTTTGTTTATAGCGCAAAAAGTAAAAATCGCACAGGTGATCAAATACCACCAAAAGAAGGCTCTGTTTGTGGGAAAAAAAGGACGTCAAATTCGTTAAGGTACAGTGTCGCACGACCGCGCAATTGTCCGTTAAAGTCACGCAGTGCCGAATCGCAAAATAGGCCCTGGTCAGGAAGGGGGTAAAATCTTGCGGGGCTTAAGTGGTTAAGTAATCCCCCTTTGACAACGTCAGGAAGTGACGAAACGCGTCAGATCGTGGCCACACGACATACTGGAGGACCGGTCGGGTGAGCGGCGGTGGCTCTCGGGGGTCCATTACACCATCACGGAAGCGCTGCCAAATTAAGGAGGTATCGCTGGTACCATCATCCTGATTGCAATGGTTGGATATCTTTGCGCTATAAGCCTGATCCATGAAAATGGAGGGCAATATGTTGGGGTGAGTTGCTTGGCTGAGGGGTGTGGAGCACGGAGGTGGTGGATCTGTTTGGTGTCTTTACATCCAGCATGCAATTGAATCTCATCTGACCATCCTATCATCACTATTCCTTTAAGTCTTTTGGAACACTTTATTAGTGGATGAGGACTGTTCATTTATTTTTCATTTTAGGAGTGTTTCACAGTGGAAGTAGACTATTTTGATTTACTCACCACATATTTATTTTTCACAGTGGAAGTGGACTAATTTGATTTATTCATCACAATTTAATTATTATTTATGGTGCACTATTGTATATATTTTATTTATGTTTGCACATGCTTTTTTGCTACAGCTGAATAATATATTTATATATGCGCGGCTACTGGGATTATTTATTCACTATTGTGAGTAAATATTGCTTACAATGTTATTATTATTTTTACATGGCAGGCTGCACTCTGTGGGGTGGGGGCATTAATTATAGGGCAAGTTTGGTGAATGTGCAATTGTCTTTTAAAGCCCAACTCCAGCCAAAAAAAATATTATTTTAGTTTTTACAGAAGCTATGTCCCTATTGAGGAGGCGTCACAAGAAAAAAGTAATGGGAATCCTCTCCAATGATGAAACAGATATAAATTAACTATTCTAAAGTTTTGTTTTTTCTTTTTTTTTGAGAAATCACACTTACCTAGGTATGCTGCATCTGTGCTCTGCAGGCTCTAAGGCTGAGGACTGAGCGATCAAAGGCTGCTCAGCGCATTACTGAGAGGCTGAGCCCGGTGCCGGTCTAGGCATGTGGGTGGATCCCAAGCATACATTATGGTGGCGATCTTTCTCTAGCCTGGTCCGGCTGTGTGATGTGATGTCAACCGACAGCGGGCTTCAGCCCACTGTCTGCTGAAAATGGGTCACAGGAGTGCAGAACGGACTGCACTCTTGTGATTCATAGGTGAAATACAGTTAAACGGGCTTTGGGTGTAACTCTCCTTTAATGTATTGTACAGCCTTTAATTTATTGTACAGGATACCTGGATGGGAGGTATGTGTCCCCATTGTTTTGGTTGTGGTCCCTTAAAGGGGGTGACAAGAGCAGTTGAAGTACTCACAGATTCTCACCCGTGCAGGATGTGGGGTTCTGCGGTGATCGGATAGAGAAAGAAGACTGGTTTTGCAGTCTTCTAAGGATTTTTAAGCCCTCATATGGGTCCCTGAATTGGGACATTCATAGAGATTTTGGGTGGGAAAGAGGCTCCAACCCTGCTATGGGTACTGTGGCCCTGAAAGTGTTTACTCATCTGTATCTGAGGGCTGAAAAGGGCAGGAAGCAGTCAGCAGATGTCCATACATTTTAGTGTGGATCAGAACACACATGTTAGAAGGAACTATGTACTGTTTGGGCTAATGAGGCACTGTTGAGCTGTGGTGACCTTTCTTTGGACCCCTATAAGCCGACGGGGACGTTAAACCCTGTACAAGAAAAGGTTTAGCTGGCAGTGAGCCAAAGTTTTTTTTTTTTTTTTTTTGTTTTATACCTGAAGGTGATGGACTGTTCTGTTTGTTTTATTGTCTCACCTCTCATATCAGTTCCCTGATAGCTTCAACAGTTTCAGTAAAAGGATGGAAGCCAATATCTGCTTGACCGCTATGGAAACCATTCCTGCTCTCTATCTGTTCATACATTTTCTACACAGACTTTCAGGCTAGCATTAAACATCCAGCTGAACTACTTCGAGCAGTCTCTGTATAAAAAAACATTATCCAAACAATTAAAAAACATATACATGCTCAACATCTGCTTATCTGCTTACATACAAACTCAAATATTGATAACAATTATAAATCAGTGTCCAAGGATGGCTTCCTTGATGTTTACATTAATTGTTACAAGAGATTTAAATGTTTCCTCATTGTAAGATGGCTAAATTAAACCAAAAGTTTCAAAAAAGAAATGTGGCTTCCAAAGAAAGTCAACTCAAAGCCAGAAAGTTGTTTGCAATGATAGTTTGGCTCTGTAGGCTTGCCAAAGTTCATGGAATTAATTTATATCAGAGCTTAGAATGTAAGATTGGTGAGAGAAAAGGAAAACAGGATTTGTTACATTTTTAGAGACTTAACACCTAATGTAGAACATAACAATGGATGTTAGAGTATATCCTGGAAACCAGGTCAAACTCTGAGCCATATACTGTATAATGAAATTGTACAGTATATATTCAATGAACTGATAATTCATAAAAAAACATTGTCAGGACTTATCTGGCACTGTAATGCCATGTTAATATCATTTCACAGTTCTTACTTTAGTATTTTTATTTTTTACATTTATTTTTATACATTAAATAGATCTCCTATTTGGAAAAAGGTACATTTCTGTAAGGGAAGATCCTGATACCAGTCACAAATTTTCCATGCCTGCAAAGAAATGAATATTCTTATCATTGTCATTGTAACTGGATTTTGCTTTTCATTGAAAAATGGCTTTCAAATGGAAATTTAGGATCTAGGAGATCTTGACCAGTCAGAAAATATGCAGTCTTTGTTTATCTGAGTCCCCCCTACTGTAACTTTTATTATGAGTTGATCCTGCAAGCATTACTTATGCACATGCAATGTCAGTGCACATGCCTTTACGCGTGTGGCGTCATGACATGCAGCTCTTGCGCAGGCTGGAAGATTTACATTTTTGGTGCGGAGTGGCTCAGCTTACTTGTGAACATAATTCATGAACATCCTGAGTTATTGAGCAGGAACAAGCCTTTAGATAGTGAAGTCAAACCAAAGTCTCGTCATTGACTCCGAATTTTTTTTTAAAGCCTTCAGTATGACTATTAAGCAAATGGCCTATACCTTAGGATAGGTTTTCCTTTAAAATAAACTATGTGTAGGTAAAATCATGTCATAGCTATTTGATTCTCAATCCTGATGCCATAATTTGATGATCTTATCAACATTCATCTAAAATATGTTTACTAGGAGATAATTAAAGTATGTCAAGCATTTAGCTATGAAGCTTCTCATTGATAGTATCTAGGGAGATGTAGCATTTGTTTGGGTAAACGAGAGCTTCCGTCCTTTTAGCGAGACACGAAAAAGCTTAAAAGCTCATAAAATGGACTGTATACTGTCTCATAGTTCACAAATAGATGCAATTATTCTGCTAACCTGACTAAAATTACCTGATAAGAAGAGTACAGGAGCAGATATGTTGTAGCCTGTGGACTAGGCTGTGTATATAATGATGTTGTTATCCTTCTTTACCAATCAAGCCCCACTTTCCACACTACTGAGCTATTCCCAGTTAACAGTTAAAGTTAATCTTTCAAACGTTTGAAAAAAGAAAAAACAAATAGAATAAAAAAAAAAAAAAATGACATATAAAAATACTATAAATTCATATTTTTCTCCCGCTTTCCGCACTACTGAGCTATGCCCACTTTATATTTGGCAGAGGTAAGGTTGTAAAGATTTTGGAAGTTAAAAGGATTTTTCGGTCAATTTTTTACATGTAATAGGCTGTTTAAACAACATTCTTATTTTAGCAAAACAGTTAAAGTTAATCTTTCAAAGGTTTGAAAAATGAACCTAAGAAAAAACAAATAGAATTAAAAAAAAAAAATTACATATAAAAATTACATAAAAAAATACTATAGATTCATTTTTTTTCTCCCGTTTTCCGCACTACTGAGCTATGCCCACTTTATATTTGACGGATATAAGGTTTTAAAGATTTCGGAAGTTAAAATTATTTTTCGATCAATTTTTTGCATGTATTAGGCTGTTTAAACAACATTCTTTTTTTTAGCAAAACAGTTAAAGTTAATCTTTCAAAATGTATGAAAAATGAGCCTAAGAAAAAACAAATAGAATTAAAAAAAAATACATATAAAAATACTATAGATTAATTTTTTTCACCCGCTTTCCGCACTACTGAGCCATGCCCACTTTATATTTGGCAGATATAAGGTTTTAAAGATTTCAGAAGTTAAAATTATTTTTCGATCAATTTTTTGCATGTATTAGGATGTTTAAACAACATTCTTTTTTAGCAAAACAGTTAAAGTTAATCTTTTAAACGTATGAAAAATGAGCCTAAGAAAAAACAAATAGAATTAAAAAAAAATGACATATAAAAATACTATAGATTCATTTGTTTCTCCCGCTTTCCGCACTACTGAGCTATGCCCACTTTATATTTGGCAGATGTAAGGTTGTAAAGATTTTGGAAGTTAAAATTATTTTTCGGTCAATTTTTTGCATATATTAGGCTGTTTAAACAACATTCTTTTTTTAGCAAAATAGTTAAAGTTAATCTTTCAAACGTTTGAAAAATGAGCCTAAGAAAAAACAAATAGAATTTAAAAAAAAATTACATATAAAAATTACATATAAAAATACTATAGATTCATTTTTTTCTCCCGGTTTCCGCACTACATAGCCATGCCCACTTTATATTTGGCAGATATAAGGTTTTAAAGATTTCAGAAGTTAAAATTATTTTTTGATCAATTTTTTGCATGTATTAGGCTGTTTAAACAACATTATTTTTTTTTTTAGCAAAACAGTTAAAGTTAATCTTTCAAACGTATGAAAAATGAGCCTAAGACAAAACAAATAGAATTTAAAAAAAAATTACATATAAAAATACTATAGATTCATTTTTTTTTTCCCGCTTTCCACACTACTGAGCTATGCCCACTTTATATTTGGCAGATGTAAGGTTATAAAGATTTCGTAAGTTAAAATTATTTTTTGGTCAATTTTTTGCATGTAATAGGCTGTTTAAAAAACATTATTTTTTTTAGCAAAACAGTTAAAGTTAATCTTTCAAACGTTTGAAAAAGGAGCCTAAGAAAAAACTAATAGAATTAAAAAAAAAAAAATTACATTTAAAAATATTATAGATTTATTTTTTTCTGCAGTAAAACAGAGGAATTTTACTGTATGGAAATATATTTCAAGCAGAAACCCCATTATTTCCCATGTGGCGATATCATATATATGCTCTACAGTTTAGTGTGTTTTTAAAAGGAAACTGTAAGGGCTCAGTTACACCTACGGGTGTGTGTTACTGCGCTTGCTGCAACCTGCATGCACAGGTGTGAATTGACCCTTAAACAATTCAATCACATTTTGCTTCTCCAAGCTGTAGAGAGTTATCTACAGAAATTTGCAGTTCAATAGCCATCTTTATTTGCCTATTAAAACAATACTAAATGCTAAACAAAACTAAAATATTCTCAAAACTGCATTTGTTAGACATTTGAACATTCATTATTCATCAGTTACATCTAATGTAATAAGTAATAAATAATACACCGTCCAATACAGGTACAAATTACATAAAGACATCACCTTGTAAAATACGGCTTAAAGTGGTTGTAAACATGAAATATGAACAAAGCATATCCCTCTCTAGTGTGCACTTTTCTCAGTTCAGAACACTGTCACTGTCATTTCTGTCTGCTGCTTCGTTCCTCTGCCATCAGCATGAGTCACTTCTAGAAAGTTTTCCTGACACCAAGAGCTGAAAAGGTGACAGGGGAGGGACCTCCAGAATGTTGACAGTCTCTGCTCTGTTCCTGTGTACTGAGTGAAGGGGGTGTCCCTTCCCTCCAATCAGATATCAGAGCACTACTTACTGAGCTCTGCAGAGTGTAAGTTTAGTTCTCCATCTCTTTTTTATGACAGCTCAGACAAACTTTAAAAACAATGTACTTTGGCTGTACAGAGGAGAAGACCTGGTGCAACTTTTGCAGGAGGATTTGTTTCAGCTCTGTGTTGCACCTAAGGCCAGTCACTTCACTGGGTATACGTAAGGGTTTACAACCATTTTAAGGCAGTCACATTTCCTTTAACATGCTGTAACATGTTGCGGGGCTCCAGAATATCGATTTTGAGTGGAGGAATTTTTTTTTTTTCAGCCTTCTCCAGGTTTTGATATTCCTGGATTGGATTCAGGAGTTTAGAGACTTCGAAGAGCAAAGAAGTCTCCAACCCAATGTCCAGGTCGCACTAGAGATGGGCACATTGTGTGTACAGGTACGCATAGCCTTTAAAATGGATTGGCCATAGTCTGCCCCTACCAAAACAAATGGAAACCTTCATTAAAGAGAACCTGTCACTTTCATATTTAGGGGCCATACATAATTTTTCTGACAACATACTGAACCAGCTGTATTAATTTAGGAATAATATAATATAATATAATAATATCAGGCTGTATTTGCACTATAAAGCAGCAGTTCTGGATACGCTAATGGTTTATAACAACTACAAGGCCAAAAGGCACCAGGAGGGAGAAGGGATGTCATATAAATAAAAGCCTGGAAAGGAGTCAGACATCGCCAACCGGGAAAATGTGTGTGAGCTGTGCTGTGCTGACCCTAGTCAGGCTGGGCTGCATCAGACAGAGCTGTGCCAGAGCCAAAGGGTGGACTGGTGTGCTGAGGGCCAAGCTGGGAAACTATTTAGGAGTGGTAGCCTGGCCCCCTATCATTGTTCTAGTTGCCTTTGTTGCTGCTGCCATCGCTGTATCACTGTTTAACGGGGCCCCCCCACAAACAAACAACTCTTTGCTGCACACTGACTGCCACAGAAGGATCTGGTGAGAGGGTCACTGACCCACAACAACAACTAATTGTTAACCTTTCATCAACCCAAACCTAATGAAATACATTACCTTTATTGACACTTTGCCATTAGAGGTTAAGCACTTCCTGCTTACGATACAGTCGAAAGAAGGGCTTACTTTGCCAGGGGGGGCGTACATGGACATCCTCCCATGATCGTGCTGCCTGCACACCCCTTTGGTGCGCAGGCAGTGCGTTCTGTGATTGCCAAGTCCTGCGCTGAGGGCCAATCACCACGTAATCGGCTGTGTCCAATGACAGCTAATCACAGGATGTAAACACAAGCCCATTATCAGCTTTTCATTCTTCACGCTGGCAGCGTGAGGAGAGAAGAAGAGAGCCTATAACCGGATTGTGTTAAAGGAGCATCCAAACAGTGCCCACTAGTGCTGGCAATCAGTGCCCACCAGTGCTGGCAATCAGTGCTTATCAGTGTCATCTAGGAGTGCCCATCAGTGCTGCCAATCAATGCCTCCTCATCAGTGTTACCTATCAGTGCTGCCTATCAGTGTCGCCTATCAGAGCCCATCAGCGCTGCCAGTCAGTGCCTCTTTATCAGTGTCACCTATCAGTGCCGCCTACCAGAGCCCATCAATGCCACCTATCAGTGCTGCCTATGAGTGCAGCTTCATCAGTGCCCATCAGTGCCACCTGTTAGTGCCCATCAGTCCTGCCTCATCAGTGCCCATCAGTCCTGTGTCATCAGTGGTGCCCATCAGTGCAGCCTCATCAGTGCACACCATTGAAGGAGAAAAATTACTTGCTTGCTAAATTTTTTAACAAACTGTAAAAAAATGTTTTGTTTTTTTGTTTTTTTTCAAACTTTTCTGTCTTTTTTGGTTTCTTTAGCAAAAAATAAAAAACCCAGTGGTGCTTAAATACCATCAAAAGAAAGCTCTATCTATGTTAAAAAAAAATTCTAAAAGTGTCATATGGGTACAGTGTTGCCTGACCACGCAACTGTTATTCAAAGTGTGAGAGCGTTAAAAGCAAAAAATTGGCCTGGGCAGGAAGGGGGTAAAAGTGCCCAGTAGGCATGTAATTAATCACCCCTGCTGCACTTTCGCCTAAGAGCAATCAACACCAGAGACAAAGTCCAAAGTCATTAGTACCCTAGAAAGTAGACTTTGATTACCCTTGTGTATCTCTCTTATACTTTAGTCCTTACCTTCTTCCCCTCCAATGACCTTGTGGAGCTAGCCTTATTTCTGTCATTCCGTGCCAAGGGGCCTACCTACTTACTGAACCCAATCCCACTTTTACCTGCTGTTAAAATTCACCCCTGAAGACAACTTCACTGCTCTTGTGCGCCAACATTAAAAGGGCACCAACATCGCCGGCAGAAGTTTACTTTAAGAACTGCTCAGAATTGCTACATACCTGAGGGCACTAATATTGACTATCTATGGGTTGCCCCTTCTTTGTTTCATTGTCCACTTTTTCTTTTCTTTCCTTTCTTTTTGCCCCTTGCCTTACCATTATATACATCAAACTATTTTGGTTTTGGTTGAGGCTCCAGTTCTCTCTCTTAGGTGTCCGAAGACTAGTTCCTTGTGGGTGCTCTATGCGCCAAATGGGAATGATTGGATGTTCAGTGTAAATATATTTTTTTACTAGTTGATCTGTTGAAATAGATGCATGTCCCCCTTGGATATGTTTATGAGATGGGTCAGATGATGTATTAAAGCACATCCCAGCTAGGGGGAGCTACGTCCTGAAGAAGCTGTTTTTTTGGTGAAACACATTGACGTCATGCAGGTGTGCACCGGATGCCACTAGGCGCGCTCTGGACTATCTCCACCTACATGGGAAGCTGTTGCAGGACGTTTGAGAGATCGCGACGGGTACCGACATTGGCAGAGTGCAGCCATCTTGAATCAGGGCATGCAGCGAGCCCTTATCCACAACCTTTAGAGCTGCATACCTGGACACAGTGAAGCGCATCCAGTGACCAGCTTTGGCACACGTTGCATGCAGTATCACTAGGCCACCTGGATCGGCATCCTGCACCTAGATCAAGCCGTCTGCTCATGGGGCGTAGAGGTGGGATTGGGATTGATTTGGATTGAGCTATCACTGTTTGCATTGTGAACTATCAGCTTGCCTATCCGCTCTGCTCCTTGCTAAATTGGTGCCATGCTGGCTGCTTGAGATCTCTTTCTGTGATTTGCTGCTTGCTGTGTCTCTTTTGCTGCTCTTTTGCTGCTGTTCATCTGCCCGCCACCTACTCTCTCCTAGGTGTCCACCTATTCTTACTATGACTATCTGTCCATCCACGACAGGGTCATATTGTGGACATTAGTCTGGTTCATTCATTTACAATATACTCTCAGCATCATTTATTGACGATTACTTCACACTGCTACACAGTAACTTTGTCCTTTGCGCCTATTGTTTATGGACAGTCAGAACAGCGAATTTAACTCCTGTTCCATGTCCATTTTTATGGTGCTCTATTGACCTAGGGGATTCCTTCTGATGTTGCAGCGGTGACAGAATATCAGCTACCCCAGATTGACTTGCACTTTGTGCTACCTGGGCCATATTTTTGATCATTCTGTACCTGCTGCACCGTCTCAATGAGTATTTTTAGGTGGGTTCTGTGTACACACTGTTCCCTTATTGCCATAAATTGCTAGCCTAGCATCCATTTGGTTAATTATAATGTGTTCATGTGAGTGTGGCGTCTGGCACACCTTCTTTTGTACAGTATAGACAATGTTATCTTTCTTTTATTGGTGATGGTGCATGCTTTCTATTCTTTTTTTTATTACTAACATTTTTGTATTTATTAAAGCATGTGATACTTTTCATAGTTTTTTTTTGTAATGGATTTTTTTGTAACCATTCTTCGGTGGCTCAAAGATATGGTCCTTGGGGCAGCTTTCTGTCTGCCTACTTTGTATATACCTGAGGGCAGGACTAGGTTGCTGTTAGTGTAGTAAACTCACAGGCCTTGGCCTAGCCCCTCGTCTGAGAGCCCTTAAGTGACCTGGCCTGTTATACCTATTAGTAGACCTCTAAAGTTGCTTGGCCTCTCAGTCAGAGAGCTATCGTTTATGCTCTTAGTACTGCAGTACACACTGAGTCTAGTTTTAAAGGTACATGTGTTTACTGCCAGGGCATCTATCAGAAAATTTGGAGGCCCTACAAAGCTTTAGGCCTGGGCCTCCCAAGGCTTGACTACCAACAATCCCCAGGGCCTCGCAGCAACCCTGCACCCACATGAAAAGAATGCACCAAGGGCAGGTGCTCCTCCCATCCATAAGGCTGCCTGGGCCCCCTACATGTGTATGGGCTGTCTCCCCCTGATGGCAGCCCTGTTTACTGCATTGTATTGGTATTGCACTGTTTTCATATGTTGACAATTAACTACCGAACTGCTGTTATATCTTTTAAGATTTACCAATACAATCTGCTTATTTCTAAAAGGTCAATGTGTGCCATCTTTTTGTGACTGCTGGGAGTTCCCAGCCATGGTATTTTGGTGGTGTCAGTGGCAATGAGTTTTCACGTAGTGCCAGAGAAGGACCCAATGCTATCCGGGGCTCCTGCGAGGGTAGTGCTACATGGGCATAAAGAAGTGATTTGTATGGCTCAGCCAACTTTCCTAAAACACAAAATAAGCCCCTTGTTTTTGGATTTGTGATGAAAGTAAAACCTGCCAATTCCTTCTTTTTTTTTTTTTTTTTTAAGTCTCTGCTGTGTTTCTTACCAAAATGTTTTTTTCTTTTATGAAAATTATAATGGTTTTGCAAATCATTTTATTTAAAAATTCTAATTTGCCTTTTTTTTAATTTTACATCTGCTTTTACTATGTGTATACAATACTTGTTTTACAAATAAACATAAAATGCATGACAAAGGATTCCCAGAGCAAAATGCTTTTGCAAAATGGAAAGCTTTAATAGTTTTTATTTAACATTATTTAACTTTTTTAAAGTTTACTATACAGTATTTTTACAATATTTATTTTAGATATTACAGTGATTGTAAAGGCACAAAGCTTTTTACCTTCATGCATTCTTCACATGCACATGCATGTGCAGCAGCCCCCACCAGGCCCCCCTAATACTTACCTGAGCCCCGTCTCAATCCAGCGATGTCCACGAGAGCCTTGCCTCTCTGGGGACTCGCACTCCTGATTTTCTATTGGCAGCAGCGGGTGCCATTGGCTCCCACTGCTGTCAGTCACAGACAGTGAGCCAATCAGGAGACAGAGGGGCGGGCGGGCCGAACCGCAGCTCCATGTGTGAATTGGCACACAAGGCAGTGGCTCAGTTCAGGTGCCCCTCCATAGCAAGCTGCTTGCTGTAGAGGCACCTGATAGGAGGGAGGAGCCAGGAGAGACAACGGGGGACCCGAGAAGAGGAGGATCGGGGCTGCTCTGTGCAAAACCAACTGTACAGAGCAGGTAAGTATAGCATGTTTAATATTTTAATGAAAAAAATTTAAAAAATTTACAATCCCTTTAGCTTTTATTACACGATAGAGGATTTCCAGAGCATAATGGATTATCTAAAGAGACAGTAAGGTCTCATTTACATAGTGGTCCAAAACCATACACCACCCAGGTCAGCGTATTTCTTTAATGATATGGCCAGAGGTTTGCTTTCATCTGCGGCAAATCAGCTCGTACAAATCAATAACAGTTTGTGAACTCCACAACTGTCTCTGTGTAAACTGCACTTACAGCAACTACCTGCAGTTAGGGACAGATGTGTGGCCCAGGGTGCAAACAGTCTACATACAGAGGTGCTCATCTGTCCCTAGATGCATATAATTGCTCCTTGAGTGCTTACATGCCAGACAGCCACAGAAAGTGTTAGCTAACGAATGATTGATACAGGCTCCCTGTCTGCAGCTGATCCCAAAAACCTGGCTGTACCTTCCACAGAAATACATGTCTGAATGAGCTCTAGAGCAGAAACTGCCAGTTTGGAGGTTTGCTTTGTCTGACTGAAAACTCAGATAAAGCTGTCCCAAAATAAATGAACTGGGGCTAATACTGTTGTGTGTGTAAACTGCACCTTGAGCTATGGAGCTCTGTAATCAACAAGTTTTTTCAATCAAAGGGGCTAAAGGGAGCAGTTAAACAAGAAAATAGCTGCTGTCTTTTGCAGAGAAAACAAGATATTAATATGCAATATTTCATATTTTTCTTATAGAAAATGTAACCCTGACCATAATAAATGAATAAAGAAAATAAAAAATAGCTACATTTCCATAGATGGCCTTGCTTTAGTGATATTATAGTGATGAATCATAATAGACTAAATGATATAGTGTTTAAATGGTGAACTTGTATTTGTCCCCATGAGACAGGTGATGACACTTGTAAAGAAAATATACAAAATGTAATATTGGGATGGAGTATTGCAGCTGTTGTGAATGATACCTCCTAGTATCACTTAATACTTCCAGGGGAATATTATATTTTTAGGATTTGTGCAAGAATAACAATAACAGAAGCTTATCTTAAACCTTTGAATGTGTCCATCACGACATGGTGGGTCTGTAAATTTTACACGTGGTAATTCATTTCCATGCTTTATAATATAATAAATATAAATATATAAAAACTGAAGCAAAGAAAAACTAAGCACTAGCAGATATTTTCAACAACCAATTTGGTTTTATCTTTCATAGAGATGTTGGCAACTTTCTTCTCCACTTTTTATTAAACTTAAATTTGCTTCGATTTTGTTTTCCACTTTGAGAATTTATAGCTATTTTAAATAAATGTTAACATAATATATTGAAAAAAGGTGCGCTGTGTCCTTAAATGCCATTCATTATTAAATTCAGCCCATGTGCAATTAAATACTTTGTTTAAAGAAAAAAATTCACACCCACAATATAAACAGTAAATCAAATCGCTCTGCAATAAATATACTTCACTATTTACTAATTGAAAATATAAATCATGTCTGAGCAAAAAATCTTGAAAAACGAAATTCATAAATCAACATTCAAAATAAAGTCCATAAATGTGTAAACCAATATTTTTTCAAAAAAGTTTGTTATTTCATTAGTAAAGAAAATCTATCCTCGAAAAGTTCATAAATGGTGCTGACAAAAGTGCTCAGTGCTCACAGGTAAAAAAAAACAAGATGCAAAAAATACGTAAAGTGCCGTGAGGTAATGTAGCCTCTTACCGGACAGTAATGATCTCATATAATCAGGGGTTTTTTTCTCAGAAAATAGGTACAGGAAAGTGATAGTGGTGAGCAGGGAGCAGAGGGCCTAAGCCAGAGGTGGTGGAACTGAGTTACCCCAAGTTCCAGCTGAAAAAAAGCCCTGCATGTTATAGAGATCATTAGTGCTGGTGTGTTTTCCAAGGAATCGATGCTGACAGTCACAAATTTCATTTCTCAGACCTATGATTCCCGCAGATAAGACCGACAGCCCAATCTCCAGTGTCTATTTAGCCTCTGTCCACACTTCCCAGATTAAATTTAGACACTCGTACATAGTTCATATAAAAGGAAGAAGATCTCATAGCACAATTCTGCTAATAACGCCCATTTAATAAAATGGTATTGCACTTACATGAGTTCCTATATATATATATTTATGTATATATATATATATATATATATATATATATATATATATATATATATATATATATATATATACTGTATATGTGTGGTTTTTTTTTTGCACTCTTTAGCTGATACGCTTTGTAGGCTTGCTGCACAATTTAAGCGGCAGCATGGCCTTGTAACAATTCTTCTTTGTCTTCTACAGAGATGGTTGCTGATCATTACCACACATTGATTACTACAAGTCAGTATGATTTACCTCCACTAAAGTCAACTGGGAAACCAGAGAGCCATCTTTATGGCCATGATCTGTGAACTTTCCCCTTTGGGCTATCATTTAAAAATATCTAGCATAGAAAACTTTGGAGGGATGCAAACATAATACTGTATATACAGATATTTTAGCACTTTTATTGTTAAATCACTTTAAAAATTATCATTAAACGCCTGTGTCTTGTGCTTTCAAAATTGGCTGCAGGCATGATTTTGTATGTATGCAAGCAAGCATATTAGGTAAGAAATATAAGCAATGTGACCAGTGTATTCAAAGTTATCGCAACATTGGGGGTTTATCTTGGTTTACCCATGATTAAATATTTTGCCAAAAATTATTTGTAATATAGCTTCTAAATTTGCTAAAATTTACTACTTTTAAGAAAGCTGTCTATAGTAATCTGTCTGTTCAATAAAAAGGATTGAGATTTGGTTTACTAGTGGCTACAGAACTGTAAGTACAAATACAAGTGCGCATTTTCTCCTAGAGTACACCCAGTCCAGATGATTTTCAAAAAAAAACCTCTCCCTAACTATTGTACCACAAAAAGAGCTTCTTCTCACAAGTGGCAACACTTGTAAGATAATAGAAATGCTCCTATGGCTGCAGCTTTAACTAGACAAATGGATGGCACAATTATTAACTGACGGGTTTTCTTATGATCTTTACCACCTCCATTTGAAATGTGACGGCTATGTCATTTCAATAACTGTACGCTTGTGTTGGGTTTTGAACACATGGCCGCAGATAGAATTTTACAGTCTCCCCATTGGACTGGTTTCCAAAAAATAACCTAATAGTTTTAGAGTAATACACCATTCATCATTTTAAGGCACACCTTTAAGCCCCGGTTCACACTTGTGCGTGTGCGGGGTTCGCATGTAATGTCGGAGCGCACTGCTCCGACATTACATGCGATCGGCTGTGCGGTGCGAGTTTAGCCATACAGTTTGTATGGCTAAATTCGCACCGCAGCCGCACCAAACACGCACAGGGACCCTTTTTTTCAGCCGCATCAGGATCGGATCGCACAGCGGTTCACACTTGTGCGATCCGATCCTGTGCGAACTGCACGATCGCACTGCGATATGCGATCAAACTGGGGGTGTCATTAAGATTACATTGACACCCCCAGCGTATCGCAAATGGCAGTGTGAACTGCCGGGGGTGCGTGTGCGATGCGGGAACAGGCTGCGGATTCGCAGCCTTCCCGCACTCGCATAAGTGTGAACCGGGGCTCAAGTAATTTTAAAGGCATAAATCTAAAAAAACAAAACAAAAAACAAATAAACATGTTATACTTACCTGCTTTGTACAATGGTTTTGCACAGAGCAGCCCGATCCTCTCCTTTTTGGGTCCCCACCCACGGCGGTCCTGGCTCCTACGCCCAGCCGAGTGCCCCCAAAAAAGCAAGCAAGCCTCTTGTATGGGGGCTCTCAAGCAGGCTCGCAACCAAGCCTCGCTCCAGTGAATGGACATTGTCTACTCATTGGCTCACTGGCTTTTCTTGACTGCAGCAGGATACAATGGCTCCAGCTACTGTGTGAATCAATGAATAAAGAGAGACCCAGGACAGCTGCTGCTCTCATGCACATCGTGAGACTCAGCTTAAAGTGGAGTTCTACCCAAAAATGGAACTTCCGCTATTTTGCTTCCTCCCCCCCATCCGCTGCCACATTTGGCATCTTTCAGGGGGGGGGGAATGGGTACCTGTTTTTGACAAGTACCCCTTCCCCTCTTCCGGGCCATGGGCCGCGGCGCAGTGTCCCGGAAGTTCAGCCCCCCCTTCTTCCCCCGCGCCGAGCCAATAGGAATGCGCATGCGCAGTAGGGACCCGGCCGTGAAGCCGCAAGGCTTCACTGCCAGGTTCCCTTTCCCTGAATTGCGGTAACAGCACCCGAGAGCCAATACCAAAGTCTTTTAACTCAAGCAGAATGTTGCATCACATCCATTTTCATTTCCAAGAACACAAAAGTCAGCCCTGATTCGCTGTTTTTTCTCAGGAAGATATAAAGAACATTTTCCAGTGGAAACAGGTAGGTGGATGTATTCCTTCATGAAGCAGAACATTTCTTCCTGTACTCACATTGTGAGATTGTATGCTCACATACCTGAGAAGCCAAATAGATGCCACTTCTCATCCAGAATACCAAATTTCCCTGACTCCCCCTCTTCCTTCTTCCTTCTTCTTAAATCCTCTCACCATCCCAGACCATAATAGACAGCTCAGAAAGCTAATTTGTGAAAAAGGTGGACCCAGTGTCTTAAAGGCCCTTATGGGTATTTATTTAAAGGGTCAGCATTTCTTTGTGCTTTGCCTGTGGAATGCTTCTTCTCATGCTGTTATTTCAAAGCCTTTTCTATTTTTTTTTGCAATGGGTAACTACCTTTAGATTTGGATCTTACAATACCTTACATTACCTAAAAAACTGTATATTTGGTGGACCTGCCGAATCCTGTGAAAATATTCACAATTTTACTGTTTTTTCTGTTTGTGAGGAATTCAGTGTTCCATTGGCAAATGAGAAGTCCATTTACCCTACTACATGTTTGGAATTTTTAGGAATTACTATCAGTACAGATTTGTTGGAATTCTGTTTATCTGCAGAAAAAAAAAAATACTAGATTGATGAAGAAGCAGTCTTTACTTTTTACATTTACTGGTCTTTGTATCTAGGGTTATTCCAATGGGTAGAATTCTTTTTTTTTGGACTTTAATCAATCACTTCAGGCTGATATATGGACCCTAGCACCACATGCCAAAGAAATTACCCTTAAAGAAAGATTGCTAAAGAGTCTGGACTTTTCAAGTGCTCCAACAAGAAAAGTTTTTATAGTACTGTCTTTAGCATTCTTTATAGCAAGTCTAGCAGACTTGAATAAGCTACAGCAGGGTTAAAGCCCTCATTTAGCCATGTCTGCATATATTCAGACATTAAATTAGATATTTTGGTTTGGGCTAAATTGCTAGAGCATTTCAAAGGCAAAACTTTTTGGCAACAACACTTTTTTGTTGACAAAATGTTGAACTACACTATATTACCAAAAGTATTGGGACGCCTGCCTTAACACACACACATGAACTTTAATGGCATCCCAGTCTTAGTCCGTTGGGCTCAATATTGAGTTGGCCAAACCTTTGCAGCTATAACAGCTTCAACTCTTCTGGGAAGGCTGTCCACAAGGTTTAGGAGTGTGTATATGAGAATGTTTGACCATTCTTCCAGAAGCGCATTTGTAAGGTCAGTCACTGATGTGGACGAGAAGGCCTGGCTCACAGTCTCCACTCTAATTCATCCCAAAGGTGTTCTATCGGGTTGAGGTCAGGACTCTGTGCAGGCCAGTCAAGTTCCTCCACCCCAAACTCGCTCATGCATATCTTTATGGACCTTGTTTATGCACTGATGCGCAGTCATGTTGGAACAGGAAGTGGCCATCCCCAAACTGTTCCCACAAAGTTGGGAGCATCAAATTGTCCAAAATGTCTTGGTATGCTGACGCCTTAAGAGTTCCCTTTACTGGAACTAAGGGGGCAAGCCCAACCCCCAAACCCTTAAAAACAACCTCATACCATAAAGGATAGGTTCACCTTTACCAATAAATTAAAAGTCTTTAATTAGCGTTCAAGTGTTCCCAATCAGCTGGTAGACGGCACAATAATGCCCCCTGTCAAATATTAGTAAAAAAGTCGAGTGCTTAAATATATGCAGCTGTTTTTTCAATCAATTAGCAGGTAAGTATATCCAGTGGATTCAATCTCAAAAATTCTTACTAGATTTTCCAACCCATACACCAATCAATGGGTCTAAAAAAGCTTTTTTTTCACTTCAACGTCTCTGTGTCTTCCATTAACCTCTTCACAATTAATCCAATGCATCACCCAAAAAGAAAAAACTCATATAGTGCAGTATCTTCCAAACAATAATACACTTTTCACTTATGTGCTCACATAGTGCAGACCATCATGCATGTGTAACCACCAGTGATTAGGGATGATCGAACGGTTCGGGTCAACCATCGGTTCGACCCGAACATTGACTGTTCAAGGTTCGGCCGAATTCCGAACTTTTTGCTGAAAAAGTTCGGAATTCGGCAACCAGAACCGACCAAAATGCAATGGGACAGGAACTAGGCTTTAAAAGCCCGTGATTGGACCAGGACCATCAGTAAAAGCCAATTGAGGGGGCAGGAGAATGCTAGGAATGTGATTGGAGTGACTAGGGGGTCCAGAGGCCAATCATTAGTGAATATGCCCCCCAGTATATAAGATAGCCCCGCCAAATCTCTACCATTTTAATACAGGGCTGTGGAAGAGAGTGGAAGCAGTTCTGTTACTTCTGCTCTCAAAGTGTCATTTAGCAATTATTAGTATGAGGAAAGGGATATCTAGTGTAGTTAGGGTACTATTTTCCACTATAGTTAGATTTAATAATCTAGTTTCTGTAGGGAAAGTGTTAAGTGTAAGGGGACCGTAGTGTAGTGTAGGGTTAATTGACTCTGACTGCTATGGCAGGGTGACAAAACCCTTCCATGTCAGGGTGACCGCTATAGAGAAAAGATCGTTTCTCTTAGAACACTTATAGAACCGGATAGTGGATTCTCCCCTGTCACCCTGCTTTTTGTTGCAGGCGTTTATAGGGCTTTTTTGAGGACATGTTTGGAGTCAGGCATGACATCTGAACTTCTGTGTAGGGGTATATATATATACACACACACATATATAGGTGTGAAAGTAGCAGAAACCTATGCTTGCGCTAATGAAATAATTAACACCCATATGGCTTTTCTGCTATAACACCTATATATGTGTATGTGTATAAATACATATAAGTGTGTGTGTATATATACCCCTATACAGAAGTTCAGATGTTATGCCTGCCTCCAAAGACCCCCAAAAAATGCCCAAAAAAAAACGCCTGCAACAACACACCTGGGCGTTTTTTTTGGAGCAGGCGTTTTTTTTGGGCATTTTTTGGGGGTCTTTGGAGGCAGGCAAAACATCTGAAATTCTGTATAGGGGTATATATACACACACACTTATATGTATTTATACACATACACACATATAGGTGTTATAGGAGCGGAGACATATGCCTGTTAATTATTTCATTAGCGCAAGCATAGGTTTCTGCTACTTTCACACCTATATATGTGTATGTGTATATATACATACATGTGTGTATATATATACCCCTACACAGAAGTTCTGATGTTATGCCTGCCTCCAAAGACCCCCAAAAAATGCCCAAAAAACGCCTGCTACTAAACCGGCAAGGTGTGAAAATAGCGGAGCCACCATCCTTTTTCTGGTTCTGGACATGCTATAGAGCTGAAACTTCACAGGTACACTTTTTAGACCCCCCAGACACGAAATCCAAAGAAATCTCTTTTTTTTTTTCAATATTTTTTTCAATAATTGGCTCTCTATCAAAAATGACAATTTTTAAGAACTTTTTTTGTGCGGTTAATAGTCCCTGGGGCATGACCCAGAACCCTAGGCACTTTTTAGGGGCATTTATTGGGTTTTAGGGCTTCAAAATGGTATTTTTTGATTAACGAAGTTCGGGTCCCATTGATTTCAATGGGGTTCTTAAATCCGGGCTGAACTTTCGGGAAATTCGGGTGTTATGGTCGAACCGAAATTTTGAAAAGTTCGATCATCCCTACCAGTGATGAGTGACTTCATGATTACCCTTTTGCCTAAATTCTTACCAAACAAATATTTACCAAAATATTACCCATGTTGGATCATCACCATTGCCTTAACTCTCAGAGCCCCTTCCTCTCTGACAGGGGGTGAAAGTTCTTCTCTCCGCAGTCACATTTTAAATTGGGGTGGTTGTGCAGTGCTCCACCTGAACACCCCTGTCATTCATTCACAGCGATATGCAAATTAATAAATTACAAGTGCTGTCTGCCACCATGGCAGATGGACTTGTGTTTCTCAATGGACAATGGACAATGAGCATGCTGATCAACACCCTCATAGTCCATTGACATTTCCTGCAGCTCAGTAACTGTCTGCCCATATGGCAGTAAGACAAGAGAGGTGTAGGTAGTGTCTGCAGGAGCTTGACATTGCAACCGCAGCCATGGTTGCAATGCTTTGCTGGCTCCGGTATAAAACAAATAATTGCACATTTTTTTACTTGCAAAATTACGTGCATTTAATACTATTTTTTTTTTCTTTACCAAAAAGGTGAACTTAGCTTTTAATGACTGAGTTGATCATATTTGTTCATTTCCATTTTTCATACAGATTATAAATAGCTATGGCCAACTGCTCAGGTACCTGTTACAGCTGCTTTGCAAAAAGTGCAAATACCATTACCAAGAGGCACTGTTCACTTTGCAAGAGAAGTTGCACTTTGCAAGTGAATTTTTTACAGAGCTTAGTAAATGTAATGTAATTTCACTTTTTAAAGAATACCTAATCATGTACATGTAAAAATTTAAAACAGAAAAACAGTACTTTTACTAACAAATGGTTGGATGATGGAAGTCATCAGAGCTTTGCCCCATTCACTAAGCTCTGGGGATAATTCCCTAGTGAAGTACAGCTTTTCTTGTAAAGTGAACAGTCTATTTGCATTTAGTGAATCATTCCCACTTTTGTCTGCTGAAGCTAGTTACCTTGCAGACAGTACACCACTTATAACCTTTGCTACACATTCAAGTAGCAGGCACTCATAAGGGATTATGTGAATCAACCCTTGTGCGGCCCCCAGATTTGGTTTGTTCTTTTAGTGTCCTTATGATATAACGTGTTATGCTTCGTGACTGCATTCTCATTAAAGTAGAACTATAGGCAAACATTTTTTCCATTTTGGATAGAGTAAGGGAACGTTTTAACAACTTTCAGTTTTTTTTTGGCCATCTATGTCTCATTGTCATAATTTCCTGTCCCATAATATACAAAACATTAAGTGAAAGGAGATCCCTGCAAATTAGGAGAAGCCCTTGGGGCCCCCCAGGTCACCAAACCTAGTGTCCTCATTGGAAGACTTCCCCTCTATCACTTTTCTAGGGATGATTTAAAATTTGGGATTTTCTTTTACTTTCATTTCAATAATAATGGTAAGCAGGGCAGTTAGAAAGGGTTAATCTCCCTAACAGTTGCACAGGCAGCAATAAAACCTAATTTGTGTTCTAATCCATCTCTACCCTAAACTTTCTACAAAACTTTTTGCCTATATTTATACTTTAAGTTTCTTGGGTTCCAATTATTGACCCAAATCTTTTTCAGGTCTGGTCTCTCACATCCTGCCTTGACCTTTGGCCTTTTTGAGTACTTAGTGCTTTGAACCTGGTGTTACAGCTCCTTTATTTCCCTTCAGGTTTTGTGGTTCTAGTTCATCCAACATTCCTCTAGCTCTATTTTCTGCAATGTTTTGTTGATTTCTTGGTTCATTAAAGACTTCCCGCCCATGCTATAGCCAAAATACGGCACAGCACTGGCTCCCAGTTCTGGGGGGGTGTCCATGGACGTCCTCTCAGAGCCCCACCTCCCACGTCCCCCCCCCCGGGGGGCTCATTTTGAGTGCGCTCCGTGACCGCTGTGCTCTTTGGACACAGCTGATCACAGATTGCAGTAAAGGGTCATTCACAGTGGCCCTTTACCATGTAATCAGCTGTGTCCAATCACAGCTGGTCACATGTAAACAGACTTGCGGTTATCAGCAGTCTTTTCCTCACACAATGTGTCTGTGTGAGTAAAGGAGAGCAGATAACTGGCAAGGCTGTCAGTACATTGTTTTCACTGATAATCAGAGCACTGATCATCAGTGGAGCCCCATCAGTGCCAATCCGTGTAGCTTACTGGTGCCCATCATTGCAGCTTATGAGTGCCAATCAGTGCCGTCTATCAGTGCCCATCAGTGCAGCATCATGAGTGCAGCTTATCTGTGCCCATCAGTGAGACCTCATCAGTGCAGCCTCATCAGTGCCCATCAGTGCAGCCTCATCAGTGCCCGTCAGTGCAGCCTCATCAGCACATATCAGTGAGGAAGGAAAACTACTTATTTGCAAAATTTTATGACAGAAGCTAAGAAAAACTTTTTTTTTTTGTTTTTAAATAAGAAAAACCCAGTGGAGATTAATGCCACCAAAAGAAAGCTCTCAAAAAAATTATAAAAACTGTGTTGCATGACCATGCAATTGTCATTTAAGTGCTTAGAGTGCTAACAGCTGAAAATTGGCCTGGGCAAGAAGGGGGTGAAAGTGCTCACTATTGAAGTGGTTAACTTACCTGAATTGGTTTCATCCTTCTTCTTTGGTTAATCCACTGGTAACTTTTCCTTGGTTCATGGACACCAAATTTGATACTAAAGTCACATGCAGAGGTCCTGGGGCACCTTAACATGGATGATGCCCAAAAACCTTCCATGAAAGGTCACTGTTGAAGGTGAAGTACATAGCTGAATAATCTATAATTGTGCACCTAAAGGGCCATACACACTATAAGATTTTCTAAAGACTTTTTCCTTTAGACTTACCAAAACCAGATAATATGAGGTCAAACCTAAACACTTTCAATTTGTATGCAATCTGGCAGGCCCTTGCACTACATAGAAAAGGTAAATCTGAAGGAAATCTAACCACAAAAGTTGGATAGTGTGTATCTGACAGTTTAAATCCACGTCATCCAACTGTGGGACAGCACTGCATACCTATGTGTTATCCATTTATATTTATTTGTAATATGCACTTACTGTGAGTTAGCGTGTCAGGTGCTCCTTAAATATACATTACTAGTTGAGTGGAGTAAAGCAGGACCCCCAGCACTCCCTTTGTGTACACAAACAGTAGTAATGCTATGTCAGCACCCTCCTCCAACAATGTAAAATATAATGGAATCCTGAAACTTTTGGGAAGGAGCTTTCTTTCAGCAGCTGTAATAAATGTTAGGGGTTCAGCTACTTATCTAAATATGAAATTCCAATTGTCTGTTTTGTGGATGAATTCCACTGCGTGTAAATGGACATTTACTTTGACACAGACATGAATGTATTAGGCATTAAGACATTTAGAAAATATTTTAATGACTTCTATATGCTCTGTCAGCTCTTCTGTTTCTAGATTTGTTTGGAAAGTGTGGAAGATTGGATGCAGGTTCCTCTTCTACCATCATTAGATGAAACACAGGGGGCAATAATTTATCTCATATGAGTATTGCTTTTCAGCAGGTCTGGATAAAAGACGTAGGGGGTGATTTATTGAAGCAGTCATCTGTATTCACTTCAAATACCCAATGAGGTTCAGGTGAAAAGGTTTTTTTCTTTTTTATTCCCTTAAACCTGATTGGTTAACACATTCCTTCTATGGAAGTTAATGTCTACAATATTTGTGTATTAGCCCTGCAAAGAAAAAAAGCAACAATGACAGTTTTAATACAGCTTTCAGGCTGGGTTCACACTTCCGCATTGGAGCGTCTCACAGCAGGGGTGTTTCAGGTCTGATTTCAGTCTGAATTTTTGGCGGAATTCGGACCTGAAATGGACCAGAAGACGCACAGGACTTCTGTGCAATTGGCACTGGAGCCGCACCTGGGGATTGGTGAACTGGCTCCATAGAGAGCCGGTCACAATCTCCTGACATGGAAGAAGAAGCAAGGCACCTCTAAGTGCAGTAACTCGGGTTTTATTTCAAGGTAAAAGATTAATGGCACTTAAACAAATTGCAAGGAAGGAAACCCAATCAATTGCACATTTAGGCTTGTATCTACCCCAGAAAGGCAGATTCTGCCGCACAGGATTCTGGGAGTGGGTATAAGTTTGAAGGGAGCGCATGACGCAGCGTCTTTGGTGGGAAGCAGAGTCCCAGGAGGGAGAGTACGGCTGTCTCTCCTCCTGTCAGAAGGATCGGGTGTCCCAGGCGGCTTGCCTGAGGGGACAGAGAGCTAGGCTGAGCTGAGCTGCAGAGAGGATCCGGTGTGCCGAGGACCAGCTGAGTAGAGGGGGTCCAGTTTCAGGAAAGCATTCCAAGTTCGTGAGTACTGTAAACTGCCCCTGGGGGTCTGCCTAGCAAGAGGGGGCCGCCCCGGTGAAGGTCCAAGGGATCCAGGAGCTAGCGAGCGGTAAAGGGGTGTGCCTAGTGAGAGGACCCTGAAGTGTAGAGGGGGTGCCTAGTGAGAGGATCCTGAAGTGTCAGAGGGGGTACCTAGTGAGAGGACCCTGAAGTGTCAAAGGGGGCACCAGCGGTTGGGCCCTGAAGAGTTAATGTGTACAGTGTGCAGTGTACAGAGTTGAGAGTTGCAGCAGTATCAGCAGTTACAAGGAGCTACCTCAGTCAGTGAAGAGCTGGAGGGAGTTGTTCACAGGACTTTTGAGCTAAACAGAGTGTCAAGAGTCAAGTCTTACTACAGTCCAGGATCTTTTGAGTTAACCAGAGTGTTAAAAGTCAAGTTCTAGCACAGTTCAGCAAGACAGCAATTTTCAAGCGCCAGTAAGCGTTGGTCGGCATTCAGCTGGCGTCAAGACAGCGCTAACAGGTATTTTTCTACAGGATGTCCCAGTTTTACCTAGTTGAGCCAGAGGAGTATCCCACTCATTCCTCCCATCACCATTATCAAATAAACAAAACAAACCAAAGATGCCGGAATGGTCATTGTCTCCAATCTCACACTTGGGTATTCAGCTTAAATGGGCTGAAGGCGTCACCGGTAACAATGGCAGACCCACATCAGGCCCAACGCCTGGAAAATCTGCTATATATATATATATATATGAAAAATGCAATAATACATTTTCAAATATTAATTTATTTTTTAAAACCTGTATTAAAAAAATGAGTTGTTGCCTTTTTACTTTGCATGGCTAATACGCAAATATTGTACACAATAATTTCATGGAAGGAAAAGAATTGATATTTTGGTAAGGTATATGAGCACGGCACAAGATTTGTTTACCAATGTGATAAAATAGGAGCAGGCTTTATAATTTTTCAGGGTATGGGGATGCTTTCACTAAAGCAGCCACCAATGCCAAAGTCAAGTGCAGACACCATAAGGCACATTTATTAAACATTACTGGCATCTACCAAACATTCACAACAAGTTACTCTTCTAGTTGCATGTATAAAATGAAATCCTAGCAATGACTTGCTCCTTTTAGCTTAGTCTGTTAAATATACAATTGAAGGTGTTTTTATATATGTCCAATAGGTGCAAAAAATACTTGTTGATCCTGCCAGGATCCTGCCAGGAATCCAGTTAGCTCATAACGTTAGACTCTTATGTATACTCTTATGTATATAAATTTTCCCAGTACAGTGCCTACTGCTTTACAGGGCATGTTCTGGTCTGTATCAGATTTTACTGACTGCTCCTTGCAGGTCCTAAGGTTCACCATTGCCAGTCACTCTGGCAAAAAAATCCGTTACAACTTCACTTGTTGCGCTTCTACCCATGAGTGTGACTCTGTAGAGCTGAGCAATGGCTGCCCTCACTTTCTTCTCCCTGACCCTACTATCGCCGGTTCATGGTGACAACAAATCATGTTGAGTTATGGGTCAGGTTTCAGTTCCTGAGTAGGCGCTAGGTAATGTTTTTGCAGTACTGCCACCCGAGGTCCAGTCCTCTGAGTATGAGGCTTGGGAAAGTAAATGCTCTTCTAAAATAGCAGTATGAAATAAAGTGGACTGTCCAAGGTTTTATGTGCAGTGCTACAAAGTATGTAAAGGTCAAACCATTAATACCACATTAGGCATCTCTCTGAGCAAATAAACACAGAATTGCCTTAAACCTCTTCCCCCTCCCCAGGTGTTTGTAACGCTCCTGCGTTTTATGTATGATGTGGATTTACAGCTGCAGAAATATTCCACTTCAGTAGTCATGTAGAGAAACGCTGAGACACCAATCCCAACTCCCAAGACTCATCATGTGTGGATGATCTCAATTCAGCATACAAATATACACACTCAATAAGAAGTTCCTGGAGTGATCTATGTATATAGTAGTATAGAGGTGATAGGCTGAAGAGACAGGTTGAGTAGAGACGATAGGTGACAGACACTTGAGAGGAATGTTCTTGAGAATGAGATAGTAACAGGTGGGATGCAGATAGGTTAGCAATCATGTATGGTAGTAGATGATAGGATAGCAGATGACATACAGGAGAGACTAACCCAGTGCAAGAGCAGATGATAGTAGGCTCAAGAGCTAGCAATCTAGATAGTGCAGATGTAGTAACAGTCCTTAGTATGCAGAGCTAGACAGTGTAAGCTTTAGTATGAAGGTTATTGAGGTTTCCCCTGTGGGGTACTTATCACTAGTAGCAATGTAGCAGAGGAAAGGTTCGACAAGAGCGGATGATCCGGTAGCGGGATACAGGGATCAGTGCAGCGTGGTTCCGACAGCGAGGTATGCTTGCAAGCATGAGAGCTTCAAGACAGGTTAGCATCAAGGCACATCTAGGCACACAGCAAGGTGAAGGAACACATGTGAGTGAAAGCTGTTGATTTAAATAGCTGTTCAGTCCGGCGCCTCATGATGATGTCAGCACTCTTAAAGGGAAACACACCTATATGTGCTTCATCTATCTAGGTAGATGGAAAGCACCCGAAAATGATGTGATAGGAGGCACTGAGAGTGCCAGAACCTTACAGTACCCCCCCCCCCCCCCCCCCCGTAAGGCCGGCTCCGGAAGGCCTCTAAGGCTGGTTGTCGATATAAGAATCGGAAAAAGTTGGTTGCCGATGTGAGAATCGGAAAAGACTGGTTGCCGATGTGAGAATCGGAAAAGACTGGTTGCCGATATGAGAATCGGATAACACTGGTTGCCGATACGAGAATCGGATAAGACTGGTTGCCGATACAAGAATCGGATAATACTGGTTGCCGATACGAGAATCGGATAAGACTGGTTGCCGATACGAGAATCGGATAAGACTGGTTGCCGATACGAGAATCGGATAAGACTGGTTGCCGATGCGAGAATCGGATGAGACTGGTTGCCGATACGAGAATCGGATAATACTGGTTGCCGATACGAGAATCGGATAAGACTGGTTGCCGATGCGAGAATCGGATAAGACTGGTTGCCGATATGAAAATCGTAAAAAAAAAAAAAAAAACTGGTTGCTGATATGAGAATCGGATAAGACTGGTTGGTAACCGATGTGAGAATCGGATCACTTGTTGCCGATATGAGAATCGGATCAGGTTGGTAACCGATCTGAGAATCGGATAGGACTTGTTGCCGATACGAGAATCGGATCAGGTTGGTAACCGATGTGAGAATCGGATCACTTGTTGCCGATATGAGAATCGGATCAGGTTGGTAACCGATCTGAGAATCGGATAGGACTTGTTGCCGATACGAGAATCGGATCAGGTTGGTAACCGATCTGAGAATCGGATAGGACTTGTTGCCGATACGAGAATCGGATCAGGTTGGTAACCGATCTGAGAATCGGATCATTTGTTGCCGATATGAAAATCGGATCAGGTTGGTAACCGATGTGAGAATCGGATCACTTGTTGCCGATATGAGAATCGGATCAGGTTGGTAACCGATCAGAGAATCGGATCACTTGTTGCCGATATGAAAATCGGATCAGGTTGGTAACCGATGTGAGAATCGGATCACTTGTTGCCGATATGAAAATCGGATCAGGTTGGTAACCGATGCGAGAATCGGATCACTTGTTGCCGATATGAGAATTGGATCAGGTTGGTAACCGATGCGAGAATCGGATCACTTGTTGCCGATATGAGAATCGGATCAGGTTGGTAACCGATGTGAGAATCGGATCACTTGTTGCCGATATGAAAATCGGATCAGGTTGGTAACCGATCTGAGAATCGGATCACTTGTTGCCGATATGAAAATCGGATCAGGTTGGTAACCGATGTGAGAATCGGATCACTTGTTGCCGATATGAGAATCGGATCAGGTTGGTAACCGATCTGAGAATCGGATCACTTGTTGCCGATATGAAAATCGGATCAGGTTGGTAACCGATGTGAGAATCGGATCACTTGTTGCCGATATGAAAATCGGATCAGGTTGTTAACCGATCTGAGAATCGGATAGGACTTGTTGCCGATACGAGAATCGGATCAGGTTGGTAACCGATGTGAGAATCGGATCACTTGTTGCCGATATGAGAATCGGATCACTTGTTGTTAGGGTGTCTGCTACATGAACCCCTCAGTAGAATCGGACGCATAACCATCCGAAATAGTCCTAGCAACCAATGCTTCTTCAAACATCCTCAGATCCTTCCTACATACCACCGTGCCATTAGAAGCGCGTACGCAGTCAGGTGCAAGAATCTCAATGTTTTCATTGGAAGCTAGAAATGTGCTTGCAAAAATAGGAGTATCTATACCAACATCTGCCAATTTCTGGGTGTCCTTTTCTGATATAGAACGGGGACAGGGCTGACAACAGCCTTGGTAATTTCCAGGCTGTTTTTCAGGGAAGACAGTTTGGATTCGCCTGGCCTCCATTGGGAGAGCCTTAGGCCTATGGGGTCGGGTTGGGCAGGATGTAATGAAATGTCCCCCTTCTCCACAATAAAAACAAAGGCCACAGATTCTCCTGTGATCTTTTTTTTTTGTAAGGACAACTTAGTATGTACGGCACCAATCTCCATAGGCTCCTCATCCATCTCTGTAGGATCAGGGTTCAAATGAGATGTGTCAGAGTGACAAGGCTGACTGTTTAAGGCAGGCTTGGACCATGACCAGGCAGGATCACCATATTCATTTGGTTTCCTTTTTTCCCTAGGTAGCCGGGGTCTGCGGTTACCTGGAGCAGGTTTAGGAGTAGATTTTTGTGAGGGGAGACACTGGGAGTGCATCGCAATTGCAAATGATTCCCAATTGTCTAGGATCGGACTTTTTCCTTGCAGTTTCTGGTATGCCCACGTTTTCATTTTGCCAGAAAGCAAATTAATGGCAGCATGCACTTTAATAAAGTCATTATGATAGGTCCTAGGCTTAAGGATAAATAGGAGCTCACAATCCATACGAAAAAAAAGAAAATAGGAAAGGGAACCATCAAACCTGTCTGGTAGAAGGACAAGAGGTTCTGGGGGTTGAGCAGCAGTAGGCTGTGTCAGTCTGGCCACCTGCTGCGTCAGAGCCTGATTGTCTTCTTTTAATTCAGTAAGTGCGTGTATTAACGCAGTTACTTGTTGTGTTAACTGTGTCACCTGAGTGGTCATTTCTGCTAAATCCATTTTATCTGGTTCGTTCAATCTGTAATGCTCCTGCGTTTTATGTATGATGTGGATTTACAGCTGCAGAAATATTCCACTTCAGTAGTCATGTAGAGAAACGCTGAGACACCAATCCCAACTCCCAAGACTCATCATGTGTGGATGATCTCAATTCAGCATACAAATATACACACTCAATAAGAAGTTCCTGGAGTGATCTATGTATATAGTAGTATAGAGGTGATAGGCTGAAGAGACAGGTTGAGTAGAGACGATAGGTGACAGACACTTGAGAGGAATGTTCTTGAGAATGAGATAGTAACAGGTGGGATGCAGATAGGTTAGCAATCATGTATGGTAGTAGATGATAGGATAGCAGATGACATACAGGAGAGACTAACCCAGTGCAAGAGCAGATGATAGTAGGCTCAAGAGCTAGCAATCTAGATAGTGCAGATGTAGTAACAGTCCTTAGTATGCAGAGCTAGACAGTGTAAGCTTTAGTATGAAGGTTATTGAGGTTTCCCCTGTGGGGTACTTATCACTAGTAGCAATGTAGCAGAGGAGAGGTTCGACAAGAGCGGATGATCCGGTAGCGGGATACAGGGATCAGCGCAGCGTGGTTCCGACAGCGAGGTATGCTTGCAAGCATGAGAGCTTCAAGACAGGTTAGCATCAAGGCACATCTAGGCACACAGCAGGGTGAACGAAAACATGTGAGTGAAAGCTGTTGATTTAAATAGCTATTCAGTCCGGCGCCTCATGATGATGTCAGCACTCTTAAAGGGAAACACACCTATATGTGCTTCATCTATCTAGGTAGATGGAAAGCACCCGGAAATGATGTGATAGGAGGCACTGAGAGTGCCAGAACCTTACAGTGTTGTGTTGATTTCAACAGCAACATACAGTAAGCTGATTGTATATGCCTATGGTGTGCCAGTAGGGTAGTGATTGTATCTGCAGACATGTTTCAGATGGATCAGTACATATTGTGTGATAAAAAGAGATCCAACTTATGAAAGAAGAAGGTTTATACTTATCTTTCTAGCAAGGGGTGTGTTAAATAATGCTAATATATGAACTTCCATGAGTGCTGCATAGAGCATCCCCTGGAAGGAGGGGGGACGGGGACGTCATTCCTCTCACCAACCTGGACAGGTTGTGGTGAGGTAGTGGTCAGCTGGAGGAACCATAGTGTAGGGAGAACACTTACACCTCACCACAATGCTGTGCAATTATTACTATGCTGTGTCATACCTCCCAACTTTTTGAGATGGGAATGATGGACACCTATTATCAAAAGTATGCAGGCACAGGACACACCCCTGCCATGCCCTCTTAAAGGATAATTCTAAAAAAAAAAAAAAAAAATTGTTAAACCCACAAGTGCTTTTTTTTTTAACCACTTTATTTCTTTATACTGGCTTTGGTGGTATTGATTAATAGATCTACCTGAAAGGACATTATATTTCCAAAGCTGCCTTTGCTAAACCAATGCTCTGTAAATCATTTTTCAATTATTAAATGCAAACAAAGCTTGTATACACATAAAAAAGTTATAAAACAGTAGATTAAAAACATATTAACATAATATCAATGTAGCACAATTCCCAGCCGTTTTGCTGGATATGGGTCCCCCTGGGTTACTGCTAACAACAACAGCACATTTAAGCATGTTTCTCCAAGTGTGAGCACTGAGACAATGACCAGTCCAGTATCTTTGGGTTTTTGATTTATTTAGGAACTTGGATGGGAGAAGGAATGAGTGGGATACTCCTTTAACTCAACTATGCACAATTTGGTGAAGACACTTAAGAAGCACTGTTTGACACTGGCTTGACACTGGCTGAATGCCCGCCAACGCTGACTTGATGCTGGTTAACGCTGGCCGGATGCCGGTTAACGCTGAACTATTCTTGTAACTGAGCTTCAACTAAAGAAATCCTCTCTTAGCTGCCTTAGGTACTCCTTCCTGAGGTAGCTACTTGTACACTTTTGCTGCACTGCTGAACGCTTCAGGGCCCACACTGGTGCCCCCTTTCACTCACTTATCTTTATGGCTTAACACATAGCACCCCCTTTCTATGCCACAACTACAGGTTAGCTGGCTCCTGGATCCCTTTGACCTTCTGGAGTGGCCCCCTCTCTTGGGCAGACCCCTGGTCAGATTTCGAGTACTCACAACACTGTTTTTCCTAGAAATTTCTGCCCAGCAGCTCCACTCAGTCAGCAACACTCTAGATCCCTTTCTGCAGCCCAGCTCAACCTCCGGTCCTGCAGGCCGCCTGCCAGGACACCTTCACTCACTCTGACAGGAGGAGAGACAGCCGTCAACCTCCTCCTGGGACTCTGCTTCCAGCCAAAGACGCTCTGTCACATGCTCCCACCAGGTTTATACCCATTCCCAGGGTGCATTGCGGTCAACTCCGGCCACTGGGACAGCTATAAACCCTGGTGCGCTATTGGTCAAATTTCCTCCATTGTCCAACAATAGCCCTCATTGGATACAGTGGGGAGACTCCCCAGACTCAACAGACTACACATGACAGCCTAACTAACTGATCAGGCCCCCCCTAATAAGTAGACAGGGCTACACATATACTTTTCTTAGCACCTACCTAGGAGGGTGCCACATAATAAGAACAAGTTTCCCTGGGACTTTATATGAGGTAAACACCTGAGTCACTGGGGGTAAAAGAATTACATATTTATTGGGAATTTAACAAATATTCATCACTGTAAATGAAATATACATAGAAAATACATAAAAGAGTAGGGGTCATACAATGCATAGTACTATACATTGTATGACCCCTACTCTTTTATGTATTTTCTTTGTATATTCCATTTACATTGATGAATATTTGTGAAATTCCCACCCGCTGGGGGTCTAGAGTAGCACCCCTCTCCTCTGGGGTAGGCCCGAGCATAGACAGTAAAGGTGTATCTACACTGAAAGGGGACATAAAGGAAGGAAGAGCAACCTCCTTATCTGGTACAAGATCTTACAAGTGTTGCTGGGGAGAGAGAGGCTATATGTAAAGCTACCAGAATTGCTCTGTACCGCTATTGTAGTAAAGCATTAAAAAAGGCTATCAATGTGGACATTCATTTTTTGGGTACAAATTCAGAAGTATCCTGTGCAGAGAGGCACCTGGTTGGAAGTATGTGACTAGCCAAAATGGCGGAGTTTCTTCTGAGAAAGGTGTGCTAGAAATCCAACCTATTCATATCACATGAGACGATGCGGAGATGCCCTAGGCTAGCATTGTCATTGCTGGTGGCCAATCACCAGAGATGTATAGTAACTAAGTAGAACTACTTCACTACTGTACTTAAGTACCGAAAGGCGGTATCTGTACTTTCCTGGAGTAGAATTTTTTTCTCCTACTTCCACTTTTACTTCACTACATTTTTTCAATGATTTCAATACTTCTACTCCGATATTTTTTTTTTGTGCTGCATAGTTACTCGTTACTATTATAAAAATTACCACTGCCAGAACAGTAGATGGCAGGTTTCATGAAGCTCAAAACATGTGTATTATCAGCGCATAGGAAAATAAATGCTACTGTATGTATAAATAAAAGCTGCATTTGAAATAATAAAAAACAATATGATGTTCAAACTTTTGATTTCTTTCTTTAATAACTACATAACACAGTACTTGTACTTTTACTTTCAGTACTTGAGTAGCATTTTTTTTTCAAAACTACTGGTACTTTTACTTTCAGTACTTGAGTAGCAAAATTTTTAAAAAAACTACTTGCAATACTTAAGTCCAAAAAATGTTGAATACTTTAGTACTTCTACTCAAGTCGCTTTTTGATTGAGCACTTCCACTTCTACTCAAGTCACTTTTTGAGTAAGTATGGGTTTTGAGTACTTTATACAACTCTGCCAATCACAGATCTGTTCTCATGTGTCCCATTGAGGAGACTTGTCCTTACTCTCTGGTGAGACATAGAGTGCTTAAAAACACTCTAACACTTTCTATTGGTTGAACTGGATGGACTTGTGTCTTTTTTCAACCAAACTAACTATGTAAAACCCATTTTTCAGTAAAATATGGAAGGGTTAGAACCTCTGTCAAGGTATGGCAGCCTGTGATTTCCTACTCTAGTGATGATGACTTCCTTTGCTATCACAGAACGTCACAGAAACAAAAGAGGTAAAAATCTCCTCAACAGGGTCAAGGGCAGCAATAAAAATTTGACGTACTGTAAGTATTTACTTTTTCATGTCTATGGAAAAAACTATTAAAATGATTTGGCTGGAGTTCAGCTTTAAATAAAAGTCATTGTGTACTGTGTTTGAAATCTGTGCTTTGATTCGGTGTTCACCGAGTAACAGTATGATTATATTTCTTCAATATTTCTTGAACATTTTTGCTCTTCACATGTTGCTGCTCTAAGATTTTATCTCACCTTGTTTCTAGGAGTTTTAATTCATACGTGCTGGTCTATAATCGCTCTGTTGTCCTTGGATCACAGATGCTGCTTCCTGTACACAAGCCGGTATCATTATCTGTTCTTACTAGTGTGACCAGATGTCTGATGTTCTCCTGGGTTTGTGAAGTTCATCCACCATGTCATCTAGAAGACTCTTGCCCTGTCATGTCTGCTGAAAGACACTATTGTTCTTGGACTCACCTACAAACAAGAATGCATTGTATACATGTTAGAATAACTTCCCTTTCAGTGAACATCTCAAAGCTGAACTCCAGGAAAACTGCTAATTACAGAGCTGAAATACAAATGTGCACCCTTTAACATGCTGAAGAATATGAAATTCTGTTTAGCCAGTCTTGTGACTCTAGGCACCAGTGGCGGCTGGTGCTCCAAAATTTTGGGGGGGGGGGGCGCAAACAAACCAATGATGGGGGTTATTATTATGGACACTGACACCTACTTACTATTGCAGCCACTGATATTGGAGGTGCTATAGTGCGGCCCTCTGGAGGTGTCGGGGGCCGGATGTGGCCCTTTATGATGATGGTGACCGTACACCGCGTAGAGGGTGTGGCGAAGTGTGATCTCCTCCATCCATCCCACCGATCCCAGTCCCGGCTCCTCTGCAGCTCCCCGCTCGATCCGTCCGGCCTACGTGTAGGGAGGGGAGCTGGCTAGGTCGGCACACAGCGCACACCGGACACCCCACCAGTCCGCACCCGGCGATCGGTCGGTATTAGCTCCCCCAATAAACACACACAGAGGGCTGAGTTGAGCAGTGTGGATCCTGGGACTCACCTCGGTGTCGGGGTGTCCGGTGCTCACAGCTCTACACCCCGGGGATCGGGTTCCTATCCGTAACTCCGTCCACTGCGTCCAGTATTGGATCCCTCCCTCCGATCACATCCCCCGCCGCACACCGCCCGATGTTCTTCGAGGAGCGGGCCGTGCAGCGGCGGCTCGCGACTTCTCCGGCATGGCGGTGAGTCCTCTGTCCTCCTCCCCAGCCAATGGCATGGGGTTTGCCTTTCGGCCAATCAGGAAGCGCATATCGGGCGTGCTTCCTGATTGGCCAGGAGGAGGATCCGTGTGACAATAGCGAATTTTTATTCGCTATTGTCACAAAATGGGTGGGCTCGGGACGCAAACTGCTCTGCGCCCCGGGTCCACCCTTTTTTTTAGCCTGTGAGAGCCTCTGGCTCTAATCACATGGCTAAAAAAAAAAAAAAATCCCATTGTACTCCATGCGTCCGGCGCCCCGCATGTAGATTAGGGGGCTGGACGCATGGATAGGGGGGGGCGGAGCCCCTGCGTCCCATATACACCGGCCGCCACTGCTAGGCACACTAGTTGGACTGGCCATCCAGGTTCAGGACACCTGTGCAGACTACTCTGAAGATAAGTAATACATTTTGGTCTGGGTCCTGGGATATTGAAGGGGCAGCGACAAACTCATAAAATCATCCCTCCTCCTATCAGGAGGCTTCTAGTGTTACACTGACAGCACTTTGCCAACTCTATGGAAAAATATTACATTACATTTAATTAATCCTTAATTAGATTAGAGCCCTACTCTAGACCAAATCTTTCTTTAAACAAGAAAGGAGTGGGGACTTACCATATCTGGTAGGGTTTTATTTCTGTCTGTGGTCACATTGAGAAAATTTCCCCTCACTTACTGTCCCAATAAGGTCCATGCAACTAATGTGGGGTATAGTAGTCACAGGGAGAGGAAAGCATGGACAACAATAGAAACATTGCCAAAAGTTCTACCACTTTTCTATTCTGCTAAACGTTTTTTTGTCCTCATCAGAGAGTTTCAAAAAAATGGGAAAAAGATTAAACCTTTGTCGGGTACCTCAATGGTGATTCTTGGGCATAAGTTGAAATATATATGAAATGTGATAAGGCATGTTAATACAATCTTTTTCTAGCATAGTAAGGAAACTTTTCAGTGGGCTTAAAGTGATTCTAAAGGCTCAAGGTTTTCTATGCATGAAGGTAAAAAAACACCCTTGTTCAGCAGCCTCCCTAATCCCTAATACATTCGTTAAAATGAATAGGTTGCCCTACCCATGTCGTGCGAAAGCAAATGCACAGATCTGAATTGAGTCTCATATCACAATCCTGTACTTACATCAGCATCCTCAGTCCCTGCTTCACATCAAAGTTATTCCCTTTCACATCCAAATCCCCCCTTCACATTACTGTCCTCAGCCCCCTCACATTACTGTCCTCAGCCCCCTCACATTACTGTCCTTAGCCCCCCCCCATTACTGTTATTAGCCCCCCTTCCCATTGCTGTCCTCAGCTCCCCCCTTTACAGTCCTCAGTGACCCCATTGATGTCCTTAGCGACCACAACAATGTCTCATTCCCCTCGTTACTGCTCTGAGCCCCCATTACTGTCCTCAATGACGCCAATAATGTTCTAAGCCCCTCATTACTGCCCTAAGCCCCTCTATTTCTGTTCTCAGCCTCCCATTACTGTCCTAAGCTCCCCCCTTAACTCTCCTGATCTCCCCCCCTTAATTGTCTTGAGACCCTCCATTACTGTCCCGAGCTCCCCCCTTAACTGTCCCAAGCTCCCCCTTAACTGTCCTAAACTCCCCCTTAAAGAGGAAGTAAACCCTCCTCAGGAAGTTGTACCTATAGGTAAGCCTATATTAAGGCTTACCTATAGGTACTGTAAATATCTCCTAAACATGCACCGTTTAGGAGATATTTACCTTTAATGCAGCCAGTGACGTCACTGGCGCATGCGCTCTGAAGGAAGGGCAGATCGTGCCGTTCCTTCAGAGCCCCGTGCCGTGACCGTCGGCTCCCGCGCGCGTGCGCGGGAGTGACGTCACCGCGGCTCCGGCCAATCAGATGGCCGGATGCCGCGATCCCGGAAGACGGGCGACTATACATGTCGCCCGTCATACAGGTAAGCGGACGGCACGGCGGGGGCTCGTTCTAAGGTAAGTATTTCATAATGAGCTAGTATGCGATGCATACTAGCTCATTATGGTTTTCTCTTTCAGGATTTAAAGAAGAGGAAAAAAAAAAATCTCGGTGTACAACCTCTTTAACTGTCCTGAGCTACCCCCCTTAACTGTCCTGAGGTTCTCCATTACATTTTTCTCCATTACATTTTTCAGTGATCCCATCAATGTCCTCAGCCCCCTTTCACATCTCCCCCTTCCTGTCCTACCTTACACAGTCAAGAAGGAGGACAGAAGGCACAGCAGGTTTGGCCAGAAGGTGGGAGCTGCAAGCTGGTGAGTGGCTGCTAGGACCGCCCTGCATCCTAGCAACCAATCACCTGCTTGTTAACCACTTTACTACCGGAGGATTTTCCTGCTTTACGTCCAGGCCACTTTTTGCAGCTTGGCACTGCGCGAGTTTAACTGACAATTGCGCGGTCATGCAACGCCGTACCCAAACTAAATTTACGTCCTTTTTTCCCCACAAACAGAGCTTCCTTTTGGTGGTATTTGATCACCTCTTTCATTTTTTACGATATTAATAAAAAAAGAGCGAAAATTATGCTAAAAAATTGACATTTTCTACTTTGACAGTTAAAAAATATCCAATATATTCAATTTTTGTCATATATTTTGGCCAAAATGTATTTAGCTACATGTCTTTGACAAAAAAATCCTCAATGAGCGTATTTTTAACCACTTTAAGACCGGAATATTTTACCCCATTCCTGACCAGGCTATATTTTGCAATTCGGCACTGCGTTATTTTAACGGACAATTGCGCGGTCGTGCAACACTGTACCCAAATTACATTTATGTCCTTTTTTTCCCCACAAATAGAGCTTTCTTTTGGTGGTATTTGATCACCTGTGAGATTTTTAATTTTTGAAAAAAAGAGCGACAATTTTGAAAAAAAAAAAAAAAACAATATTTTTTACATTCTGATACTGATATATGACATTCCCCAAAAAAAATGTAAAAATCAAAATGTTTTAACATTTTAGACCAATTTGTTTTCTGCTACATATTTTTGGTAAAAAAAATCACAATAAGCGTATTTTGATTGGTTTGCGCAAAAGTTATCGCGTTTACTAACTACGGGAAAGATTTGTCATTTTTATTGTTTATTATTATTTTTTTTTAGTAATGGCGGCGATCTGCGATTTTTTTTGCGGGACTGCGACATTGCGGCGGACAGATCGGACCCAAAACTGACATTTTTGACAGATTACTTTCCTGTAATCTGTCTGTCACATAGGAGATCCGCCTACTTTGTTTGGTCAAAATGTAAGATCATATGTTCATTTCCACATTTCAATTATTTCTATCCAATGCCCATTTTTCGGAACGATCTTGGAATTTGTAAACTTACTTTGTGAAGATCCCCACACATTTACTGTGACACATTATCACTATGCCCTGTGACAGAGGCGTAACTACAGGGGTTGCAAGTACAACCGGGCCCCATGCTCCGGGGGCCTGTGCGGCTCCCCTGTACACTTGGATAGGAGGTGAGGCGGGAGCAGCATGTAGAGAAATCACTGTCCTCCTTTTACCTCATGTAGCTGCAGGAGGAAAATGGAGGAGATTTGTTCCTCTGTATGCTGCCCCCAACACTCCTCCTGTCCAGTTCATGTGTGTTCTGCTGTCTCTGGACCCCTGTGTGCTCCCCTGGTCCCCTCCCCCCCCCACTGTGCTCCCTTCCCTCTCCTGCCGGCTGTTTCAGGGGATGTACCACAATAGAGAACCAGGAAGGGGTCGGTAAATATGCAATTCACCAGCTCCTTACTTTTCTGAATGGACAGAGTCATAGTCATTGACATTGTAAATAAATAAAATAAAATTAGAAAAAATAATACAATTAAAATATCAAAAAATAAAAACTACTGACTCCAGTGGGTGAACTTCCAGTATTGCAAAGGTCACACTTGCAATCGGGCCCTGGCATTCCACCACCGTGGGGAGGCCCTAAGATGGCAGGAAGGGGGCCCACTGCAGAACTTGTGAAAGGGTCCCGCTGTGGGACCGTAATAAAGGGCCCCGCAATGAGAGTAAAGGGCCCCAGGATCAGTGGGAAGAGCCCCAGGCTTGAAGGGAAAGGCCCCGGCCAGGGGACTGGGGAGCCCTTCCTGGTTTCTTGCACCGGGGCCCTGTAGGTTCTAGTTACGCCTCTGCCCTGTGAGTAGGTACTGCTGTGTCACAGATTTCACAGAGCCTGCCTTCTGAGCTACAGAGTAGCTGAGTGCAGTGGCGGAGCTAGACTTTTAAAACAGGGGTGGCAAAGGGGTGGCTAGGTATTATTTTGGGGGGTCAATATACAAAGTGTAATTTAGTGTCAGATTCGTCCACCGCAATGTCGCAGTCCCTCTAATGATCGCTGCCATTACTAGTAAAGACAGGATACAGGTGGTGATCAGAGGATACAGACAGGATACAGGTTTGCCCCCAATGATTATTGCAGAGTGCCACAGCAATGCCCCCAATGATTATTGCAGAGTGCCACAGCAATGCCCCCAATGATTATTGCAGAGTGCCACAGCCTTGCCCCCAATGATTATTGCAGAGTGAGACAGCAATGCCCCCAATGATTATTGCAGAGTGCCACAGCAATGCCCCCAATGATTATTGCAGAGTGCCACAGCAATGCCCCCAATGATTATTGCAGAGTGCCACAGCCTTGCCCCCAATGATTATTGCAGAGTGAGACAGCAATGCCCCCAATGATTATTGCAGAGTGCCACAGCAATGCCCCCAATGATTATTGCAGAGTGCCACAGCAATGCCCCCAATGATTATTGCAGAGTGCCACAGCCTTGCCCCCAATGATTATTGCAGAGTGAGACAGCAATGCCCCCAATGATTATTGCAGAGTGAGACAGCAATGCCCCCAATGATTATTGCAGAGTGAGACAGCCTTGCCCCCAATGATTATTGCAGAGTGAGACAGCAATGCCCCCAATGATTATTGCAGAGTGAGACAGCCTTGCCCCCAATGATTATTGCAGTGAGACAGCCTTGCCCCCAATGATTATTGCAGTGAGACAGCAATGCCCCCAATGATTATTGCAGTGAGACAGCCTTGCCCCCAATGATTATTGCAGAGTGCCACAGCAATGCCCCCAATGATTATTGCAGAGTGCCACAGAAATGCCCCCAATGATTATTGCAGTGAGACAGCCTTGCCCCCAATGATTATTGCAGAGTGCCACAGCAATGCCCCCAATGATTATTGCAGAGTGCCACAGCAATGCCCCCAATGATTATTGCAGTGAGACAGCAATGCCCCCAATGATTATTGCAGTGAGACAGCCTTGCCCCCAATGATTATTGCAGAGTGAGACAGCAATGCCCCCAATGATTATTGCAGAGTGCCACAGAAATGCCCCCAATGATTATTGCAGTGAGACAGCAATGCCCCCAATGATTATTGCAGAGTGCCACAGAAATGCCCCCAATGATTATTGCAGAGTGCCACAGCAATGCCCCCAATGATTATTGCAGAGTGCCACAGAAATGCCCCCAATGATTATTGCAGTGAGACAGCAATGCCCCCAATGATTATTGCAGAGTGCCACAGAAATGCCCCCAATGATTATTGCAGAGTGCCACAGAAATGCCCCCAATGATTATTGCAGTGAGACAGCCTTGCCCCCAATGATTATTGCAGAGTGCTACAGAAATGCCCCCAATGATTATTGCAGAGTGAGACAGCAATGCCCCCAATGATTATTGCAGAGTGAGACAGCAATGCCCCCAATGATTATTGCAGTGAGACAGCCTTGCCCCCAATGATTATTGCAGAGTGAGACAGAAATGCCCCCAATGATTATTGCAGTGAGACAGCAATGCCCCCAATGATTATTGCAGTGAGACAGCAATGCCCCCAATGATTATTGCAGAGTGCTACAGAAATGCCCCCAATGATTATTGCAGAGTGCCACAGCAATGCCCCCAATGATTATTGCAGTGAGACAGCAATGCCCCCAATGATTATTGCAGAGTAAGACAGCAATGCCCCCAATGATTATTGCAGTGAGACAGCAATGCCCCCAATGATTATTGCAGAGTGCCACAGAAATGCCCCCAATGATTATTGCAGTGAGACAGCAATGCCCCCAATGATTATTGCAGAGTGAGACAGCATTTGCCCGCAATCATTGCAGAGTGCCAGCGTCGTCCCCCCCCCCCCCCCCCATGAGACCGGCTTACTTACCTCACGACGGACGGTCATCACAGCAGCTTATCATCGGTCCGCGGCTCCCTGCATCTTCTCAGTCCTCCCGCCGGCGCCTCCTCGACCAATGGCACGGCATTTGCCATTCGGCCAATCAGGAAGCGGGAGGACCCGCTCCCTGATTGGCCGGAGGAGGATCCATGTGACAATAGCGAATTTTCATTCGCTATTGTCACAGAATGGGCGGGCTCGGCTTCGGGACGCACTGTTCTGCTGCTCCCTGACCCTGGCCGCCAGCTTAGAGGGATCAGCCGGTTCTGCGAACCGGCTGATCCCATCCCACCACTGCCTGTGATTCCTCCGCTGCCAGCCTGGATTGGGGTGGCAACAGGGGTGGCAGGGACTTTTTCTGGGGTGTCAATTGACACCCCAGCTAACCCTCTGGCTCCGCCACTGGCTGAGTGGAGGAGTTTCAGGAGGCGGAGTCATAATAGGAATTACTGCTTGCAGGCAGTGAGGTACCATGGGATATGTAGTCCTTAGAAGAAGCTGAAAATCATGCAGGGAATTCAGGAAGTTGTGGAAAGAGACGGCCAGCAGACAGGCAGAACTCACAACATTAAAGGAGATTTTTCAAGTAATCTTATACTGGATTATCAAATAAAATGATTGTTTGTGTTGTTATTATACTGCGGATATTGTAAAATGAAAGAGTATTCTGTGACCATGGAACTCCTTTGAATATATTAATTAATCTTACAGCAACATATAACAATGATTGGAGAAAGCTTTGTTCAGTTTTCCAATTAAGATTTTTACACAATGTGGTCTAACCACTATGTGTCATGTGTGAAAGGAATGAACGCCATACAAAGCAATCTGCTGCCAAAATAACATTTCTTTTGCACGCTTCCTATAGAGATCAGAGCTATACAGCTGAAACTCATTCCAAAAGCCTATATTTCAACAGCCTAATACTTGGGAATAACACAATGAGACTGTGCCATCATAATTTGGCCTCACTTCTTAACACTGGCAGAAACTATGTTTTGGCAGTTTCCCCTACCCATGTGATATTTTGGCCATAATGCATAAGGTAAAGTCCAACTCCAGCCAAACCTTTTTTTTATGTTTTTAAAAGTGGGGAATTGCTAAGCTGGTCATACACTGGTTCAATTTTGATCAGTGTGTGGGCTCCCCTGCTCAACAGTTGATTGTTTATTCAAATGTTGTTGAAGGGACATGTTGGAAAAAATATTATTATTAATATATTATTATACAGGATTTATTTAGGGCCAACAATTTGTGCAGCGCTTTACAATGTAGAGGGGGAACAGTGCAATTAAAATACAGTTCAATACAGAAGGGATAGGAGGTCCCTGATCATGGAGCTCACAATCTATTGATCAGTGGCTTCGGTAAATCAGCAGGTGCCGCTGTCAGAAAACAATGCCCCAGTGGGGGGATTTCCTTCTTCCACCTAGACTGCGAGGATGGAGGACATCTGTCAGTTTTTTTTCTTTCAAAATGGACACACTGGAAACTTTTATTCTTTTTTCAGTGCGTTTGAATGAATGATATATCTAAAGAGGTTTTATTTTTTTTTTTACTTGAGTAAGAGTTGATAGTTCTAAGTCCGCTGGGGCTGCTGACATCTAGGATGGAGGCTTTTGGATGTCAGCACTTTTTTGGATGTCTCAGTGCTTTTGGATGTCTACACAAGGGAGGCTTTTACAGGTAAATAACACACATAAGATACATTCACCACTTAAGCCCCGGAAGATTTTACCCCCTTCCTGACCAGGGCCTATTTTACGATTCAGCACTGCGTGACTTCAACGGACAATTGCGCGGTCGTGCGATGCTGTACCTAAACGAATTTGACGTCCTTTTTTTCCCACAAACAGAGCTTTCTTTTGGTGGTATTTGATCACCTGTGCGATTTTTTGATCATGCGCTATGAACAAAAAAATAGCGTAAATTTTGCAAAAATAACAACATTTTTCACATTTTTTAATATGAAATTCCCCCCCAAAAAAATGTAAAAATCCAAATTTTTTAACATTTTCGGCCAATTTGTTTTATGCTACATATGTTTGGTAAAAAACAAAAATCGCAAAAAACGTATTTTGATCGATTTGCGCAAAAGTTATCGCGTTTACTAACAAAGGGAAAGATTTTTGTCATTTTTGTTGTTTTTTTTTAATGCGTAATGGCAGCGATCTGCGATTTCTTTTTGCGGTACTACGACATTGCGGCGGACAGATCGGACCCTTGACTGACATTTTTGACACTTTTGGGGTTACCAGTGACATTACTACAGTAATCAGTGCTATACATATGCACTGTTACTGTAAAGTGACACTGGCAGTGAAGGAGTTAACTTTTTTTGAGAGGGAGGGGTTATGTGTGTCCCTAGGGGCTTGATTATAACTGTGATTGGCTGTGGCTTGAGGTGTAGGAACAGTGATCAACGGTCCTACATAGCAGAACCGTATGATCACTATTCTTACACAGGGGAGAATGACAGGCGGCTTGTTTACATTAGCCGCCTGCCTTTCTCCTGCTCTAACGGACGATCGCGAGTGACCGGCAGACATCGGGTCCACCGGTCACACGCGCGGGGGGGTCCGCGCTCGCTCCCTAGATCCTCACAGGCTAGCGACGCCCCCAGTAAATAGTCGTGCGGCGCTCAGCAAGCGGTTAAAGTGGTTGTAAAGGATGAAGATTTTTTACTTGGATACATTCTATGCATTAACCACTTGCCGACCGCCCGCCGTAGTATTACTGCGGCAGGGTGGCTCGGTTGCCCTAAGTGACGTAGTACGATTGCCGCTGCCTCCCGCAATCATCAGAGAAACCGAGAGAAGACCCGTCTGCTTATGTAAACAAAGCAGGCGGATCTTCTGTCAGACAGGCAGGGAGTGATCAGCAGTTTCAGCTAAACTGAAACTGCGATCTCTCTGTGCCTGTCACAGAACCATCCCCCCCCCCCCACAGTGAGTAAGCATAGGCATACATTTAACCCCTTTGATCACCTCCAGTATTAACCCCTTCCCTGCCAGTGTCATTTATACAGTAACAGTACATATTATTTAGCACTGATTACTGTAGTAATGTCACTGGTCCCTAAAAAGTGTCAAAAATGTCAGTTAGGAGTCCGATCTGTCCGCCGCAATGTTGCAGTCCCACTAAAAATCACTGATCGCCGCCATTACTAATAAAAAATAAATAAATAAATAAAAAGTCCAAAAATCTATCCCATAGTTTGTAAACGCTATAACTTTTGCGCAAACCAATTAAAATACGCTTTTTGGGATTTGTTTTACCAAAAATATGTAGCAGAATACAAATTGGCCCAAACTGATAAAAAAAAAATTAATTTTTAATTTTTTTTTTATTGGGAATGTTGTATATATGTTGTAATATATATACTATAATATACCCTATACTTATTTGAGCCCTATTTTGATTCAGCGATGTGCACAAAAGCAGCATAGTTGCTCTTTCTTTCTCTTCTCATTGGCTCAGAACCACCTAGTGGGAAGGGAACAGGGGGTGGGGTTGAGCTGCACTGTGTGTGCCAATAGACACACCAAGAGCAGTTCAGGAGTAAACCTACATGACTGCCTTCATAGCAAGCAACTTGCTATGGGGGAACACAGCAGGGGAAGAAGCCAGGAGCACTGGTGGGGAACCCAAGAAGAGGAGGATTGGGGCTGCTCTGTGTAAAACAAAGATAAAAATCAAATATGCACCTACTGATAGGATGTGAATACTACTAAAACAAGAAAGGAAGAGGGCCTATCCCATTTCGGCTGAAAACGGGTCATATATGCCGAAAATGAATGGCCGCAGCAGCAGCTTTCACTTTAACCTATATGGTGCGTGACCCCGAGACCTGCCGTTTGTATCTCCTCGCCCGCCCTGTGCTAGACTGGTTGCTAGAATTGCCAGCTGCCTGGCATCTAGCAACCAGTGACGTCACGGTCCCGAGAGGAAAGCGAGGCCGAGAAGAGGACCCAGCATGCAGAGTGGAGGAGGATCTTCCTCGTCCTCCTCCTCACCTATTACTGACTCTCTGGCTCCACCCACCTCCTCACTCCGTCTTCTACTGTATGGCCGCTGCGCATAGGAAGGACAGAAGCAGAACCAAAGTCAACCTGCTATCTGTTGGGAGCAGTGAGTGGCTACATATTATGTATTATAATGTGCATCATTGTTTCCCTATACTTAGCTACCCCCTGGCACTATACCTGTATAATACAGCTATGGGACACGTATATAGTGCCAGGAGCATACAGGCTGTAACTATTTTAAAATCATTTGGGGGGAAAAAGTCATTTTCGGTTTTGGTTTTCGACCAAGGGCATCCTGAATTTTCGGTTTCTGTTTCGGCCCAGAATTTTCATTTAGGTGCATCCCTACTTCTAAATGCAGTATCAAAAGGACATTTTTTATTAAAAACAGGCTAACAATAGCCACGCACATGATGCAGGAGGTAAGAAGGCTCATATAAATGTCTCTGCTTGGCTACGAGGTCACTCAGACTGCAATCAATAGCCGCTAGGAGCCGTCCCGGGAGTCGGAGGAGGACCACTGAGGTGTCTCCGTGTGAGAAAGGAGTTTGAGAAAGGAGGGTGCATCACACACCGATCGGTGTACTGTGCATGCTCCGAAACACGTTGTGCAATTTCCGGTTCCCAGACACTTCCTGCCTGAGGATTGCGATCCACATTGCATTCCACCACCCTCCAGAGCTTCTGATTTTCATCCATCACACGGAGACATCACAGCGGGTCCTCCTCTGACTTCTAGGACAGCTCCTGGTGGCTAATAATCACAGTCTGAGTGACCTGGCAGCCCAGCAGGATCATTTACATGAGCTGTCTTACCTCCAGGATCATGTGAGTGGCTAATGTTAGCCTGTTTTTAATAAAATGTCCTTTTGATACTGCACTTAGAGGTGCTCTTCCTTTCTTGTTTTCTGCTCTGTGTAAAACCATTGCATGGAGCAGGTAGGTATAACGTTTTTTTTTTTTTTTTTTTACATTTACAATCACTTTTAATGCCCATGTAATCATATGGGAAGATTTTTGTTAAAATAAATGTTCTGGGGACAGGTTTATTTAATCCTCCCTAGCCAGTGTTCAAAAGTTCATAAGGCCAGATGCATTATTTGGGCTTTCTGGTCATATGATTACTGGGATTGGCTGTTACAGTGATCACGTGTTCAGGAATGACTTGGAGCTTTCACTGACAGTGCGGTAACAGTTCTGGGGGCACTGAGTAAGCATGCTCCCTATAGAAAACAGCAACACCAACTGTTTACATATATGTGCCAGCTCACCATTAAAGCTCACTGCCGTGCTGCCATATACAGTGGGTACGGAAAGTATTCAGACCCCCTTAAATTTTTCACTCTTTGTTATATTGCAGCCATTTGCTAAAATCATTTAAGTTCATTCTTCTTCCTCATGAATGTACACATAGCACCCCATACTGACAGAAAAACACAGAATTGTTGACATTGTTGCAGATTTATTAAAAAAGAAAAACTGAAATATCACATGGTCCTAAGTATTCAGACCCTTTGCTGTGACACTCATATATTTAACACAGGTGCTTTCCATTTCTTCTGATCATCCTTGAGATGGTTCTACACCTTCATTTGAGTCCAGCTGTGTTTGATTATACTGATTGGACTTGATTAGGAAAGCCACACACCTGTCTACATAAGACCTTCCAGATCACAATGCATGTCAGAGCAAATGAGAATCATGAGGTCAAAGGAACTGCCTGAAGAGCTCAGAGACAGAATTGTGGCAAGACACAGATCTGGCCAAGGTTACAAAAAGATTTCTGCTGCATTTAAGGTTCCTAAGTGGCCTCCATAATCCTCAAATGGAAGACGTTTGGGACGACCAGAACCCTTCCTAGAGCTGGCCGTCTGGCCAAACTGAGCTATCGGGGAGAAGAGCCTTGGTGAGAGAGGTAAAGAAGAACCCAAAGATCACTGTGGCTGAGCTCCAGAGATGCAGTCAGGAGATGGGAGAAAGTTGTAGAAAGTCAACCATCACTGCAGCCCTCCACCAGTTGGGGCTTTATGGCAGAGTGGCCCGACGGAAGCCTCTCCTCAGTGTAAGACCACATGAAAGCCCGCATAGAGTTTGCTAAAAAACACCTGAAGGACTCCAAGATGGTGAGAAATAAGATTCTCTGGTCTGATGAGACCAAAATAGAACTTTTTGGCTTTAATTCTAAGCGGTATGTGTGGAGAAAACCAGGCACTGCTCATCACCTGTCCAATACAGTCCCAACAGTGAAGCATGGTGGTGGCAGCATCATGCTGTGGGGGTGTTTTTCAGCTGCAGGGACAGGACGACTGGTTGCAATCGAGGGAAAGATGAATGCGGCCAAGTACAGGGATATCCTGGACAAAAACCTTCTCCAGAGTGCTCTGGACCTCAGACTGGGCCGAAGGTTTACCTTCCAACAAGACAATGACCCTAAGCACACAGCTAAAATAACGAAGGAGTGGCTTCACAACAACTCCGTGACTGTTCTTGAATGGCCCAGCCAGAGCCCTGACTTAAACCCAATTGAGCATCTCTGGAGAGACCTAAAAATGGCTGTCCACCAACGTTTACCATCCAACCTGACAGAACTGGAGAGGATCTGCAAGGAGGAATGGCAGAGGATCCCCAAATCCAGGTGTGAAAGACTTGTTGCATCTTTCCCAAAAAGACTCCTGGCTGTATTAGATCAAAAGGGGGCTTCTACTAAATACTGAGCAAAGGGTCTGAATACTTAGGACCATGTGATATTTCAGTTTTTTTTTTTTTTTTTTAATAAATCTGCAACAATGTCAACAATTCTGTGTTTTTCTGTCAGTATGGGGTGCTATGTGTACATTCATGAGGAAGAAGAATGAACTTAAATGATTTTAGCAAATGGCTGCAATATAACAAAGAGTGAAAAATTTAAGGGGGTCTGAATACTTTCCGTACCCACTGTATATCTGTAAAGCTGACATTAAGAGGTTAAAGAAGAAAACGTACAATAATATGATCGCTAAAAAAAAAAAAAAAGGCCAAAACTGATGTGTGTGTGTTTGTGCGTATGGCCAGCATTAGGCACATACAGAAACAAAAGGCAAAGGCTGAATGCAATGCTATGAGACAGGCAATTCTTCTTTCAGACACTTTTGGCCTATTATAAGGTATTATCTTTGAAAGGCATTACGTCTGCCAAGGATGATAAAGACATAATAGATAAAGACAGCTCGCATATAAAATCTCACCCTTCAAGTATTATAAAGCTGCGATTAAACAAAATAATGTAAAATAGTTATTGATTACTACATCTTTGAGTATAGGCACATGAATATACCTATTAGTACATTAGAGTGATGTTGTTTATAGTGAGGAGGGTCATATGAGGATGTCTGCGGTAACTGCAAATAAAAAATGAATTAATCTACTGCCAACCCAACAGTCTCTGCTGTCAGAAACGCACGACTATCTATTGCAACACTCCGCAGACTCGCATTTTGAAATTATTAATGTTTGGAAAGATCTATTAAAGTGTTACTAAACCCACAAAAGTAAAATTTGTCTGTGTATATATATTTTTAATATATATAAATATATATATGCAGAAAAGCATGCTTGTTTTACTCACTGTGGAACCTAAGGGGTAATCCTACGTGTAAAAGCTGTTTGATCCTGTCTTCTCTAATCCTCCCCTTCTTCCACAGTCCCCAATCTGCTGATAGAACAGGGCCCTAAAGGCACTCTGCACATGCTCAGTTTGGTGTGTAAGCTAGAGAAGTTTTTTTGGGGAGGATGCATGTGATCAGCACAGGGCTAATTAGCACTGTCCAGATAGAAAGTTAGGGGTCATGCATCCTTATAGTGAGAAATTAACTCCGCGCTAAGGATATCCAAGGAATGTGCAAGTGAACTTAGGCTGCAGCCTACCTTAAACTACAGTCCGAAGACTGTATAAGATAATGAATAAAAATTGGGTAATGGCGCTGCCTATATAAAGGTGATATTTTGTGGATAATTAAGATAAGTAATCTATAAAATGTGGAATAAAATGTAATAAAAAATGGTGTGCAATACTACAATGTGGCAAATAAATATACAGTAAAAGTGTAAAATCAGCATATAAAAATACGGTATTAATAAATCAATAACCCCGTGGTAAAGTGCAATAGAAGTGACAGAGTGGATATAAGTGATAATCCAGAATATGAAAGTAAAGATATTGGGGTGAAGTGATGATGACACAAAGTACTGGGGGTATGGTACTGTAAGTAAAATATAAAGGTGGTAGAAAAATAGATATATAAATGAGACAACAATTGGTGCAATAAAGTGCACAGAAGATAATTAGTGGATATATAAAAATGCCCGAGTGGGATAAAGTCCTAATGGTAGATATTGGTCCAGTGCTATATAGATAAAACGGTAGAAATTAGTCCATATCTCGATAGGTGCCCAAGCAGATAGTAAATCTTACAATAGCCCCATGGTGGGTGACTGGCGAGGTGCAGGGTGACCCCTTAGGTAAAAAAAACCTACTAACCAGATATACCCACCCCACACAGGGGTATAGAGCGGGTATTAAGACGTGATTAACGCTCCTTTACGTAGTCTCCGGATTCCCTTCTGTAGTGGGAGGGGGATTGTTGCGGGGTGTCCCTGGGGGTCCGGGGTGTCCCAAAGCAAGGGCGGGCTCCTATGGTCCTCTCCTATTGGTATGGTGGAATGTCCAGTGGTCCATGGGTGGGTCTCAACCACTCGATAGTAGGTAAGGATGGGAGGGTCATAAAGGGCAAAAAGGGCTCGATAGTGTGATAATGTTTTGACTGTTTATTAGGTAAATAGTACCGTAAATGGGTACTCACACTTTAGCAATAGGTACAAGCGAGATAGCAGCGCCCTGGAACGCAGTGCGTTCCACCAAAATACCGGAACCGGAAGTGATGTGGCGGCGCTGTACGCGCTTCGTCATCAGACGTCTTCTGCAGCCTGCAGAATCCTCCTACACGTTTTAGCCAGTGCTTGGCCAGACACTTATAGAAGGCAATATGGCAGTTCCAGTCCGGAGCTGGCCAAGGGCTTGCTACAGTGTATTCGGCCCACGCTGGTTGGGGGGCGGGTCTGGTGGATGTGGTGCCTGGGCGTATTGTGTGATGTTATGGTACAAGAGAGCCGAGCAGAGCGGTGGAAGCCTTGAGTGCAGGATGGGAGCAAGGCAAGCTGGAAGCAGGACTGTCAGTGCTGTTTGGACTGGAATGGACTGAAGAGACCACCTGGCATGGAGCAAGACTGTCCCTGTGACTCAGGAGGGGATATGTTGTATCAATGAGATATCATCATCATCTGTGCTGCTTCACACTGCTGTCAGTGTCACTGTAAAAGTCAATTTTATGTGGGTGTGCTGCTCATTCTAATTTCTTCCCCCTGAGTCTTGTCCCTGAACTACTTATTTACATCTGCCTTTAAGCACATTGCTAATTGCATATTGCACTTGTTTGTAGCCTACATACTGAAATTTGCACATAAAACTGTAATGTTGTAACTTTTGTAAATGCCAGTAAACTTTGGTTATCATGTCAGTAAATTTCAATCTGGTACGTTGGGAACACTGCTGGGTTTAGTAACACTTCTAAGTGAGAGACGGGAATCAAATAATCAAATCAAAGCATGGACGAATAATATCTGAGCGTGGAATTACTTAGATACAAAGAAATGTAGGAGGTGGTTAGGTAGGTCAGGGGTTGGGGTATAGAGGTGTCTAAAGTTAATCTATAGCAGTAGTAGTCAACTTAGTAAATATAGAGGGCCTCAAGTGTGGCCCCACCATGTTCAGAGGGCTACATAATAGCTTTGTTTTTATGAATTTTCTGGTGCACCCCTAGGGTTGTGTCCATGACAGCCTAGGTCAGTGATGGCGAACCTTGGCACTCCAGATGTTTTGGAACTACATTTCCCATGATGCTCATGCACTCTGCGTGTAGTGGAGCATCATGGTAAATGTAGTTTCAAAACATCTGAAGTGCCAAGGTTCGCCATCACTGGCCTAGGTCAACAAGAAGTATGCTTAAACTTGGAGCAGTAAGTCTCTGGAGAACAGCAGCAGGTATATGGTGCAAGGCTGAACATGAAAAAATAACGACTCCAGTTGTTGAAGATAACCAGATTTATCCATACCCACAAATCCTGGAGCTGTGCTCTGAATGCAGGAAAGAGTAGCTTGACTGGGGCTTGGGCATGAGAGGTTTGACGGGGAAGGGGTGGTTGACAAGGAGTGGCTTAACTGGCGAGAGGTGGTCAAGAGAGGAGTGGATTGACAGGGTAATAGAAAATGGCTGGCAGAGGAGCAGTTTGACTGAGGAGAACGGACAAAGGGAACAGCACAGAAAGGTGTGGATGGTGGGATAGGGATGTAGCACTGCCCCTCAGAGGGCTGCTGGATATTACACTTTAGGAATTCCCCTGGGTTACTAGTAGCAACTGTTTTCAGAAACCTTAACACTTTAAGTTCTTGGCTCAGTCAAAAAGCAGTCCAGGGGTTGATGTTTTTCTGGTTTTATTTAAATTGGGATGGTAGAAGGGATGAGTGGGATACGCCAACTGTTAACTATTCACAATGCTGAGGACTCTTAACTTGAAAATTCGGCAAGGCCTGCTAGTTCATCCTGCCACTTGAATGAAGATGTGGTAAGTGTTCCTATAGTATTTTCTCTTCAGGGCACTCCCCTAGTACCCCCTTTCTCTCTAGGCTAGCTGACATCCGTCCACTGACTCTACACTCCGGAGTGGTCCCCTTCCTGGGCAGACCCCTGGGCAAGCTCATCTGTACTCACTACACTGTTTTTCCAGATTCTCCAATGCCCCAACTCCTGTAGTCAGCTCTCCTGGACCCGACTGACTGTGACCACCACCAACTGCTGCAGAAGAGGAGGCAGCCACCACCCTCCTTCTGGGACCTGGCTTCCCGTCCAAAGACCTCTACCTCATGTGCCCGTGGCCTCCACCTTTCCCGCTGCTTCTTGATCATTACTCCACTAGTCATCAGGGGACAGGCCTGACTCTATGTAGAACAACAAGTAAGTCTATCCTGGGAAAAGATCAGCTGCAGGTATCCTACAATTGGGGCCTCGTCCTTTTCCCCCTGGAGGTGTGTTATCAGGCAGCCTATACTCACAGTACTCCTGCACTTATCCACAATCAATACTGTATCTCAGGAGGAAGAAGAGGACAGACTTGTGACATCACCAGAACAGCCTGAAGATGCAAAAAAAAAGGTATGTGCAGCACTACCCCCTTTGGGGTTGCTTGCAATTGTATGTTCTTCTGTATCACTTTGATCCTGTGAACCATCCAGCCCTCCTGACACTCTAGGTTCAGACATGTTGTGTATAGCTTTAAATGACACATTGCAGATCAGTTTTAACTCTTAAGAATTGCTTTACTCAAAAAGAAGGCTTACAAGGAAGTATTAATCAACTAGGCCCTGGATAAACAACCAAGGCCCAGTTGAAATAACACTAAGAACAGTTAAATAACCAGTTATAGTAACAAGTAAATACACCAATATACACAGTATCTTACAGTAAGTGGATGGATCTCTCCGGAAGCTATAAATTGCTACATAAAATACTCCTGCTAAAGGGGAACCTCGGGCAGGGATGTCCGCAATGTAACGAGTGTCATCCGTCCCGCCTTGGTTAAGTCTGCAGACAGCTGGGTCCTCAGTCCTCTCTTTCTCTGTGGCAGACCGATGCACACACGATGGATCCCGGGAAGAAAGAGCACATGGGCCTGGTCAGCAGGTTCTTTTTATAGTCCCTCCCCCAATTCTCCCCTGGAGTGAACTGCCTGCTGGGAGGTGTAGTTCATAAACAGTTCAGCAGTGTAGTAATATTCTTCCAGAAGACTACACTTTCCACAATGTTATTCTTCCAGTCTCAGGAGTATGAAGCATGAAATCCAAGATCAACACTAGGGGAGCACAGAGACAGTCTGAGAGAGCAGGGAATACATCTGCAGTGTCAGATCATGGTAGTCTGCTCCCAGCTACATATGTATAGGGCAGTGATAGTGAACCTTGGCACCCCAAATGTTTTGGAACTACATTTCCCATGATGCTCAATTGCACTGCAGAGGGCATTTAGAATCATGGGAAATGTAGTTCCAAAACATCTGGGGTGCCAAGGTTCACCATTCCTGGTATTTAGAGGTAGCTCCAGAGCAGGGATCCTCAAACTACGGCCCTCCAGCTGTTGTGGAACTACATGTCCCATGAGGCATTGTAAAACTCTAACATTCACAGACATGATTAGACATGATGGGAATTGTAGTTCCTGAACAACTGGAAGGCCATATTTTGAAGTCCCCTGCTCTAGAGCTAACTTTCTTTAGCAATGCTTAAAAAGGGAGATCTAATTTAAGCCTAGTCTAGATATATAAACAAAGGGCTGGGAGAAGTGAGCTTTATTGTGAGAGATGGGTCTTGTCATAATAAACTTCACACCGCACAACCTTGCTGAATACTCCAGTGAAATATAATATAAAACATATAAAATATAGTGTATTACATATGATGTATTTATATGCCTGTATAAAATATGAGAACATCTAGACAAAAAAACACAGATGGTTTTAATACACATTTTTACAATTTTAGGAGAATTTCAAGTACTGTCTTTTTTGATTCACTTTAAACCTTGCCGAGGGAGGATATATGGAAGATATATCAACATCTGCTGTTCTTACCATTTATTTATACTGCATCAACTTTTCCCATGGTAGATAAATGGCAAACAAAAACAAAATGTATAAAAATACATAGCGGTCAAAATTGTTTATAGGAGGCAATTGAGATAATGGACCCCATCGTCATGAGTGTATGAATAAAGAACAATTGTCATCTCAGATGATCCCATATATAACTAGAGGGAAAATTTGGATTGGTTGCTGTGGGCAACAGGAAAAAAAATGTCTTTAGACATTCATAATCACGAATCATATTAATGGATAGGGATAAGCCAAGTTGTTAGTTTTACCATAATTGTGGCAAAATACGGGTCAATGGGGGGAGGCAAAATTAAAAAAAAAATGTGCACTAAATTGAAATATGCATCCAAAAAACTCACCTCTGGATAAAAGAAAATTTTACTTAAAGCAGAGCTCCAGCCCCCCCCCCCCCCCATCAAAAAAATTAAAATTCAGCACAAATACTGTAGCTGCTGACTTTTACTATCAGGGCACTTACCCATCCAGGGATCTCACAGTCTCCTCACCCAAGCCAATTCTTGAATTAACTCTCGGGTGCTCGCACCGCCATCTTGGGTAAGATAAGTCGGTTTCCTACTGCGCATGCGTGAATCGTGCTGCGCTTTCTCAATGGGCGGCTGCGACGAAGGCCGAACTTCTGGCTTAGTTTTCTGGCGAACTCAGCAGGAAGTAGAAGCGGGTACCTGTGAAAGCCAGGTACCCGCTCCCCCCCACAAGGTGCCAATTGTGGCACCGGAGGGGGATAAGAGGCAGAAAAGGGGATCTTCCCCTTTTTAATGAGCCAAACTGAAAATAGCACTCAATTGTTGCAAAATTGATATTGTCCAAATCACTACACTTATCCATAGTGGAGCTATTGAACAGGATAAACCCTAATATGAAAAATATGCAAAATACAGTATGCAACCCTAAGGGCTCATTCAGACGAGCGGCAGTCTGCAAAAAGCATTGATTCTTGCTGGTGGAGAATCTAGCCATATGCATATGTTGTGTGCAAACAGGGGCAGCCAGATTTGTACCCTGTACATGTCAATAGCCAGCACCAGCGCCGTTTGCATGTAACCGCTCATCAGTTACATGCGACTAGGGCCTCTGACTGTCCTGGAAACAGACAGCTTGCATCCAGGACTGGCATTTCTGGCCATATACTTTTTTGGCAATAGCTAACTGTCCAGGCTCAGTAAAACGTCTAGGAGATGGCTTTTTAATATTTAGGAGGAGGACAATGGGAAACTCCAAAATGCTTGAGCATCATTCTGCAGAGGACACTTTTCTCCCAAAGCAGCAGTAACACAATCTTTTACTCCCAGCTGGGGACCATGAGACAAAGTTCAGCACAGACAATCACTGACTGAAACAGTGTCCTTACAGCTGGGTACCATAAGGTAAATTGGTAGCTCAAAAAGCAGACTGGAAAAGTCCAAGTCCTAACAGCTGGGGACTAGGGATGATCGAACTTTTGAAAAGTTCGGTTCGGCCAGAACATCCGAACTTCCCGAAAGTTCGGCCCGGATTTCAGAACCCCATTATCAATCAATGGGTCCCGAACTTCGGTAATCAAAAAACACAATTTTTAAGCCCTAAAACCCAATAAATGCCCCTAAAAAGTTCCTAGGGTTCTGGGTCATGCCCCATTAACTATTAATAACACAAAATAAAGGTCTTAAAAATCGTCATTTTTGATAAAAAAGCCAATTATTGAAAAAAAAAAGAGAGATTTTTTGATTTTGACTTTGGATTTAGTATCTGGGGGGTCTAAAAAGTGTACATGTGAAGTTTCAGCTCTGTAGCATGTCCAGAACCATAAACAAAAGATAGTTTGTGTTAGAACACTTTCAGCACAGGAGTTTTCACACCTTGCCGGTTTAATAGCAGGCATTTTTTTGGGTTCTTTGCAGTCAGGAAAAACATCTGAACTTGTGTATAGTGGTACTGTGCACAAGTTCTGATGTTTTGCCTGCCTCCAAAAACCCCCAAAAAATGCCAGCAAAAACACACCTGGGCATTTTTTTTTTTGACGCTAGCGTTTTTTTTTGGCATTTTTTTGGGTTCTTTTGAGGCAGGCAAAACATCTGAACTTGTGTATAGTGGTGTAAAAACACACATCCATATATTTATATACACACCTAGACATATATAGGTGTGATAGTAGCAGAAATATATGCTTGCGCTAATGAAATCATTTACAGTAATATATTTCTGCTACTATCACACCTATATATGGGTAGGTGTCTATATACATATAATTATGTGTGTATATATACCACTATACACAAGTTCAGACTTCTCCATCTATGCTGTTTAGTGGTGTTGGGCGAGCAGGTCGGACCGAGCATAAGTTCGGCCCGAATATCCCCCGTTCGGCGAACATCCGAATTTGCAGGGCACTCGGCAGGATGTTCTCCTGCCAAGCGCCCCACAATCATAAATGGCTGGGCTTAGAATGCACTGTGGGTACCATGAATAGCTGGTTGTTAAGGAGCGGGCTAGGAAGCCAGTCGCTGTGCCTTAACAAGGGATGAGTCATCAGCTGTCAGCGGCCTTCCCAGCTGACAGCTGAATGAAAAAATATTGCCAGCAATACAAAAATATGAAAAAAAATGGTGTGGGGGTCCCGCTCCAATCCATACCAGTTCCTTTGGCACTGGTATGGGTTTCAAGGGGAACCCCATGCCAAAAGAAAAAAAATGGTGTGGGATCCCCCCCATAATTCATACCAGACCCTTATCTGAACATCCAGCCTGGCTGGCAAGGAAAGGGGGGGCGGGTGCCCTCCCTCCCTTACCATACCAGACCATATGCCCCAACATAGGGGGTGCTTTGGGGCACCCCAAACCTGCTTGTCCCCATCGACCATGGCCTTTTCCCCACAACTCTGGGTTGTGGTTGTGGGGGTCTGTGGGCAGGGGGCTTATCGAAATCTGGAAGATCCAAGCCCACCCCCCCCCCCATGTGAATGAATAATTGTACCCCTACTCATTCACCAAAAAGTGTAAAAAAAAAACACACACACAGTTTTATTAAAAATAAAAAAACAATGTCCCCCGATGTAGACCAATTGTCAATCACGATGCCTGCCGCATCGCCGGACCCAGAAAAAAAAAATCTCTGCCCGCGCTGGAGGCTAACCAATGACTACCTGCTCTGCAGTCTGACAGTTCTTAAATTGGTAAGGAGCAGGGACATCTGGCGATGTCACCTGGTGGCACCGCCTCTACGTGACATCACCGACCCAGCATGCACGGATTGGTGACCTCACACGGGGGATAGACATCTTTTAAAAAAAAAACTTTGCTTCACTTTAGAACGATTTCCACTTTGTTTTTGTTGTGTCTTTGGACAGACAAGTTAATTATTCCTTTTGCTATCAAATCAATCACGATGATTGGATTAAAGTGACACTAAATGTTATCCTTATTCTACAAAAATAATCCATACACTTCCACTACCTAAAGTGATATTAAAGGGAGTTTTTTTTTCCAATAACAAACATGTTATACTTACCTTCTCTGTGCAATGGTTTTACACAGAGCAGCCCTGTTCCTCCCTTTCTCGGGTCCCTCTTCAGTGCCCTGTCCCCTTCCTCCTGCTGAGAGCCCCCACAGCAAGCAGCTTGCTATGGGGGAACTCTGTGTGGTCATTCACGCATGGAGCGTGGCTCAGCCCCGCCACCGCTCTCTCTTTATTGGCTCACTGAATGTGATTGAGAGTAGCGGGAGCCAATGGCTCCTGCTGCTGTCTCAACCAATGAGGATGAAGAGACCCGGGAGAGCCACTGCTCTCATGCACATCCCTGGATCAAGATCGGGCTCAGGTAAGTAGTGGGGGTTTTGCTGCACACAGAAGGTTTTTACTGTATCTTTCTACCTCCTTTAATTGTCCTCTGTGAGCTACCGAACCTTTCTCTTTATCTCTCACTTTCATTTATTTGGAAGGAGCGGCGCACATTGGGTGTTGTCATGTGCAATGCTCTGTGCACATCACTTATCCCATAGTCCATCCTAGGAACAAGCAAGAGAGGGTGACTACGTTCCTACATACAGTTGGACCATAGAGAATGAACGTAGAATTCATGCACATATGAGCATGAAAATATGCTGTATTTTTTTCTGACAGAACTTGGCAGAAAATATGCCCGTAGTGTTGTGGTTTTATGCACGTTTACGGGCGTGTTTACATGCTTACATGCGTACTGCGCTTAGATGCATATGAGTGTAAACTCATTCTGCTAGCTAGAATATTCAATTACTGTAGCCCATAGAATAATGGCTGGGCAAATGCCCGCTTTTAGGTGCGTTTACATGTGTATGTGCGTAAAACACACGGGAAAACTCCTCTCTAAACGCAGGTTTTAGACATTTTTTTATGCCCCCTGAACACTGCTCTAAAATATGCCTGTAAACAACACAATGTACATTTACACATTAGATAATCTAGAGCTGCTTTCAGGGGCATAAAAAAATGCCAGATGCCTTTAACAGCAGAATTTTTTCTTTTTTGAGTTAAAACAGAAATAAACTCTCTCAATCACTATTAACTGATTTGAATCCTTATGCTGCTAGCCTTGGTAAATTATTTTGAAAGTATATTATATTTACTAATTTTAGGGCTCTTTCACACGGGCGTTCCGCATGTCCGTATATCATTCTATTTTTTTGCGGATGATATACGGATATAATGTAAGTCAATGGCATTGCGGATGTCTGCGGATGACCATCCGCTGATATCCGATTTGCGTCCTTTCAGTTCTGTTCCGTTTTTTGGAACAGAACAGAACCCTATTTTTTCTTTCGTTTAAAAAATGGAAAGGACGGTAAATCGGATGTCAGCGGTGTCATTCGCTGACATCCGCAATTGCATTGACATACATTTTGTCCGTATATCATCTGCAAACGGATGGGATGATATGCGGACATACAGACACGGATGACACAAGTGTCATCCGTGTCCGTAAAAAAAAAAAAAAAAAAGTGCCGGAGCGGATTGCAATACGGTCCGCTCCATGTGAAAGAGCCCTTAAACTTTTTTTTTTCTTCAGTTGCCTTTTGGTTTCTGGCCTAGGCCAAAATAATGTCATACATCCCAGGAGTCTTCATGGGTATTTTTGTTTCTTTCATCTGGAGAAGGGGAGGAGGGGCTTTCTCAGCTAAGCACACCCACCTGCCTGCATGCCTGAGCTAAGGACAGATGGTTTCCAGGAAGCAAATGCTACATGAATCATCTGCCCTTACTCAAGATGGCCATAACCAGACATGTTAGGGGGTGTTTTTCAAAGTGATTTGAAAAACATGGGGACATGGATGAATGGGGGAGTTTGCTATGAATATTAACAAGGAATTAAACAGATAAATATAAGTACACTGTGCTACTCTACTCAACACCACTACATCAAAACAAAAAATTAAAATAAAAAAAGCAGCTACCACTTACAACGTGTTATCACCACACTGTCAGATGCAATATATTATATCCAATGGTGAAACGCTTCCTCTAAACCTTATTAATAGTATTTAAATAGTGACCATTTATAAATTATATAAAAAAAAAAACTCTGTGACAACTCGTAATAAATATTTAATAAATCAATATTCATTTTATGATATTTACATTTATTTAATTTTATTATTATGAGATTTTTTCATAGATTTTTTTTTTTTTTTCACAATTTAAAACTTTATTCAAAAAAATTAGAAAAGTCATACATAGTGTATAATTTTTAAATTATCACTATTTAAACCAGGGCTTCACCCAAAAGGGGAAGCTCCATTTGTTTTCTTCTTCTCCCCCTCCGCTGCCACATTGGGTGCCCTTAGTGGGGGAGGGGGGAGTGGGTACTTGTTTTTGACCTCTGGGTGATCTCTGTACATTACAAGGATTTTAACAAACTTTGTTGCAGATTCCTACCTTTTGTTATTCTCAGAGATGTATAGTAACTAAGTAGAACTACTTAAGTACTGTACTTAAGTACCGAAATGCGGTATCTGTACTTTCCTAGAGTAGAATTTTTTTCTCCTACTTCTACTTTTACTTCACTACATTTTTTCGATGATTTCGATACTTCTACTCTGATATTTTTTTTTGTGCTGCATAGTTACTCGTTACAATTATAAAAATTACCACTGCCAGAACAGTAGATGGCATAAAGCTCAAAAAAATGTGTATAATGTCATTTGTAAATCAGCGCATACGAAAATAAAGGCTGTGTATAATAAAAGCTGCTATACCAAATCTTTCCAATAAAAAGAAAATATGAAACAAACAAATAAATGGTGCTACAGCACTTAAAGTGCATCAAGAAACTACTAACAAACACAGGTTAATCATTTGAATAAATCATTTGAAATAATAAAAAACAATATGATGTTCAAACTTTTGACTTCTTTCTTTAATAACTACATAACACAGTACTTGTACTTCTACTTTCAGTACTTGAGTAGAAATTTTTTTTCAAAACTACTGGTACTTTTTACTTTTAGTACTTAAGTAGCAATTTTTTTGAAAAAAACTACTTGCAATACTTAAGTAAAAAAAATGTTGAATACTTTAGTACTTCTACTTAAGTAACTTTTTAATTGAGCACTTCCACTTCTACTCAAGTCACTTTTTGATCGAGCACTTGTACTTTTACTCAAGTAGAAATTTTGAGTACTTTATACAAGTCTGGTTATTCTGAAGAAATCCCTGTGTCCATGAAAGCAAAGTGAGTCTAATGGGAGTGGTTTCTTAACCAATTCGGGACCGGAAAGATTTACCCCCTTAATGACCAGGCCATTTTTTGCGATATGGCATTGCAATACTTTAACTGACAATTGTCCGGTCGTGCAACACTGTACCCAAAAGAATATTTCCTTTTTTCCCCACAAACAGAGCTTTATTTTGGTGGTATTTGATTACCTTTGCTATTTTTATTAGCGACAATTCTGAAAAAAAAAAAAAACAATATTTTTCTGCTATCTAACATTCCCAATAAAAATATTTAAATATCACATTTTTTCATCATTTTAGGCCAATTTGTATTCTGCTACATATTTTTGGTAAAACAAAAATCCCAATAAGCGTATATTGATTGGTTTGCGCAAAAGTTATCTGGTCTACAAACTAGGAGAGAGATTTACGTCATTTTTTTTTTTAATACTAGTAAAGGCGGCAATCAGTGATTTTTAGCGGGACTGCGACATTGCGGCAGACAGATCCGACACCTAACTTACATTTTTGATACTTTTGGGGGGACCAGTGACATTACTACAGTGATCAGTGCTAAAGATATGCACTGTTACTGTACTAATGACACTGGCAGGGAAGGGGTTAACACCAGGGACGATCAAAGGGTTAAATGTGTCCCTAGGGTGTGCTTTCTTACTGTGGGGGGGGGGGGGGGCTTGCTGCACAAACACAGAGATCTGTGTTCCTAAATAAGAGGAACTTAGAATCCCTGTGTTCTTAACTGACAGAACAGAGGCATGCTGTGTTTACAACGGCAGACCACCATTCTGTCTCCACGGGGAGAGATTGTGGGTACCCAGCAGCAATTGCGGCCGCTGGACGCGCTGATTGGCTCCCCCTATGACCTCGGGCAGCATGTGCGCGCCCCTGCTAGCAGCCCCGCGAAGCGACGTGCAGGTATGTCGTTTTGCGGGACAAAGCCGACCTGCCACAGTAAAACTACAGCGGCTGGTCGGCAAGCAGTTAATTATCAACCAGCTGTGTACCTGCAGGGCTGTAATGAGGACAGCTGCTGGGTCTGGATCCCTTTTGGCGTGTTACTATTGGAAGTATTTGGACAAGAATGCATTTTTTGTTGCAGGGGATGCGTGCAATTTGACTTGTATCTTAGGCAGATTTCTGGCAAAATTGGTGAGCCAATCACACAAGCAGGAAATTATGTTTCTGGGGGGCGTTCTGTACACACCTCCAAGTAGCCATTTTGTATTGCATTTTCAGAAAATGACAGCGGCTGCAGATTGAAAAGGAAAGGTCATTTTTATAACATTCAATTACAATATGACTTGTGTTGCAATTGAATAAGCTACATTATTTTTTCTTTATTTTCTATTTTTTTTCCCCACGAAAGTGGAGTTACCCTTTAAATTATGCAATTAGGAGCAATTTTATTTAAATATCCAAATCAATGGGGTTGATTTACTAAATGAGTAGAGTATGGTCACCTTTCTAAATGAGTTCACTAAAATTTTGAATTCTTTTTAAACTAGAGTTTATTCTCACTTTAAGAGGCTGATCCTCCCTGTGTGAATATAAATGCTGGGGTATTTTTCTGACATTTTCTAGAAGTAAAGAAGTGGCTTGAATAAGCTGCAAAACATCTTCAACATTACAGAACAAGTCCAGCTGAATGTGACAACTACTACTAGATCGTTATAAAGGAAGTTAGGGCTATTAATTAATTTAACTCCAGTAGGCCTATCACTTTTTGCTTGACATATGACCAGACATGCAGTAAAAACTGAACTCCACCCAAAAAGGGAAGTTCCACTGTATGGTCTTCTCCTCACTTCCTCACCTCCTGGCATTTTGACAGGTACCTGCTACCATTTCTGCACCCACCGCCTAGGCCAGTGGTCTCCAAACTGCTGCCTGGGGGCCAGATGCGGCCCTTTGCTTGTTTTTAACCAGCCCTTGGGACACCATTTCATCCACTGATACCAACAATGGGGCACTATTCCTCCCACTGACACCAATGAAGAGGCATAATTCTTTCCAATGACACCAATGATGGAACATAATTCCTTCCAATGACACCAAGATGGGACATAATTCCTCCCAATGACACCAATGATAGGACATAATTCCTGCCAATGATGGGACACAATTCCTCCCATAGGTATATAGTTACATAGTTACATAGTCAGGTTGAAAAAAGACACAAGTCCATCTGGCTCAACCAATAAAAAACAAAAAAGAAAACACAGCCATACAATCCCATAGCTACAGTTGATCCAGAAGAAGGCAAAAAACCCCAGCAAAGCATGATCCAGTTTGCTACAGCAGGGGAAAAAATTCCTTCCTGATCCCCTGAGAGGCAATTGGATATTCCCTGGATCAACTTTACCTATTAAACAAAGTTATGTTATGTACACCTAGGAAAAAACCCAGGCCTTTTTTAAAACAATCTACTAAGCTGGCCAGAACCACCTCTGGAGGGAGTCTATTCCACATTTTCATAGCTCTTACTGTGAAGAATCCTTTCCATACTTGGAGAATATTGTATATATATATATATATATATATATATATATATATATAAACAATATATGTATACAATATATATATATATATATATATATATATATATATATATATATATATATATATATATATATATATATATATATATATATATATATATATATATGTATTTTTCTCTGGACGTAAAGAGTGCCCTTTTGTACTCTGTGATAACCTTACAGTGAATAACTCAAAACCAAGTTCACTATATGGACCCCATATATATTTATACATATTGATCATACCCCCCCCCCCCTTAACCTCCTCTCCCGAAGAGTGATAAATTCAGTTCCTCTAATATTTCCTCATAGTTGAGCTCCTCCGTGCCTCTTATTAGTTTGGTTGCCCTTCTCTGCATTTTCTCCAGTTCCCCCATATCCTTTTTGAGAGCTAGTGCCCAAAACCGAACTGCATATTCCAGATGAGGTCTTACTAATGATTTGTACAGGGGCAAAATTATCTCTCTCTCTCTAGAGTCCATACCTCTCTTAATAAAAGAAAGGACTTTGCTTGGAAACTGCAGCTTGGCATTGCATTCTATTATTAAGCTTATGATCTTACAGAACACCCAGATCCTTCTCCACTAACAATGGGGCCCAATGACTATTATGAGACACAATTCCTTCCAATAACACCAACAATGGGGCCCCCGTGACATCAATGATAGAACACAATTTCTCCCAATGACACTAACGATGGGGCACAATTTCTTCCAATGACACCAAAGATAGAGCATTGTTTTCTCCCACTGGCATAGGCATGCGCACAGGGTGTGCCGGGTGTGCCTGGGCACACCCTAATCACCTAGGGCACATTAGCATTATCGCTCTGTTTGCCAGTGAGGAGATGGGAAAGATCTCCCACGGACCTGCTCTGCCATAAGAGAAGTGCCACACAATTCTATTTCACTTTGCCAGCAGGGAGAGTAATGTACCGGGGCCATATACATGTAGGCAAACACATGCATGTCTATTTAAACTTTGGGGTGCACACCCTAATGCAATAGGCTGCGCACACCTATGCCCACTGGCCACAGTCTGGCCCCACCCTAAAGTTTGAAGAACAGTAAACTGGCCCTTTGTTTACAAAGTTTGGAGACCCCTGGCCTACGCAGTCGTAGTGGAAGTTCTCCTCCCCCTCCTCGCAGTCTTCTGGGCCCTGTCACAGGTCCCAGAAGACTTGGGACCATTCACAATATGCTGCCGCAAGCTGTCACAGCCGGGTGCCCACAGTTAAGATGCCAACACCGGAAGCCCAAAGGCTCGTGAAGAACTAGCTTGGGTGAGGGTGGCACTGGATCGTGGGACAGGTGAGTGGCTGTTTATTAAAAGTCGGCCGCTACAGTTTTTGTAGCTACTGATTTTTAATTTTCTACGCAGGAGACTGGAGATCCTCTTAAAGGCGTGTCGTTTGAGAAATAATAATAACAGATATTTCTTGGTATGATTATTGCTGGTCCTTCTTTGCACAGACAGTTGTTAGATCTTTTGTGGTTGCTGCCCACAGATCTGGCTATGTATGTAGTAGCAGTTGAGAAGGAGCTTCCTCTTCCATCCTGGTGACATTAGCAACACGATCAATATTAGAAAAACAAGTCATTCCTTAGATCTCTCTCAAATAGCAGGTCGCCATTATTTACATTGGGGTCAAACGATTCTAGTTCCGAGCTGATCTTTCATCCTTAGCTCCAGTGACACGACTTTCTTTCAATTGAAGGCTAATTATTTAAGTAATGTGTTTGCTGCTTCCTTGGCCTGTGATGAATGAGGCCAGGAGCTTAAGGTCCCCAAGTAAAAGCAATCCTGCGTTTCCCGGAAAAGACAAACAAGCATGTACTGTATCAGGTTTAAAATAGAACCAGGCTCCGAAAAAAGCCAACGTGCTTTCCTGTGAAACGCCACAAGAGGGTCTCCCTGTAATAGACTTCCCCACAATGACTCAATATGCTGCACCCTTCCCATCTATCATCTGTCTTCCAGCATTGATTGCCGGAGATCCAAACAAAAAAACTATTGTCTGTCTTCGTCAAACATAAACCACATATCTGCCACTAAACAAACAGACCACTGAGGATCACTAGAGGAAAACCTCATTTGTTTCTGGACCTTCAGATCTGTCCCGTCATTTATTAACTGGAAAACAAAAACAGGTTTTATGTGCTCTGCATGGTAATTGGTGGACACAAAGGGCCAGATTTGCTAAAAGGTGTCATTGGAGTCAAGCGGAGATTAATGGCTTCCTATGGATGAAAAATCACTTGGTGCTCAGTGCCTTATTTCGCTGAGTCTGTAAATCACTTTTTGTGAGACAACATTGGGTTTAATAAGAGCTGTGTCAATATTGACATTGACACTAAATTGGGGCGAGCCAGACCCTGAACAAGACCCTTCCAAAGACATTTCTTGGCTTATTTATTTGTTTAGTATGCTATGAACATATTTATTATTCCTTTACAGATTGTAATTTTAAAAATGATTAAAAGGGATGTATATGTGCTTCCCATAGCGACTATTTACATTCTATTCATCGTTTTTTAGCAAAACAGAAAATGAATGTAAGAACTTGACTGGCTGCATTCATGGGCCTTGGCAACTCTAAGGCCTCTTTCACACGGCCGCTCCGCTGACATCCGATTTTCGGTCACATCCGCTGACATCCGATTTTCTTCCTTTCAGTTCTGTTCCGTTTTTTGGAACGGAACAGAACCCTATTTTTCCTCCGTTCAAAAAACGGAAAGGAAGCAAAATCGGATGTCAGCGGTGTCATCTGCTGACATCCGCAATGCCCATATACTTACATTATGTCCGTATATCATCCGCAAACGGATGGGATGATATGCGGACATACGGAGCGGATGACACAAGTGTCATCCGCTCCGTGACAAAAAAAAAAGTCCCGCAGCGGAGCAAAAAACGGGAGCGGCCGTGTGAAAGAGGCCTAATGGGCTTAAAGCCCAAATACGGTTTCAGTTTAAATCAGCTAAATACATTCCAGGTGTGCAAAACTAAAGGTGTGCAATGTCATAGGCCCGGTTCACAATGCCGCGACTTTGAAGCCAACATCCCAGTGTGCCTTCGGCACGACTTGCATACGACTTCTGTAACAGAAGTCAATGAAAGTCATGCTGGAGTCGCACAAAAAGTAGTGCAGTGACCTTTTTCTAAGCCAGTGCGACTCAAGACGCTCCTATTAGAACGGTTCCATTGCACTTAATGGGGCATGACTTGTCATGTGATTTGTGCTTTCAAAGTCAGAGCGCATGTCGCACCAGTGGGAACCGGGCATTAGTCCCCTTTCACATTGCATATGATTTTACCTGTCATGAAAAGTTGCATCCTATTGCCAGCAATGGCAGTGTTCAAATCAATGTGACGCCGACTTTGCAGGGCCGCATCAATTTATAATAGTAGTTCCTGCACAACTTTAGGCGATTTCGGGTGCGACTTGAATAGACATCTGTGCATGAAGCATGTGTATGTACATTAATTACACAGGTTCTGTAATGCAGATAAGGCACTAAGTGAGTTTAATTACCACCTTAGCCTCCCTGCCGGTATGATTATTTCAGATTTTAGGTGCTGAAAGCGGTACTATTATTTTGCATGTAATTCTTAAGGACGATCAGCCCAAACCAGCTATTTACATATGATTTTTTTTTTTTACTGTGCGTTCTTCTTTATAACATCTCGGGTATGATAAAGTTTGAAACACAAAATCATAAATTATAATATAATAAATAACTATAAAAAAGTTAAATTGTATATATATATATATATATATATATATATATATATATATATACTTATATACACACACACATATATATATATATATATATATATATATATATATATATATATACACATATATATAAAGTACATTAAAACTGCAGGCAAGGGCACTGGGGGGCAAACTAAGGTCAATTTAATTTATTTAGTAATGTAATCCAATAGGATTACAATATATCAGTGTGTTTTTGTGTTTTACATTTTGAATTTGCCGCCAGTTGAACCCCCCTGCGATGCGACCCTTGCAGGGAATGGAAGTCGGGGCACAGAGCATCAAGCGGAAGATCCGGCCGCCGTACACTGCCGGAATACATCGTGGGATCCCAGGGATTCCAGGATCCAGCGACTTCTCCCTGGCGGTTCCCCCGAGTGTGGCTCGGGGTTACTTACCACTAATGGCACTGAAATTCCACCCCGAGCCACACTCAGGAATACCACCAGGGAGGTTAGTCAGCCACAGAACCTGTGTAATTATTATGTGTTTGGTTATAAAGGGATGAGGTGGTAACCCTAAGCCGCACAGATGTCTTTCAAGTTGCACCCACATTGACATGCGGCTTTGAAATCTTGTGTTTTCAGATGAAGTTGGATGATACAAAGCCGCAATCAATGTGATTGGGAGCTTACAGTTGTTTTTTTTTTTTTAGGTCTGGTTCACACCTATGCAGTTTGCTTTTGATCCGTTTCCGCAGTGCTTTTTGTTGTGCGTTTTGCATTTTTGACACGTTTTTTGATGCATTATGTGTTTTGCATTTCTTATGCTTTTTTTTTGGCTAATTTGTTGTTGGGCATATTAACAACGCAAATTGTGGTAAAAACGCACAACATCCTTTTCTGCAGCTTCTCCATTGGTATAGGTTCACACTGAATGCAGCTTTGAAATCGTGTGACTTCACTTGAAAATCGCATGATTTCAAAGCCGCTTGTCAGTTCGGCTTTAGGTGTGACTTGGCTGACATCTGTGCAACTTCATGCACTTCATGCACAGATGTATATGCAAGTTGCACCAAAAGTAAGCAGGAACTACTTTTTCAAATTGGTGCGTGACTGCAAAGTCGGTGTCGCACCTATTTAAACAGTTCCATTGCCGACAATAGGGTTCATCTTGTCATGCGCTTTGACCTGTCAAAAGGGGGCTAAAGTCTATTGTTTTGCGTTTAAAAAAATTCCCTGACCATTTCCAAAAAGGCAGCGGCTGAAAAAAGCATCGATGTGAACGGGTTCCATTGGAAACCTTGATAAATGGACTGTAGCGTTTCTGCAAAAAGCAAAAAACACATAAAAAAACATAGACATAAACCAAGCCTTAGCCAGTGTCTGTACTCTGTGTAAAAAAGCCTGTCCCGTTACACCATGCTGCAAGGAAGAATCCTTCTCTCTGGAGGGAAGAGGTGGTCTCTCTGCAGAGGTCCAAACCATGCTTTTGCTGAATCAGACCTCAAACTCTGCAATTATCAAAGCTCATGCTCCTCACTGATTGGACAGCTGTAGTTTTGAGCCTTTTATAGAGCATGCTGGCAGGGTACAGGCTTTTCTGCTCATGCTGTTGGTGCTTTCTAAAACAAAGGAGACTTTATTAGCGCTCATTCATGCAAGCGGCCAGGGGACGGTAAATGCAAGTTGCTGTGCATGGGACAGCTGGTGTGGGTAAACACAACCTTTACACTGGATATGCATTTATCCACCCTGTGGGAATGAGGCCTATGTAACAGTTCTACACTATAAATCGCACAGGAATGCACTGCACATTTCTTTGCAATTCACATATGATTCAGTGTGGTGCGATTTGGGCCCATTCCTTTTGAATTGTACAAAAAGTAGGGCATGCACTACTTTTGGAAACGCAAGGCAACTGGATTGTATGATAATATTATACCAAGTGATGCGGCGCAAGCAAATTCAACCTGCATTTGGAGTAGGGATCGACCGATGTCGGTTTTTCGTTGCCGATACCGATATTTTGGCCATTGCATATTGGTATTGGCCGATATGGGCCGATATTTTGTACATTTAAAGTTTTGAAAAATAAAGACAATTTTTGACACAAATCTGGTACTGAACATGTTGGGTAGGTCTTTTAGCTGTAATGTGCGGTCTTCCCTTCCCTCCCCGCCTGCCAGGAATCCCGTGTGAACCTAGTTTAGTGTCATTAAAATCCAAGAATCCACTTTATTAGTGTTTTATATAATGTCCAGTGTGTGTTTTTGTAATAGAATAGTGGGAAATACATTCATTACATCGCTGCTCCGGGCTCTCCTCGCTAATCTCCCACTCTGCTGTTTTCTCCTCTCATAGCTGTCAGAGGAGGATCTCTGCCCCTCCCCTCTGCAGTGTACACAGAAGCGCTGAGTATTAAATCAGAATACAGTAAACCCCCGCTCCATCGCGGTTCAGTTTTTGCGGTCCCGGTATATTGCGTTTTTTTTTGTAATGTTATTTTACTATATAAATCAATAAAAATGAAATATTTTTGTGTTTTCCATAGCTCTTGCTATGTCTCTCAGTATCTTTTATGTGTTTAAATGAGTTTCTATTGTTTTAAAAGTGTGTTTAAAGACCTTAAAATGCTTTTACACGTACAGTGACAGTAAAAAAAACATGCCTACAATGCATTTTAATAGGGTTTTTCTATTTCGCGGATTTTCACTTTTCGCGGCTGGGTCCGGAATGTAACCCCCGCAATGGAGGGGGGTTTACTGTAGTGTGAAATACCTTTGTTACATCGCTGATCAGGGCTCAGCTAATCTCCCGCTCTGCTGTCCTTCTCTCCTCCCCCACTGACAACTGGGGGTCACGGAAGGGCCAAGCAGCGATGTAATGAAGGTATTTCACACTATTAGATTACAAAAACACACACTGGACGTTATATAAAACATTAATAAAGTGTATGCTAGAATTTTACATACACTAATATTACATACAGTAATATTGGCAATATCGGTAACCTCCGGGGGGTCAATACCGATATATCGGGGAAAGTGCATCGATATATCGGCCTTGCCGATATTGGTCGATCCCTAATTTGGAGTGCTGTTAACTTAACATTAAAGTGGAATTCTGGCCAAAAATAAATTTTTAAGATAAAAATACCCCTCTAATCCTAACATATCGCCAATTACAGTAACACTATTCCCACATTACAGTACAGTACAGTATTTTAATGTAGATAATATCTTGCCTAATTGATTGCAGAGTGCGGCCATCTCCGGTGTGGGCGTCTGAAGCCGCTGTGTCCCCCGCTGTGTCGTTCTTCCAGGTTTCTGGCTACCCAGAATGCCGATCGCAATCTCGCGCATGCGCTGTAGATTGCGATCACCAATCAGAGGAGTGGCCGGCCATGCCCATTGCCTCCTAGGATTGATGACACACATCTCCCAGGATGCAATGCGAAACTGGAAGTGATGTCCGGGGGCCACGGCCGCAAAAGAAGGAAGTGGGACAAAGAATCTTCTAAAATAAGGTAAGTGATCCAAAAAAAAAAAATAATTATTGCCCAATTAATTTTTTAAATGCATATCCCTGCTGGAATCCGTTAAGATGACAATGAGGGTGGAACTCTGCTTTAACAACTAAGATTGCCACTGCAGTGAATTTTAAACATGGATTTCCTGCACTGTATTCTAGCATGATCCTAGCCTAAAGGCCCGTACACACGATAAGAAAATCGGAAGTAAAATTTAGTCCGACGAATGATCTGCCGATTTTCGGATTGTTAGTACGGTGCTTTTGACAGCCGATTACTTATTTTCGTACAACAAAAGCTGAATGTGCAGGCTATAAAATTGTTATCGTGCGTGAACACAACGTCCGATTTTAGTTTAATTAGTACAATTTTCATCAAAAAAAGATCAAGAGCAAGACTAGGCATGCTTGGAAACAAAAGAATACATACAAAACAATTCAACACATGACATCACTTCTGAGGTTGAATTCTGTCGTACGACAATTTTCATGAAAGTAATCTCATCACTTTCCATATGAGACTGGTATGAAACAAAAAACGAACGAAAATTAGTCTGATAATCTGATCGTGTGTACAAGGCTTAAGACTTTGTACAACTTTGCTTGATGCACCCGGAATGTATTTAGCTGATTTAAATGGAAAGTTCAATTGGAAGTGTATATAGACCCTAAGGCTGGGTTTACATTCTGTATATGCAAATTGGATGCATTTTAAACCGCATCCAATTTGCAAGACATGTGAATGTTACCAGCTTTCAATGGAGCCGGTTCACTCATGTTCGGGGCAGCTGCGGTGCAGTTCCAAAAAGGATCCTGTAAGTTTTTGGGTCCAGTTCAGGTGTGAATTCAGGAAAAAATTGGCACCTGAATCGCATTTGAACCAGTGAACAGAAACGCATTGGCCCCTGGACTGAAGCCGGACATATGTCCCTGATTTGGAACAGGCAGATATATCTTGATATCAGGGGGTTGCCCTGATGAAGTCACGTGTGCGTGACGCAACGCGTAGGGCGAAGGCATACCGTAACTGATGTTTGTACGAGCTCGGCGCTTGTGGAGTACAGGATTGTTTTATCGTTAAAAAAGTGAGCACAGCAGTTGTTTTTATTCAATAACTATTGAAACTGTATTACACTGTGGAGAGTTTCTTTCATGCTTACACATAAAACTGAGGAATTGAGGAAGGATCCCAGGATTTCTGCTAAGCACATAGGTGTTTTTACACTGAAGAGTCAAATCATCTTCTAGCACCTTGGTAAAGAGTAGGGATGATCGAACGGTTCGGGTCGACCATCGGTTCGACCCGAACATTGGCTGTTCGAGGTTCGGTCGAATTTAGAACTTTTTCCTGAAAAAGTTCGGAATTCGGCAACCAGAACCGACCAAAATGCAATGGGTCAGGAAGTGGGCTTTAAAAGTCCGTGATTGGACCAGAACCATTAGTAAAAGCCAATTGAGGTGGCAGGAGAATGCTAGGAATGTGATTGGAGTGACTAGGGGGTCCCTAGACCAATCATCATTAGTGAATACGCCCCCCAGTATATAAGATAGCCCCGGCAAATTCCTAGCATTGTAATACAAGGACATGGAAGAGAATGGAAGCAGTTCTGTTAAATTTGCTTCAAAAGTGTCATTTAGCATTTATTAGTGTCAGGAAAGGGATATCTAGTGTAGTTAGAGTGCTCCTTTACACTTTAGTTAGATGCAAATATTAGTTTCTGTAGGGAAAGTGTTAAGTGCCAGGGTGACCGTAGTGTAGTGTAGGGTGAACTGACTCTGACTGCTATGGCAGGGTGACCGCAATAGAGAAAACATTGTTTCTCTTATGTCACATTCAGAGCACTGGTATGGCTTCTCACCGGTCAGCTTGCTTTTTGGCTGCAGGCGTTTATAGGGATTTTTTGAGAACATGTTTGGAGTCAGGCATGACATCTGAACATGTGTATAGGGGGTATATATACACACCCATGTATGTATATACACATAGACATATATAGGTGTGAAAGGAGCAGAAAACACTACTTGCGCTAATGAAATAATTAACACCAATATGGTTACGCTCCTATCACACCTATATATGTCTAAGTGTAAAATACATATAAGTGTGTGTGTATATATACCACTATACACAAGTTCAGATGATTTGCCCAAATGCCCAAATGCCCCAAAAAAAACGCTAGCGCCAAAAAAAAAAATGCCCAGGTGTGTTGTTGCAGGCATTTTTTTGGGATTTTTGGAGGCAGGCAAAACATCTGAACTTGTGTATAGTGGTATATATACACACATACTTATATGTATTTTACACTTAGACATATATAGGTGTTATGGGAGCGGAGCCATATTAGTGTAAATGATTCCATTAGCGCAAGCATATATTTCTGCTACTATCACACCTATATATGTCTAGGTGTATATATACATATAAGTATGTGTGTATATATACCCCTATGCAGAAGTTCAGATGTTTTGCCTGCCTCCAAAGAACCCAAAAAAATGCCCAAAAAAACGCTAGCGCCAAAAAAAAAAAAACGCCCAGGTGTGTTGTTGCAGGCATTTTTTGGGGGTTTTTGGAGGCAGGCAAAACATCTGAACTTGTGTATACGGGTATATATACACACATACTTATATGTATATATACACCTAGACATATATAGGTGTGACAGTAGCAGAAATATATGCTTGCGCTAATGAAATCATTTACACTAATATGGCTCCGCTCCTATAACACCTATATATATGTCTAAGTGTAACATATAATTATGTGTGTATATATACCACTATACACAAGTTCAGATGTTTTGCCTGCCTCCAAAAACCCCCAAAAAATGCCTGCAACAACACACCTGGGCGTTTTTTTTTGGCATTTTTTTGGGTTCTTTGGAGGCAGGCAAAACATCTGAACTTGTGTATAGTGGTATATATACACACATCCTTATATGTATTTTACACTTAGACATATATAGGTGTTATAGGAGCGGAGCCATATTAGTGTAAATGATTTAATTAGCGCAAGCATATATTTCTGCTACTATCACACCTATATATGTCTAGGTGTATATATACATACATGGGTGTGTATATATACCCCCTATACGCATGTTTAGATGTTTTGCCTGCCTGAAAAGACCCCAAAAAATGCCCAAAAAAACGCCTGCTACTAAACCGGCAAGGTGTGAAAAGAGAGAAGCCACTAACCTGTTCTATAAGTGACAAAATACAAACAATATTTTTTTTATGGTTCTGGACATGCTACAGAGCTGAAACTTCACAGGTACACTTTTTAGACCCCCCCCCCCCCCCAGATACTAAATACAAAGACATTTTTTTTTAATTTTTTTTTTAATTTTTTCAATAATTGGCTCTCTATCAAAATGACAATTTTTAAGAACTTTTTTTTGTGTGATTAATAGTCCCTGGGGCATGACCCAGAACCCTAGGCACTTTTTAGGGGCATTTATTGGGTTTTAGGGCTTAAAAATTGTGTTTTTTGTTTACCGAAGTTTGGGTCCCATTGATTTCAATGGGGTTCTGAAATCCGGGCCGAACTTTCGGGAAGTTCGGATGTTCTGGCCGAACCGAACTTTTGAAAAGTTCGATCATCCCTAGTAAAGAGATGCTTATTTAAAATATGGACCTGTTTCACATTTAATGTTTAACCCTGGCACAATATTTGCACTATTGTTTGTTTTAGCACTATATGGGCACAGAACTACTGTTTAACACTCACTGTAATCTAAATGCATTGTTTTTTGCTATTAATTTGTCTACTTATATGTCAGGATATATCTTTACTTGCATATCTTTATAGTAGACATAGGCATTCTATTTCTATTTTTTATTTTTTTTATACCTTCACTATCCTAACAACGCAGCACCAACATGATCTTCCTGCATTGCATTGAGAAGTACAGAGACCAATTGATGATGTCAATGGGTCTATAATAAGGTATGTATTTGTAGCGCTAACCCTATAGGAGCCACTGGTATCTTGGTCCTAATTCATTCCCCTTTAGAACACACACAGCTAGGCACACAGCTCCTTAGCCATATTGTTTCTACGAAACTGTACTTATGCCAGATTCCTTATGGGCCATACACACTATACAATTGTCTTTAGATGTTTTTCCTTTAGATTTACCAAAACCATATAATATGAGGTCAACTCTAAACACTTTCAATTTGTATGCAATCAGGCTGGCCCCTGCACTACATAGTTGAAGGTAAATCTAAAGGAAATCTAACAACAAAAGTTGTATAGTGTGTATCCAGCTTTAGTGTTTACATTTTATTTACATTTTATTTAATAAAAGTCTTTTATATCATACGGAATTACGCTATGTTGGCTTTTTACTTTCTCCTGCACATATGATATATCCCTGTCTGAGGTCATATGGATGTCTGTCTGAAGAGGATTCAGTGAAGTAGGACATCGACTTGTACATTCTTAATAGCTTTACTGCTGGTTTATAACCTTACCAGCTACTCCATCTGGTGAGTTAGTTTGGGAAGACTGGTGGAAGCAGCACAAAGGGTGCTTCACGGCGTACATTGTTTTTGAAGAGTGATCACAGCTGACACTTTCTGTACATCTGTTGCACCTTATTGGACTCTTTCTTGGGACTTTTTTTTACTAATGATCTGCACTTTTATATTTATGGTTTTACTCAGTGGCGGCTGGTGCTCAAAAATTTTGGGGGGGAGCAAACAAACCAATGATGGGGGTTATTATTATGGACACTGACACCAATGATCGGGATTACTATTGCAGCCACTGATATTGGAGGTGCTATAGTGCAGCCCTCTGGAGGTGTCAGGGGCCGGATGTGGCCCTTTATGATGATGGAGTCCGGTGACCGTACACCATGTAGAGGGTGTGGGGAAGTGTGATCTCTCCACAAATCCCACCGATCCCAGTCCCGGCTCCTCTGCAGCTCCCCGCTACCTCCGTCCGGCCCACATGTAGGGAGGGGAGCCGGCTACATCTACCACCCCACCAGTCCGATCCCGGCGATCGGTCGGTATTAGATCCCCCCATAAAACACACAGAGGGCTGAGTTGAGCAGTGCGGGTCCCGGGACTCACCTCGGTGTCGGGGGTGTGCGGTGCTCACAGCTTTACACCCCGGGGATCAAGTTCCTCTCCGTACTCCGTCCAGTATCGGATCCCTCCCTCCGATCACACCCCCCGCCGCAGACCGCCCGATGTTCTCCGAGGAGCGGGCCGGGCAGCGGCGACTCGGGCTTCTCCGGTGTGGCGGCGAGTCCTCTGTCCTCCCGGCCCCCGCCTCCTCCCCAGCCAATGGCATGTGGTTTGCCTTTCGGCCAATCAGGAAGCGCGTATCGGATGTGCTTCCTGATTGGCCAGGAGGAGGATCCGTGTGACAATAGCGAATTTTCATTCACTATTGCCACACAATGGGTGGGTTCGGGACGCACTGCTCTGTGCCCCGGGTCCACCCTTTTTTTTAGCCTGTGAGAGCCTCTGGTACTCCAAAAGTTATCGCGTCTACAAACTAGGGAAAAGATTTATGTCATTTTTATTTATTTTTTTACTAGTAATGATGGAGATCAGCGATTTTTAGTGGGACTGCGACATTGTGGCGGACAGATCGGACGCCTAAATAACCTTTTTGACACTTTTGGGGGGACCAGTGACATTACTACAGCAATCAGTGCTAAAAACATGCACTGTTACTGTAATAATGTCACTGGCAGGGAAGGGGTTAACCTAGGGGTGATCAAAGGGTTAAGTGTGAGCCTAGGGGAGTCTTTTCTAACCTTGGGGGGGCGTGTCTTGTGAAATGACCATAGAGACCTATGATCCTATATAGAAGGATCAAAGGCGCTCTGTGATCATTTCAGAGTGAAGAACGGTCAGCTGTGTTTACAATGGTTGACCGTCCTTCTCTCTCAGCGGGGTGCGATCACGGGTGCCCGGCGGCAATCGCACCACGCGTGCGACCAATGTAGTACTATGTCGTTTCGCGCAGCCAAGCCAGCCTGCTGCAGTAAAACTGCGGCAGGCGGTCGGCAAATGTTTAAACTTCAGACTTAGGCTCCGTTCACATTAGGTCGCTCCGACTTAGGGGGCGACCTGTGAAGTCGCGTGCAGCGCGACTTCGGCGCGACTTGCATGGACTTCAGATAATGGAAGTCAATGCAAGTCGCCTCCAGCTCGCCCCGAAGTAGTACAGGACCCTTTTTCTAAGTCAGAGCGACTTGTGTCGCTCCTATTAGAACCGGTCCTGTACTACACTATGGGAGCGACGGTGCACGACTTGTCAGGCTGACCAAGTCGCCTGACAAGTCGTACCAGTGTGAATGGACACTGATTGTGTATTTAAAACCAAAACCTTCTTTTGATACAGTGGGGAGAAGTTAGAAATATCTGTTTTGGGTGGAATGCAGCTCCAATGATAATACAAGGTATTTTCTCTATTATTGTCATAAAGGCAATGTCCATAGAATGCTTACTTGAAGCTCAGCCGGTTTTGTGTTATGTCATATGAGCATATAGCTGGCAGTAGCCATGGCTGACCCGCTGATCCACCCTCTGCAAACCTTCAGGTGTTTGACAGCAGGAAGAGAAGAAATGCTGATAAAATCTGAAATCTGTCTGGAAAACTATGTCAGTGTATAAAACCATAGTGTCAGCAGGTATAGGCCTCCGTGTCCATATGTCCCTGTGTGATGGTATGGAAGATTGATCTTCTATGATGTTTTCAGGAAGATATATCTCTGTATAATGCCTAGAGCAACATTCTAGTTGAACAGCACTTCTGCAGATCTGCTCAGCTGCCGTTTCACACTATAGCGATATCAGACATCGCATGTGATTCACAACGCACTGCTCTGCAAATCACATGCAATGTCTGTGCGATGCAAATTCAGCCATACAGATTAGATGGCTGAATTCGCATTGCATCTTTACCAAGACCCTCTTTTTTGGTCTGCACCAGAATTAGATCACATGGGTGTTCACACCTATGCGATCCAATTCCTGTCCGATTTGACAGTTCGCACTGCGATATGTGAACTAATCTGGGGGTGTCATTGACTTTGTATTGACACTCCCAGCAGTTTGCATATGGCAGTGTGACCTGCCTGCGAGTCGAGTGTGACGCGGGAACCCACAGTGGATTTGCAGGGTTCCCACATCTCACCAGTGTGAACCGGCACTATAGGAGACATTTTACTGGGTTTCAGATAGTAACATTCTGGAATTATCATTATTGAACATAACCTTTGACTTAAACACGTTACTTGCTGTAGCATGAATTTTATGAGAGCACTCCATGTACATCTTTGAAGATTCAATATTTAGTGGTTAGTGAGCTTGTTGTAGAACCGTTGGGGTTACAAAAATACATGATAAACCATCAAGAAGTGTCTTTTACTACATTCCATCTCTCTGAGATTTAAATAAGTGTAGCACCCTCCTAGGTAGGTGCTAGGCAAATGCATAGAGTGGCTCTTTCTGCTCATCAGGCGAGTCTGATCTGTCAGTTTGGCCTGTCACATGTTCTCAGGTATGATTAATTGAGTCTTAGGGAGTCTCCCCACTGTACTCAATAAGGGAGATTGTTGGACAGTGGAGGAAACCTAACCAATAGCACACCAGGGTTTACGACTGTCCCAGTGGGTGGGCATTGCTGCAATTCATCCTGGGATTGGGAATAAATCTGGAGGGGGCATATGACAGGGTGTCTTTTGGCGGGAGCAGAGTCCCAGGAGGAGGTGAACGGCTGTCTCTCCTCCTGCAGAGTGATGAAGGTGGTCCAGGCGAGTCGGCCTAGGGACCAGGAGTGGATCTGGGCTGCAGAGGATCCAGTGTGCTGACCAGTGGAGCTTTTGGGCAGAAAAAAACAGTATCGTGAGTACTGAGGGATCTGCCTAAGGGTCTGCCTAAGAGAGTGGACCATTCCAGAGACGTCAGGGGATCAAGGAGACAGCTCACTCGGAGTGTTACAGTAAAGGTGCCAAGTAGTAAAACCCTGAAGATAGGAATAAAGAGGGCGCCAGGAAGGGCCCTGAAGTTGTTCAGCAGTACAGTCTACCTCAGGGTACAGCTTGCCTCAGGATAGAGTTTACCTCAGGAAGCTTAAGCAAAACCTTTCACAGCCAAGGGCAAAGTGAAGCAGCGGCCTAGCCGTGACTAGCTCCAATTCAGTGTATTCAGCATTACTCATCGTTACTCAGCGTTAACCAGCATTTATTCAAGTCGTCCCAGCCTATTGTGCATAGTTCTGTTCAGTTGGAGTATCCCACTCATCCCTTCTCCTATCCAAGTTCCAAATAAAACATAAAAACCAAAGATACTGGACTGATTCTTGTCTGAGGTAAAACACTTGGGAAAATTGCCAGAATGTTCTATTGTTGCTAATGGTAACCCAGGGGAACCAGTAACCAGCAGCTCCCTTGGGAGTAGTGCTACATAAGTATCATTACATTTGAACAATCTTAGTTAAATCCCCCAAGGGACCAAATACATGTGACACTTGGCCCCATATAAATAAGTGATGTGTGGTTGATGAGCAGTGTGATTGAACAGCTTGCTTCCCTCTCTCCACTGCTGTCTGATAATGCTGTTAGCAAGGAGATAAATAGCTTATTATCAGCACTGATTGACAGCGCTCATCTCTGACAGCAGGCGCATGCTGGAGATGGGAACCATCGTCATTCAGCACAGCAGAGGGTGGGGGGTGAGCAGGGATCCCAACATATACAGTATATAATAACAGTATAACAGTATATAATAATAGATGCCTCTTCTTAACCCTCTCATTCACTTCTAGGGTCTGCTTTTGCACCTGAACACTCCATCCCAGACAAAAAGCTGCCTGGCTGTTGAAGAGCCAATGGTATTCAGGAGAAAGAGTGGAGGACAGAGGAGGAGACAACGCCAAGAGGTAGCTGTAGCTTGGGCCGCGTGCTTGTGGCTGTTTGTGGTGCTAGCAGGGATTGGTGTGCTTAGAAATACTCTAAGGCTCCATGTACACGGGACGCTGGAAATGGCCGTTTAGGAGCAGTTGGGCGTTTTTTTCAGAAGCCCCTGAATCCATCTACATTTTATCTTATCTGTCCATGTACACCAGGTCGTTTACAGTCATTTGCAGGCAGTTGAGTTCAGGGACTTTTTTTAGAACGCAATTATTTGCGTTCGAACGTGTGTTTCCCGGCGTTTTAAACGCACAAACGCGTCTGAACGCGTCCGAACGCGATGACCCGCGTTTAGCGTTCACGTTTTTCCATTTTAAAGGGGAATAATTTTTTTGACCTCTAGGAACGGTTCTAAACGCAAACGCCCCTAAACGCCCCTAAACGCCCGCTAAACGCAGGAACAAACGCGACTGAACGGACGTTTCAAACGTCCTAAAAATTCCAGCATTCAAAGGGACTTTTAACAACGTCCCGTGTACATGGAGCCTAAAGGGGATATACTAAAACGGGTGCATGCAAAATCTGGTTCAACCAATCAGCTTCCAGGGTTTATTGTCAAAGCTTAATTGAACAAGCTGAAGTTTGAAGCTGATTGGTTTCTATGCACTGCTGCACTAGATTCTGAGGGCTCCAGTTTTAGTAAATCTGCCCCGAAGAGTCAAGCAGCTGTGGAAGAAGGCGATGGCTCAATGTGGATGTTCTCTCAGGGTCCAAAGGGGAAAAAATAACTATGTAAATGGCAGCAGCTTAGAACCTCTTGAAGCCTGCTAGGAAAAGCTGTGAAAAGACTCAAGGGTCTATTTTTAAAAAATCTGCTATACGGATGTTACAAGCATTCACACAGCTGCTGTGAATAATCTCTGTATTTTGTTTAATATGTCTTTTTCTTAGGATCATCAGCTCCATCTAGTGGCTTTAATGTGGTATTTTTCTAAAAAATAGATTTTTAGGAAAACACTGCATTATGACCACTAGATGGAGCTGACAGGGATTATTCATGACAGCTCTGTGAATACTTGTGACTTTGCACAGTGAATTTGATAAACGGACCCGTTAATGTGTGCTGCAAAGGATTCCCTGACAGAGGAAGCGTGAACTGGATCAGAACAAATCAGCCCACTGCTGGTAAACATGTGTTTCCCTGGATGTGACTCCAGAACTTCTGCCACAGTCAAAAAAGGTTTTAAAGTAGCCAGCTGTTCCCATGGCCCTGCCAGCTCTGACTGTGTTATTAGAATATTTTATATACAGTATCTCACAAAAGTGAGTACACCCCTCACATTTTTGTAAATATTTTATTATATCTTTTCATGTGACAACACTGAAGAAATTACACTTTGCTACAATGTAAAGTAGTGAGTGTAAAAAGCAAACAGAAGGAGCAGGGCTACTACAGCTCACCAATAAATGAGCTCCCGGGTACCCGATCCACAGCCGTTTTAACTGAGTACATATGTAGAAAGATGAACAGTTGATCTTATCAGCAGTTGTGTACTGTGGTTCCTGAATAAAGATGAAGATTTTTTTAAGCGCTGTCCCCTCAAAATAACCCAACACACAGCCATTAATGCCTAAACCGCTGGCAACAAAAGTGAGTACACCCCTAAGTGAAAATGTCCAAATTGTGCCCAATTAGCCATTTTCCCTCCCCGGTGTCATGTGACTTGTTAGTGTTACAAGGTCTCAGGTGTGAATGGGGAGCAGGTGTGTTAAATTTGGTGTTATCACTCACTCTCTCATACTGGGTGTTCTGTCCAGCCAGGGTTTCATAACCATTTGCCATAGTCTGTCAATAATAGTCTATTAGCTAGGTAATAGCACCATCTAGTGGCGTTAGTTGTACTACATCTTGTTTTTCTTGTATAATTCTGCCTTGCGGGAGGTCCTACTTATTGTGGGTTCTTGCAAGGCACTCTGGGAAGAGGAAGGGGCAGTCCTCAGTCTCCTGGACACAGAATCAGAGCTGCTTCTTCATGTCTCTCTTCTAAAACTCCACCATCTGTGTAACAGCATATCTGGTGAGTCACTTACCTCTGTAACTAGGGCATCTAGTATGCAGAGCTGTGTAGTTGTTTGTATTACTACTCAGGAAAGTTAACTGTGTAGATGTTAGACTGTTAGCTAGCCATGCAGTCCTATGTATAGGCAGTCATTGTACCATGTGCTTCACTGTTATGTATTGTATGATGCATGCAGTTCTTATACTCTGTACTTATACATGTCCTTTTGTATTCTTATAGTTTTACCATATTTCTACAACCCTGTTTGCCATCACATAATAAACCTGTTAAACTACATACAACAGGCCTTTTATTTGGGAGACAGGAATGGTTTATGCTGAATGTTGGACTACACACTGTATGAACGTGTAAGAAGACAGAACAGTAAAACAGATGCTAGTCACCAGCGATAGTGGATCTGACTATACGGAACCGCCATCAGCCACGCACTCCCGCGCACATGATTGCAGCGGTTGCCACACAGTCACAAGAAGTGAGAGTGTAACCCCCAGCAAGCACAGCTCAAGCCAAACCACACTGAAGTCTGTTGTTACCTAGACTGAGCCTGCACGGAGTCATTAAGCAGCCAGCAACAGAAACACCATGTCCACCAGCCAGGCATCATCATACAGGACAAGGTCACAAGCGAGCCGCTCTAGCAAGTCCTCCATAAAAGAAATGGCTGCTCTCGCCCGTGCAGAAGCTGAGGCTGCAAAAGTAAGGGCTTCCTTTGCTGCACAAGAGATGCAACTAAAGATATCACTGGAAAAACTTGCAGCAGAGAAAGAAGCGGCAGCCGCAATAGCCAAAGCAGAGTGCTTAGAAGCCATAGACTGTTCTGAATCTGAGAAACACAGCCAAGTACTCGGACCAGACTTAGATCAACAAGATCCAGCACAGCGCGTCTCAGAATATCTCTACCAGCATCCCAAGACAGATGACACCTATGATCCGGTATATCAGCCAGCGTATACAGTGAGTCAAAGACCCTACCTTGAATCACAGTACCTCGAGCAAGAAGGTATGCGGCAAAGTGATCGCGACCACAACTACCGCTCTACGGGACAAAAGCTACGACCTTCGCTTCAACTTAAAGGGACACCCTTCGCATCAGAGCGGTATTATACAGATTTTCCTAAGCCAGAAACTTCCAAAAGGTATGGTGATACACCACACACGCAGCATAACAGCACACCGGGTAGTGTTGGCGCCAACCATGCGGTCATGGACTTTGCTAAGTTCTTTGCTAAACGGGAACTGGTTACCAAGGGACTTATAAAGTTCACTGATCGACCTGAGAACTACAGGTCATGGCGAGCCTCCTTCCAGAACGCCATACGGGACTTAGATCTTTCCTGTAGTGAAGAGTTGGATCTCTTGGTAAAATGGCTTGGAAATGAATCTGCTGAACATGCCAAAAGAATCAGAGACATTAACATAAACTACCCGGGCAAAGGTTTAAAGATGGTGTGGGAAAGACTAGATGAATGTTACGGGTCAATAGAAGCTATAGAAAATGCTTTATATAAAAGAATTGAAACTTTTCCCAGAGTGGCTGGAAGGAGTTACCAAAAGCTCAGGGAACTCAGTGACTTGTTAATAGAGTTACAGGTTGCTCAGGCAGAAGGAGATCTACCAGGGCTAGCATTCCTGGACACTGCCAGAGGTGTTAATCCGATTGTCCAAAAACTTCCTTATAATTTACAGGAGAAGTGGATCACACATGGTTCTCATTATAAACAGTCTCATAATGTACCATTTCCTCCCTTCAGGGTGTTTGTAGACTTTGTTGCTCAACAGGCAAGGATCAGAAATGATCCCAGTTTTGATTTTACACTGTCATGTCCCACTGCCCCTGGTGTCAAACCTCACAAAACACCAGTGACAGTCCACAAAACTAATGTTGCTTCCACAGGTTCTCCTTTCAGGTCGTTCAAGCCTTATCAAGAAGGGAACAAACGGGAAGACGTTAGCAAGCAATGTCCCTTGCACAAGAAGCCACATCCTCTACTGAAATGCAGAGCTTTCAGGGAGAAGTCTTTAGAGGACCGCAAAGAATTCCTCAAAGAGAACAACATCTGCTTCAGGTGCTGCACTACAACAACGCACTTCGCCAGGAACTGTAAGGTCAGTGTGACATGCACAGAATGTGGGAGCACGGAACACAACACGGCTTTGCACCAGGGACCACCCTCTCATGTATCATCCCAAGCAGAGGAGCATGACAGAAAGCAGATAGACACCGACGTAGACACTGCAATAGTCACTTCTCAGTGTACAGAGATATGTAAAGGACTTACAGAAGGGAAGTCCTGCTCAAAAATCTGCCTTGTCAGAGTTTACCCGGCCGGTTACCGAGACAAGGCGATCAAGGTATACGCAATCTTGGATGACCAAAGCAACAGGTCTCTAGCTAAATCCACCTTCTTCAACACATTCAACATCATAGGGCCTGGTTCTCCCTACTCCTTAAGAACATGTGCAGGTACCGTTGAGACGGCGGGGAGGAAGGCAACTGGTTACAAAGTAGAGTCCATAGATGGTCAGACCTGCTTGTCTCTGCCAACCATACTGGAGTGTAATCACATTCCTGACAACCGATCTGAGATACCTACACCTGAGGTGGCAGCACACCACCCCCACTTGAAGCGTATAGCTCACCTGATACCGGAGCTGGACCCAGAAGCTCCAATAATCCTACTCCTTGGAAGAGACATACTACAAGTTCACAAGGCTAGAGGACAGATTAATGGACCCCAAAACGCTCCATACGCCCAGAGACTTGACCTAGGATGGGTCATCATAGGAGACGTCTGTCTAGGAGGGGTACACAAGCCGACCTCAGTCTACAGTATGCTCACCAACACACTTGAAAATGGACGTCCATCCCTATTCCAGCCATGTCAGAGTAGTTTCCGGATAAAAGAATTTCTACACAGCGATCCTGTGCCTTGTCCTTACGTGGAATCCTCCTGTGAAGATCATGCCTGTGATGGTGAGCAAGATCACCTAGGGTGCACAGTCTTCCACAGAACAAGAGAAGACAACAGGGTTGCAATGTCCATAGAAGACAGGCTGTTCTTGGATATCATGGATCAAGGAATAGTAAAAGACAAATCAAACAGCTGGGTCGCACCTTTACCGTTTAGACCCCAAAGACGACGCCTACCTAACAACAAGGAACTTGTTTACAATCGATTTATCTCCCTCAGACACAAACTCCAGAGGAACCTAGTGATGAAAGAACATTTCTTTACCTTCATGGAAAGAATATTTCAGAACTACCACGCAGAGATGGCACCCACCCTACAAGATTCAGAAGAGTGTTGGTACTTACCCATATTCGGTGTGTATCATCCGAAAAAACCAGGACAGATAAGAGTAGTATTTGACTCAAGTGCCAAGTGCGAAGGTGTCTCGCTAAACGATGTCTTACTGTCTGGTCCAGACCTCAACAACAAGCTTTTGGAGGTACTTCTACGCTTCCGTAAAGATTCTGTAGCATTTATGGCTGACATACAACAAATGTACCACTGCTTCCTTGTCAAGGAAGAACACAGAAACTACCTGAGGTTTTTCTGGTACCGCAACAACGACCCCACTGAGGACGTTGTAGAATACCGAATGAGAGTACACATTTTCGGAAACAGTCCTTCCCCAGCGGTTGCTATCTACGGTCTCAGACATTCAGCCCGAGAGGGTGAAACAAAGTACGGGTCAGATGTCAGGTCCTTTGTGGAAAAGGATTTCTATGTGGACGACTGTTTGAAATCTACACCCACGAATGAGACCGCAATCAGTCTCCTGAAAAGAGCTCAAGAGATGCTCGCCTTATCTAATTTGAGGTTGCACAAAATCGCCTCCAACAGCCGTGAGTTAATGGAGGCCTTCTCACCCCAAGACCACTCAAGTGGTCTAAAGGACTTGGATCTTAGTACAGACTCCCTTCCCATGCAGCGAAGCCTTGGTTTGCTTTGGGATTTAAAGGCAGACACATTCACCTTTCAAATCAGCACAGACGAAAAACCCTTCACACGCAGAGGAGTCCTGTCTACCATAAACAGCTTATATGATCCTCTGGGATTCGTAGCGCCAGTTACCATCCAGGGTAAAATGATACTAAGAGACTTCACCACAGAAAAGGCTGATTGGGATGATCCACTTCCCATGGAGAAAAAAGACCTGTGGACAGGATGGAGAAAGTCTCTGGAAGGTTTGTCCAGCCTTCAGGTAGCACGACCATATGCTTCCGTGTCATCAACTGAAGTCAAGATGCAAAGACTGTATATTTTCTGCGATGCTTCAGTCAAGGCGATTGCAGCTGTAGCGTACCTAAAGACTATAGATGTCAAAGAACAATGCCATGTGGGTTTCGTTATGAGCAGGACCAAACTGGCACCACTCCGCGAGCACACGATACCCAGATTGGAACTCTGTGCAGCGGTGCTTGCAGTGGAGTTGGCTGAACTTATAACAACAGGACTACATCTGGAAATCAAGGAAGTCGAGTTCTACACAGACAGCAAGGTAGTCCTAGAATACATTTGCAACGAAATAAGACGCTTCTATGTCTATGTCAGCAATCGGGTACTTAGGATCAGGAGATCCACTTGTCCTAAACAGTGGCACTATGTGTCCACACACCATAATCCTGCAGACCATGCGACTAGATCTGTCGCAGCAAGCCATCTTAAAGACACAACATGGTTTACGGGTCCTGCATTCCTGTACCGTTCCATGTCTTGCAACATCGAATCTGACTTGTTCGACTTAGTAGACCCGGATGTGGATGAAGAAATCCGACCTGAAGTATCGGTTCTACATACGGTGACTTCAGACCACCAACTCAAGTCTCATCGTTTTGAAAGGTTCTCCACCTGGATGTCACTTGTTCGTGCTATAGCCTGTCTTGTTCATATAGCTCAATCATACAAGTCAACATTTCCGGTGAACCAGAAGCCATGCAAAGGTTGGCATCACTGTAAGCACGCATTTACTGTTCCAAATATGGAAAGGTCCAAAGACTTAATAATTCGCACTATACAAGGTGAATTTTATGCTAAAGAGAGAGACTGCCTCAACAAAGGCCAAACAGTCTCCAAGGATAGCGCTTTGAAGAAGTTTGATCCCATCATTGACAAAAATGGGCTGCTCAGAATAGGAGGCCGTCTTCAAGAAGCCAAAGTGGAATTTGGGGAGAAACATCCTGTAATAATTCCCGGACATCATCACGTCACGACCTTGCTTGTATGGCACCATCACATTCAAGTGAAACATCAAGGCCGATTGTTTACCGAAGGGAATCTACGAGCTGCCGGACTATGGATAGTTGGCGCTAAGAGGTGTGTGAGCAAGCTCATCTTTAACTGTGTCACCTGTCGTAAACTTCGTGGCATGTCCCAGAATCCGAAGATGGCCAGTCTTCCAATTGAAAGGCTCAGTACGGATCCTCCTTTCACCAACGTTGGTTTAGATATATTTGGTCCTTGGTCAGTGGTTACACGGCACACTAGAGGTAGTCATGCCAGCGCAAAACGTTGGGCGGTCATGTTTACTTGTATGTCCAGTAGAGCTGTTCATATAGAAGTGGTCGAATCCATGGACACTTCAAGTTTCATAAATGCACTTCGACGGTTTATTGCCATCAGAGGGCCTGTGCAGCATATTCGCTCAGACAGAGGCACGAATTTTGTTGGAGCAGTGAAAGAACTTCAAATTCCTTCCAACTTGGACACGACCAATGTAGAAAGATACTTAAATGAACAAGGATGCACCTGGACCTTTAATCCACCACATTCTTCCCACATGGGTGGCGTCTGGGAAAGGATGATAGGGATAGCGAGGAAAATACTGGATTCCATCTTCTTGCAGGTGGGGAGCTCAAGACTCACTCACGAAAGCTTGACCACCTTCTTGGCAGAAGTTTCAGCTATCATGAATGCAAGACCGTTGACTACTCTTTCCAACGACCCTGAAGATTTGACCATCCTTACTCCTGCCATGTTACTTACGCAGAAGACCAGCATTCCGAGTGCTCCTCTTGGAGATTTCAACAACAAAGACCTCTACAGACGTCAATGGAGACAAGTGCAAAGTCTTTCTAATGCCTTCTGGGACAGATGGAGGAAACAGTATATCTCTACTCTTCAATCGAGAAGGAAGTGGCAAACTAACAAGACGAACATCAGACCTGGGGATGTCGTGCTCATGAAAGACAACCAGTTGCATCGAAATGAGTGGCCATTGGGCCTCATCACCAACACATTCCCAAGCAAAGATGGGAACGTACGCAAAGCCGAAGTCAAAGTATGGAAGCTTGGCGAGTGCAAGTTATTTCTTAGGCCAGTGGCGGAACTTGTTTTGTTGTTTTCACCTAATCTACCTAGTAGTGGCGTCAGTTGATGCCAGGCGGGGAGTGTTCTGTCCAGCCAGGGTTTCATAACCATTTGCCATAGTCTGTCAATAATAGTCTATTAGCTAGGTAATAGCACCATCTAGTGGCGTTAGTTGTACTACATCTTGTTTTTCTTGTATAATTCTGCCTTGTGGGAGGTCCTACTTATTGTGGGTTCTTGCAAGGCACTCTGGGAAGAGGAAGGGGCAGTCCTCAGTCTCCTGGACACAGAATCAGAGCTGCTTCTTCATGTCTCTCTTCTAAAACTCCACCATCTGTGTAACAGCATATCTGGTGAGTCACTTACCTCTGTAACTAGGGCATCTAGTATGCAGAGCTGTGTAGTTGTTTGTATTACTACTCAGGAAAGTTAACTGTGTAGATGTTAGACTGTTAGCTAGCCATGCAGTCCTATGTATAGGCAGTCATTGTACCATGTGCTTCACTGTTATGTAATGTATGATGCATGCAGTTCTTATACTCTGTACTTATACATGTCCTTTTGTATTCTTATAGTTTTACCATATTTCTACAACCCTGTTTGCCATCACATAATAAACCTGTTAAACTACATACAACAGGCCTTTTATTTGGGAGACAGGAATGGTTTATGCTGAATGTTGGACTACACACTGTATGAACGTGTAAGAAGACAGAACACTGGGCACTGGAAGTTCTACATGGCACCTCGTGGCAAAGAACTCTCTGAGGATCTGAAAAAAAGAATTGTTGCTCTACATAAACATGGCCTAGGCTATAAGAAAATTGCCAAGACTCTGAAACTGAGCTGCAGCACAGTGGCCAAGACCATACAGTGGTTTAACAGGACATGTTCCACTCAGAACAGGCCTTACCATGGTCGACCAAAGAAGTTGAGTGCACGTGCTCAGGGTCATATCCAGAGGTTGTCTTTGGGAAATAGACGTATGAGTGCAGCCAGCATTGCTGCAGATGTTGAAGGAGTGGGGGGCCAGCCTGTCAGTTCTCAGACCAAACGCTGCATACTGCATCACATTGGTCTGCATGGCTGTTGTCCCAGAAGGAAGACTCTTCTAAAGATGATGCACAAATAAACCTGCAAACAGTTTGCTGAAGACAAGCAGACTAAGGACATGGATTACTGGAACCATGTCCTGTGATCTGATGAGACCAAGATAAACCTATTTGGTTCAGATGGTGTCAAGTGTGTGTGGCAGCAACCAGCTGATGAGTACAAAGACAAGTGTGTCTTGCCTACAGTCAAGCATGGTGGTGGGGGTGTCATGGTCTGGTGCTGCATGACTGCTGCTGGCACTGGGGATCTACAGTTCATTGAGGGAAACAATAAATGCCAACATGTACTGTGATATACCGAAGCAGAGCATGATCCCCTCCCTTCGGCGACTGGGCTGCAGGGCAGTATTCCAACATGATAACGACCCCAAACACACTTCCAAGACTACCACTGCCTTGCTGAAGAAGCTGAGTTTTAAGGTGATGGACTGCCCAAGCATGTCTCCAGACCTAAACTCTATTGAGCATCTGTGGGGCATCCTCAAACAAAAGGTGGAGGAGCGCAAGGCCTCTAACATCCACCAGCTCCGTGATGTCATCTTGGAGGAGTGGAATGGGACTCCAGTGGAAACCTGTGAAGCTCTGATGAACTCCATGCCCAAGAGGGTTAAGGCAGTGCTGGAAAATAATGGTGACCACACAATATATTGACACTTTGGACCCAGTTTGGACATTGCTTCTTAGGGGTGTACTCACTTTTGTTGCCAGAGGTTTAGACATTAATGGCTGTGTGTTGAGTTATTTTGAGGGGACAGTAAATTTACACTGTTATACAAGCTGTAAACTCACTACTTTACATTGTAGCAAAGTATAATTTCTTCAGTCACATGAAAATATATAATAACATATTTACAAAAATGTGAGGGGTGTACTCACTTTTATTAGATACTGTAGGTTTCCCAAGATAGAAGTTACACAAATTATTTGGCCACAGCCAACAGGCAACAGGCTGAAACACTGCACCATCCTTTTCATTAAGAGAGGGGTTGGGGGCTTAGTGCTGTGCTGTACCTCCCCAAAGGAACACCCATAAATTGGGCTTTAGTCTGGGGTGGAGCAACAGTCAGCAAACAATGAAATAAATAAACAGGACAATGTGCACGCACTTAGTCACTTCAGGGATTTAACCTCACACAAATCAGAAATAAAATGTATAAAATGATTGGTTAAACCAAACCTGCTTTTTTCATCACTGCATATCTGTTATACCTGCTTTTTAAAGTAACAAATATAATATTTTAGAGGGTGGGTGAATCTTTCTATAAGGGTCCATTCACACAATTTTGTTATGTTAATGCACATTATGTGTGTTGGTGCAGTCTGGTACTGTTCATTCTAAAGGTTACCCAAAAACACCTGTCATTAGAAATGGATTGCTGAGCAGTGCAACCGACATCAACGGGCAGAAAAAATTGTAAATGCGTTGTTTTTTGGCAGTCAGATTAGACTTGCAGGAAAATATATATGTAAAACTTAATTGGATGGATTTAGATATCTAAACCACTGTGTATCACAACATTTTAAAAAAAATATGCTTTCACCTTTTTATTATAATGTATTTTTTGTACCTTAGTGGTGATGGCCTCCTCCTGCCGATTCCTGTCAATGTGCACTCATTCCAGCATGGGCTGCACATCATTGCTCTGGGCCGGCTTCCCAGTCATGAAAACAGTGGATCGTCGCTGCGCAAGGTGTATGCACACGTCTGTTTGAGTGGCAACACAGGAACATAATCGGTAGTCCATGACCCCATAAAAGGAAGTGCCTGAACAGGGACCATCATGGCAGGATCATCAGGTGTTTACTTACTTTTGACCTTTGCACTCTATGCATTACTTACTCCTGACCTCTGCACTCTCTGCATTACCTTCTCCTGTCCTCTGTAATTTAAAAGGATCATCAACTTTATATACTTTAGTGGCCATTATGTGGTATTCTCTTGAGTCAAGCTATTCTTATGAACAAAGAACATCTGACTTGATGAGAAAATAGCCCAGGAACATTTGATTTTTCCAGCATTTGCACAGAATGAATGTACATCCACATAGCTCCCAACTGTCCCTGCTTTGGAGCAATGTCCCTCTGTACCTCATTTCTCCTTATTTGTCCCTCATTTTGGTCTGATCTATATAGTTGTATATAAAATGCACTTTTTATAATTCAAAAAGTGTTTCTTACGGCTAAACCTTTCATCCAATTTCTAAATTGCCGCATTTGTCCATGTCAAAAGCCAATATAAAGAAATAGTCAGAGTTGTATAAAGTACTCGAAACCCATACTTGAGTAAAAGTACAAGTGCTCGATCAAAAAGTGACTTGAGTAGAAGTACTAAAGTATTCAACATTTTTTGTACTTAAGTATTGCAAGTAGTTTTTTTTTTAAATGTTGCTACTCAAGTACTGAAAGTAAAAGTACATGTACTGTGTTATGTAGTTATTAAAGAAAGAAGTCAAAAGTTTGAACATCATATTGTTTTTTATTATTTCAAATGCAGCTTTTATTTATACATACAGTAGCATTTATTTTCGTATGTGCTGATAATACATGTTTTGAGCTTCATGAAACCTGCCCTCTACTGTTCTGGCAGTGGTAATTTTTATAATTGTAACGAGTAACTATGCAGCACAAAAAAAAAATATCGGAGTAGAAGTATTGAAATCATCGAAAAAATGTAGTGAAGTAAAAGTGGAAGTAGGAGAAAAAAATTCTACTCCAGGAAAGTACAGATACCGCCTTTCGGTACTTAAGTACAGTAGTGAAGTAGTTCTACTTAGTTACTATACATCTCTGGAAATAGTAGTGGTAAAAAAGCCCTTGTGGGTTGAACTAATCTTTTTTTTTGTTGTTGTTATTCTCCTTGAAGGGGGCGTGGCAGTGTGTGTGTGTGTCCTATGCCTACACCCTTTTGCTAATAGGTGTCCCTCATTCCCATCTCAAAAAGTTGGGAGGTATGCATACAGGTTCACAGGATGAATAACTTTGGGATTTCTTTTTTACAAATACAACCCTTAGTTCCTGCTGCTGCTGGCACCTCAGTTAGCCCCAGTGGAGTGCAATGCCTTCCACCTCTCTTAAAGAGTTACTAAACCCACAACAGTAAAATCAGTGTGTATGTGCAGAAAAGCATACTTGTTATACTCACTGTGGAACCTAAGGGGTTAATTCTCTGCATTGTGTAAAAAGGCTGTTTGATCCTGGCTTCTCTGATCCACCCCTTCTTTCACTGTCATCAATCCATCTCCTGATAGTACAGAGCCTTGGGGGCACTCTGCACATACTCAGTTTGTTGTGTATTACTAGAGAGTTTCTTTTTTCTTGGAGTGCATGTGATTGGCACAAGGCCAATCAGCACTGTCCTGACAAAGGGTCAAGGGTCCTGCAGCCTCATAGGACACTCAGAGTAGAATGAAAACTCCTCCTACAAGCTTTAACCAGACACTGATAGAACTCATAAGACTTATATATACTGCTGATGAGAAAAGGTATTTAGCAGTTTATCTTTACTAAAAATATTGCATTTCTATGTTCTGTGTACTGTGAGAGACCAGATATAGTGAATGCAGGGTCCTGGATTTAGAAACACTTCAAGAGCTAAGTAGCTCTGCATGGAATTCGGAGGCAGGTAGGGTGGGGGCTGTGGTTCGGGGAGGCTATCCTTGCTGACTACTCCAGGTTGTATGCCCCCAGGGGTTCTTTGGGTTATGCCAGGTGATGAATGGAGTCACTAACCCTTGCACATGGGATAACCCCTTGCCCGAAGGCATGCTCACTAATGCCTGGGACAAGACGGAGGCAGTGGTCATGTGAAGAATCAAACATTAGGGCACCCCCGACTCAGAGCTGAGCCACTTGTGTGTAGTACGAAAATACAGAGTTCCTCCATAAGATGCTTCATCCCATGTCCTACACACTTGTACTGATGTATGTATCGCATTCAATAGGGACATTCAGAGACACTGCCCAATCAACGAGTCAGTGTACCTCTGTTGTCTCACTCCCAGTGACAGAATGGGGTCCCCGGAGCATATAGCTTAGACCTCATACATGCTCACACGTAACTCTTTCCTTTCTGTACCTAGTGATGATCAGTCCATAGATCTCTGCAACTCTAGTCTGCTCCAGGTGACTGGCTGAGATTGACAGCTAGGGAGGAAGTCAGTGTACCAAACTCCTCGCTACCAGAGGACCTGTCACCTAGCCAGGTACCACGCCATTGACTGGTTGCTATTCTTTCCTGCGGTTACTCGTGGCAACTACCTCCTCTTCCTTGTCTTGCCGAGTAATCCTCTGTTGTATTGGTGTTACACATACCACATAGTGCTATGAAAGACCCAGGTTCTATAGGACTATGCCGGACTCCAATATGCACCCCTTAGATAACTTCAGAATAGGCTGTGAGCAGTTGAAACAAGTTTTTATGTAATTTGACACAACATGTATAACATGAAAAAATAACTTTTTCCTAACTAAATCTAACTGTGGCTGCCCCAGGTTTCCTGCACAGGTGAAGAATCTTTGGGGAAAGCCCATACTTGGGAAGACTCAAATGGAGAAGTCCGGATTCTTGGGATTTCCCAATGAGCCGGTGCTCCAAAGCGGGCCACAGGTCCCAGCAAGCATCTGCGTGTGTCCTGTACTTCTTAATACACTCTATTTGTGTTCTCCCACCCTAGGATCTGGACTTCTTCCCTTTTATATATAACTAGAGGTAGGCTGGACTTCAGGAAGTGGCAAAAACATTAACCCGTATGCCCTAAGCTGAGCCTCATGATGCTAACTAAACCTATAGTGGGCCACCTGCTTACAAGCAGCGTGGGACAGAGACCATTGGGTTGCTTTACTAAAGGCAAAAAGGCTGCAAGAGCAGTTGCCCCAGAGCTTAGTAAATGAGTAGAAGCTCTGCTGAGTTTCATCATCCAATCATGTGCAAGCAAAATGCTGTTTTTTAAAATTTCCTTGCATGCGATTGGATATTCTTTTCAAAGTGAAGCTTTACCTCATTTACTAAGCTCTGGAGCAATTGCACTTGCAGACTGCAACAGCACTTTGCAAAGTGCACAGCCTATTTGCCTTTAGTAAATTAAGCCCAAAGCCGCCTCAGGACCTGAGGTCCTGATAGCCAACTGGGCTGCCTGGTCCCTCTGCTCTACCCATGGTTTACTAAACTGTTCGTAGTTTTTTTACTATCTGCAGTAATGTGTACCCTTTATTTACCTTTCCACATTGACTGTACACACTGCAGGCTTTGGGATGCAATTAGCGCTATTTATCTCCCAGACAAATGTTGTGACAGATTCATAAATACCCCAAGAACATTGCACCAAGTTACGCACAGGAAAGACTCAGATTTTGACTGTGATCCCTTTAGAGCAGGCCAGGCCAGGATCCCCCATATAGATCTGCCTTTAGAGCAGGCCAGGGTAGCTCTCCCATCGATCCCACTTTAGAGCAGGCCAGGGCAGGTCCCCCATAGATCCCCCTTTAGAGCAGGCCAGGGATGGCCTGAGTGGAAAGTCCTGAGTCCTCCTTGCTTCAGTTCCTCCCCCTCATCCTCGACTCAGGCTGCCTGCCTGTTCAGTTCTCTCTCCCCCGCTGGGCGGCTGCTGCACAGTCCCTCCCCAGACAGTTCCACTCCCACAAATCACTCCGCATGCAGGCAGCAGTCTCCACCACCACTTCATTTGAGTGGGCGGCGGCGGCCAAAACTACATCTCAGTCTAGAGCCGAGCGTCCGAGCCAGTGGCCATCGGGGCGGGGTAAGTGAGTAATTGAAGGAGGGACAGTCTAGTCTCAGTGAGCTGTCAGAGTGAGCAGCAGACTCAGGAAAATGTCAGCGGCGGCCGCAGCAGACCCTGCAAGGACCGCTCAGGAACACCAATGTCCGTGTGCGGACACCTTGCTGATCCCTGAACCTCATATAAGGACACAAGTCTTTCCCATATGCTGTTTACATCTGTGATTACTGTGATTGGTCTCTCTACACAGAGATCCCAAGGTACAGAGCCACACAGATCAGCTCTCTACACAGCATCTGGGAGCTGACCCATCCGCGCACAGCTCAGTTCACAGCCATGAACAGGTATAGGGGACAATCCATTCATGCTTCAGTGTTGTCTTTCATCCATTTTCCAACCGCACACTGTCGTTTTACTGCTATAGTGCGAGCTGGCTGCGCAGAATCACATATACAGTATATCTGACTCTGTATTTCCAGGTAGGAGCGCGCAAACCCACCCAGCTGTGCTGTTACCGGATCCAGCACATGCCGATCACTGATTCCTGGCCAATGATTTATGGACGGTATTTGCCAATCGATGGAGCGAGTAAAAGGAGAGAGCCTTGTGTATTTAAACAATAACAAAGCTCTCTTCTGAGAGCAGCTACACATCCCTTAGTAAAAGCACCACACAGTACGTACAGTAAACATAGTTAGGCACACATTTATCCCTTTAATTGCCCCAGCCAGTGTCATTAGTACAGTGTCAGTGTATATTATTAGCACTGATCACTGTATTAGTGTCACTGGAGATGTCAGTGGCAATTAGCCAGTTCCCACAAAGTGTCAGTTAGTGTCAGATTGCCCCCTGTTTCACTACAAGTCGTTGATCACCGCCATTACTAGTATTAAAAAGTAAATAAATAAAAATTCCAGTATATATATCTCACAGTTTGTAGACGCTATAACTTTCACGCAAACCATGTAATATACCCTTATTGGGATTTTGTTTACCAAAGACATGTAGCAGAATAAATTTTGGCCTAAGTGTATGAAGAAATTTGATTTTAAAATTTTCTATTGGATATGTTTTATAACAAAAAAATAAAGAATATTGTTTTTTTTTTTTTTGAAAACGTATGCTTTTTTTTTAACAGCGCAAAAAAAAAAAAAAAAAAAAAAAGAAGTGATGATCAAATTCCACCAAAAAAGCTCTATTTGTGGGAAAAAAAATTATATAAATTTTGTTTGCGTACAGCATTGCATGACTGCGCAATTGCCAGTTAAAATAGTGCAGTGCGGAATAGCAATGAAGAGGGTAAAATCTGAAATGAAGATAACATTTTCAGTATAGCTCCAACAAATGTGGCCACCCAAAGGGTCAAATGGGAATTTGGAAACTGATTTTAGGGGTTGTACGGCATGCAGAGCCTGTGTATTTACTCTTCCAGGACCCCCGCTGCATACAGCCTTCCATTGGAATGCATTAGAAGAAGTTGTTGTATGTGATTGAGTGCAAGGGGTTGTGTAAAGCACCCTGTCACACACAGGTGTATGCTCTGGATGCACACTATCTGTGTTCAGAGCAGAGTTGTATAAAGTACTCGAAACCCATACTTGAGTAAAAGTGCAAGTGATCGATCAAAGTGTGACTTGAGTAGAAGTTCTAAAGTATTTAACAGTTTTTGTACTTAAGTATTGCAAGTAGTTTTTTTTTTAATTTTGCTACTCAAGTACTGAAAGTAAAAGTACAAGTACTGTGTTATGTAGTTATTAAAGAAAGAAGTCAAAAGTTTGAACATCATATTGTTTTTTATTATTTCAAATGCAGCTTTTATTTATACATACAGTAGCATTTATTTTCGTATGCGCTGATAATACACATGTTTTGACCTTCATGAAATCTGCCATCTACTGTTCTGGCAGTGGTAATTTTTATAATAGTAACGAGTAACTATGCAGCACAAAAAAAAATTATTGAAGTAGAAGTATTGAAATCATAGAAAAAATGTAGTGAAGTAAAAGTGGAAGTAGGAGAAAAAAATTCTACTCTAGGAAAGTACAGATACCGCCTTTCGGTACTTAAGTACAGTAGTGAAGTAGTTCTACTTAGTTACTATACATCTCTGGTTCAGAGCATACGTCCGTGCATGTGTGGGTGCTTTATGCAACCCCCTGCTTAAACTATGTACAGTTTACTATCATAGACAGAAATTCAAGAATTCAAATAAAAATAAAAAGTAAAAAAAGGTAGAGATCTAGGGACGGGGGGGGGGGGGGGGGGGGTTTGAGGGCTCCTTCTCGAGGGACACTTTGCCCATCACATTAGTGGTCTTGGTCGGTTTACTCTGCAGATTCAGACATTAAATGGTGGATCACAGAAAGCAGATGAAACGCTTCAAAATTGCCAAATCGCTTGGCCAGCTTAAAGAAGAATGGCCAAAGCTCTCATGGCCATACTTCTTCTGTGGGTCATCGGAGTGCACTTAGCTGGCCTGTATTCAACTGACAGCAGGCTAAAGTATGCTATTTGCTGATGTCGCTCAGCCAGTCCAAACTCCACCCAGATCCCTGACCTGCACCTAGCTCAGCCTTTGGGAATGCTGCTAAAAACCTCAACCAGCCACTCCCGCCCCCTCCACAGCTCGGTGCTCCAGCACTGGAGCACTGGAGGGGCAGAGCAGAGAGCCGGGGACTGACAGTCACTGCTCTCTGCTCCCTAAAGACTGAGAACAGTCTTTGATTGCTTGGTTCTCGGTCTTAGAGGCAGCGGGTGACCAATGCTGCAACCGCCTGGTTGCAAAAACAGTCGCAAAACACAGTGCAATTCACTTAATCGGATTGCATGGGTCCAATTACCTTTTTCGTGTGGGTTTGGGTGCGGTGTGATTTAAGCCATACAAAATGATGGGCTCAAATCACACTGCAAAGAATTGCATGTGATTTTGAACAGAAATGTGGTGCAATTCTTATCCGAATCACAAGCGGTTTCCTCCACAGCATCAGTGTGAACTGGGACTAAATGTTTATTTATTTTAATTCCCATACTTCTCTTTTAAAGCTAGCCATACACTAGTAGGATTTTGTTTGAAGAATGTTTGTTTCATTTTCTACATATCTGTGGGATCAAATTTACGATTGTTTATGCCTGCAGTAACGAGAAAACTGGAAGGAGCAGAATGGAAAATGTTTCTCGAACAAATTTCTGCCAGCCAATGTGGTTTTTGTTCGGGAAAGTCCACTCGCTCTAAAATTAAATGGTTGCGGCAAATTAAATTTTGAAGTGCTTTCAACGACATTGGTCAAGTCATCAAATATACCGAGAATTTTCACAGTAATAGTTGTAGGAACGTTCGTTTGAAAATCTAGTGTACTAGTGTATAGCCAGCTTAGGGTTGAACAGGTCACCTTCCATTGTTCTCTGTACCCTTTTTCGAGTCGTCCCGGCACCTGCATGGATCTGGCCAGCACCCGACTTGTAGAATGACAGTCATTTAATGAGCTCTTAACTTTTAATACATTGACAAGGACAAACTGCCTTTTCTCGAGCTTGTCTCAAGCTGTTAGTTGTTATGTAGAATAAGCTTGATTGAGGTCATGCATGCAGCCACTTTGTAAACTGATCTCTCCTTCTCTACTGAGCCACCAAGCATGCTTTGCATAGGGGCGCACTCATACATACACAACATTCCTGTCAAGCCAACTCTCTCTCTCTCCTCTCTCTCCCTCTCTCTCTCTCTCCAGCTTGAATGTGCAGCCTTAATAAAACGCACAAGGCTCTGAGTGCAAATAGCAGTCCTGCTGCAGCCACAGCACAGGCTAAGGGGACCAGGCTTTGCATGTGCAGCCGAGTGGCTAATCTTTGGACTGCAAATGAGTGGAGACAATAGATGCTAGCTGCCAATGCTCTAAATATATCTATTGGAGCTGAAAAGACATTATCACTGGGGTGACACCTAAATAGTGCAGCTGGAGCAAATCCTTTCCTTTTCTACTTTTTTATTTTTTTTACAGTGCTGAAACTTTGTATCCCAATTTTCCCAGGGAGAAATTAGGAAGCCCTTGAAAGGAAACCTGCAGACTTCTATTTTTCTTTTAACAAGTTGAGGACAAGATGGCATTGGTGATGTTGTATGCCCTGTGGGCAACTGTGATGGTGAGCATAGAGGGCAGCGGGCAGAGGAAAGGCACAGACAGCGCAGGGAGAAGATATAACCGGATCCAGCATGGCCAGTGCACTTACACTTTTATTCTGCCTGAACTGGATGGCAATTGTCGTGAAGGGGCTACGGAGCAGCAGTACAACAACGCGCTGCAGAGGGATGCTCCGCAAATGGATCAGGATTTTTCCTCCCAGAAAATTCAACATCTGGAGCATGTCATGGAAAACTACACGCAGTGGCTGCAGAAAGTAAGTGTTATCTGCATCCTTCTCTTCTCCAAGGCAGGGATTCTCAACCCTTTTATAAAAGTTGGAGTTTATAGAGTACTCCTGGAGAGGGTCACTTTATTTCAGATACTACTTGATGTGACTTTACTTTATTACCGGTTCCTCCTGATTGGGAATAATTATTAGTTTAATATTAGTATGTTTTACTAACATTTCATTATGGTTTTTTTTTTTGTTTGTTTTTTTTTTTTGTTTTTTTAATTAATGTGTATAATTCCTATTTTAATTGCTAAAATCGAAATAGTAAATTGACAGTGAAGTACTTCCGGCACCCAAAGAAGGCACCCATTACAAGTACCCCTTGGGGTACCAGTTCTCCAGGCTGGTTGATCACATAGGTTGTAGAATTAATCACAATCTCAGCATTTTATAATAATAATAATAAACTTTATTTGCCTTAAGAGCCGGTCCACACTAGTGCGACTTGTCAGCCTGACAAGTCGCGCTCCCTCGCGGTCCATTGACCGCTACAGGACCCGTTCTAATAGGAGCGACACAAGTCGCTCCGACTTAGAAAAAGGGTCCTGTACTACTTGGGGGCAACCTTGGAGCAACTTGCGTAGACTTCCATTATGTGAAGTCCCTGCAAGTCGCTCCGAAGTCGTGGTGCATGGTAATGCACAAGTCGCCCTCGAAGTAAGTAAGGAGTCGTGTCGCCTTAGTGTGAACCGACTCTTAGCCTTTATTCATATTGGAGCAACTTGTCATGCCCCAAATGTATATATTCACCAGCACACCACGGCTCGTCAATTACATCCTCATTTTTATTGAAGAACGATCACATCCTAGAAAACATAGTGCAACGTTTCGGAGCCACGCACGACCCCTTCGTCAGACATGTGATGATCATTCTTCAATACAAATTTGGACATCATTGACGATCTGTGGAATGCTGGATAAATGGACATTTGATCTGTGACGTTTCCAGTTCCAGGTGGGTGTTGATACAGCACTCGCTACTCCTAAAGCCTAATCCAGGAAAGTGTGCGATGGGAATATCAATACTAAATCACATGACAAGTCGCATCCTATCGCTGGCAATCGCACTGTTCAAATCGGTGCAGCGCCGAGGTTGTGGTGCCGCATCGATTTAAAAAAGTAGTTTCTGCACTACTTTTGGCGGTTTTGGGTGCGACTTGCACATACATCCGTGCATGAAGCCGCACAAATCTCTTCCAAGTCACACTGACATGCGGCTTTAAAATTGGGAGATTTCAAAGCCACAGTTGATGTGAATGAGGGTGTAAAGGTACGTTCTCAAAGTGCTTTACATGGAAAACACAGGGAATACACAAGATAACATAAAGGAAAAAAAGGGACAATTAAGTAAAAGCTTGTCTAAAGAAAACATTTTTTAGATTTGATTTGAATGAGTTTAGAGAAGATGACTCTGTGATGTTCTTTGGAAGTGAATTGCAGAGTTTTGGAGCATAGCAGGAGAAGGCTCTGTCTCCTATCGAATGTGGGTGAGTAGGGGGACACACAGAAGACTTTGAATTTGAGGAGTGGAGGTTATAAAGGGGGGAGTAAGTTGATAAAAACTCAGACAGATAATGGGGTGCCAAGCCATAAAGAGCCTTATAGGTGAGCATGAGGACCTTAAAGTCTATGCGAAACCTGATGGGTAGCCAATGCAAGGACTCCAGGATAGGGGTAATATGGTCACTTGTATCAGACCAAGTCAGGATTCTGTCTGCAGAATTTTGTGTATATTGTAGTCGATTAATAGTGATTTTGGTACACCAGCGAGTAGAGCATTACAGTAGTCAAGTCGGGGGATACACAAATGTATGGATCAGCTTTTCAGCCACAGTGTATGATAGCATAGAACACAGCCAAGATGTTCTGACAACATTTTGTAAATGTGGGTCAAAGGTTAAATAAGTATCAAATATCACCCCTATATTTTTCAGTTTCTTATCAACTAGAAATTAGACTATTTAATTCTGTGCTCATCCTGCTTTAAAATATACACTGGGGCTCAAGCAAAGGTTGCAGACCAAAAGCGATCCTCTTGCCCATAGCGCCCAATTTTCATCTCTCATTTTAAATTGTTCCACATTTAATCCAGTTTTAACCTTTTTTTTTTTTTCAATTCACACAAATCAATCCCAGAATAACCTTAAGCCCTGGTTCAAACGAGTGCGATTTATCACACGATTTGTCAGTTCAAAATCGTACAGGTCGCACCCTATTCCTAGCAATGGAACCGTTTATATCACTGCGACTCAAGTTGCAGCAACTTTGAAAAAGGTTTCTGCGCTGCTTTTTATTGTGATTTCATTGCAACTTGCATTGACTTCTTTTAAATGAAGTCGCAAGCCGCAATGAAATCGGAGGTCCAAATCGCACTGATCTTGCAGCTTTAAAATCCAGCTGAAGTAGCACAATTTCAAAGCTGCACGGGTGTGCACGTGTGTATGGCAGCCGGTATGGCAGAAGCCGGCCGTTCGGCCAACTTCTGTCAGACGTGCATGCTGGAAAACCAGCAGCTGGCTGGTTCCTGATCAGCGCTCTCAGCCAATGGCAGAGTGTTCTGGTGGGGGGGGGGGGGGGGCGTCCCCCTGGCAGAACACAATAGGTCAGTGGAGGAGATCGCTGTACCAACATCGGATTGTTAGTAAAGCGGCTCCAACTGGAGCTGTCAGGTTTTTTTTTTGTTCAACCCAGCAGGCACTACGCTTAAGGCTCCATTCACACTAGTGAACACTCCAAAGTCACGCAATTTCCGAACGCATCTTTCATGCAACTTTACATTCTCTGGCACTGAGGTTGGAAGAAAGTAGCATCAAAGCAGTGCAGGTACATTTTCAAAGTCGCCGTGACAAAAAGTCACATAAATTGGAACTGATACCATTAAGATTAATGGCTTGTGATTTGTCATGCGACTTTATGGGGCTGACTTACTAAAACTGGAGAGTGCTAAATCTGGTGCAGCTGTGCTTAGAAACCAATCAGCTTTTAGGTTTAGACCTAGGTTCACAATGAATGCAGGTCTGAAATTGATTTCAAACCGGCATTTCAGTCCGACTTTGGGGGCGATTTGAGAGACATCTGTGTGGGTTCATGCACAGATGTCTATTGAAATTGCCCCTGAAGTTGGCAAAAGTAGTGCAGGAAATACTTTTGGGAATCGATGTGGCGCCGCAAAGTCGGCATCGCACCAAATTGGGCGGTGCCGTTACCGGCAATAGGCTCTGATTTGGCAAGCCAAATGGGCCTGATGTGAACGGGGGCTTAATGTCAAAGCCTAGTTGAACAAGATGAAGTTAGAAGCTGATTGGCTACCATACAGAGCCGCACAAGATTTTGCATTCTCCAGTTTTAGTAAATCAAATCTCTGTGTCCAAAGTCGCATGACAAGTCGCACTAGTGTGAACAGAGCCTAAGTTGCCTCATTTGTTAGGTCAAACAATTGTTTGGAAACATTTCTACCCATTGGAGCCTTGAACACACTGAAGGGTGTCCATCCATAAGCTGGATGAGGAGACTACCTTCTAATGTCTATGTGACAGCCCTGATGATCAGGAGCCACTGTTCTTGGGAGGTGACAGAGATCAGACAGGATAGAAAATCTTTCCTGATCCTTACTGTTTTCCTGTGACAAGCCGTGTTCCCCATCAGCTACACAGAGAATTCCTGCTGAGGGCATAAGGTGATACAAAATACACCATGAGATGGTCAGATAGTCATACACGTGTGGCTGTCCACTAATATCGAGGGTCATTTTAACACATTGTGCGTATGTCTGCGATTGTGCACAGCTGCAGGAACGTGCTATCACTTTAATGGTGGCCAAGCATGTTTCATTTGTATTATCTGATCAATGTGAAATTTAATCAAAATGATCGAATCCAGAAACAATTGAACAGCCTTCCAAACCATTTAGACCTGATTTACTCTTGGTTCACACCTATGCGTTTTTTTTAGAGCGTTTTGCAGAAACGCACTACAGTCCATTTAACATGGTTTCCTATGGATCTAGTTCACATCTGTGCATTTTGAGTCGGTGCATTTTTTTTCCCCACAGCAGATTGCGTTTTGCATGTAATAGACTTCAATGTGTGTTTTTGATGTGCTTTGCAGGATTCTTTTGGCCAATAGGTAAGATTGATACTTCTGTTCATGGAGTGTGACTTTGAAACAACTTTTAACTCTCTGGCACTCAAGTAGCATCAAAGTTGTCCTACATGAACAGAACTGTCATAGTTGCCAATTAGCCCAAAAAAGTCACAAAAGAACGTTTCAAAAATGTGTGTTCAAAAATGCTAAATTCAACGCAAAACGCACCAATAAAACACATCAACTAAAACCTGCATAGATGTGAACCTAGCTTCAATGGCAGACTTCAATGTGTGTTTTTGATGTGCTTTGCGGGTTTTTTTGGCTAAGACCCCGTTCACACTGGGGCGACCTGGTCGCCTGACAGGTCACCGTAGGTCGCCTGCCATAGAGAAGCTGCGGACCCGTTCTAATAGGAGCGACACAAGTCGCTCCGACTTAGAAAAAGGGTCCGGAGCTTCTTTGGGGCGACCCGGAGCGACCTGCATAGACTTCAATGTTATGAAGTCCGTGCCGGCCGCTCCGAGGTCGCGGTGCGAGCAGCGCGCCGCGACCTATGAGGTCGCCCCGGCAAGTAGCGTCACCCCAGTGTGAACGGGGCCCAATAGAAAAGTTTGACAGTTCTGTTCATGGAATGCAACTTTGATGCAATTTCTTTTTTCTTTTTTTGAAAATTGATACAACTTTTAACTCTCTGGCACTCAATTAGCATCAAAGTTGCACTCCATGAAGAGAATTGTCATCGTTTCCAATCAGCCAAAAATAAAATTTCTCAAAACACATCAGAAACGTGTCAAAAATGCATGTTCAAAAAATGCAAAATTCACCGCAAAACGTGCCAGAAAAACGCATCAACCGCATCAACCGCAACCTGCATGGATGTGAACTTAACCTCAGATCAGATTCAATCCAACTGAGTCAGGTGGTCAGGGCAGGAGAATTTTTGATCGTTCTGAGATGCTTTGGTCATGAATTCAATCACTTTTCGATTGATCAGATTATAGAATCGTACAGTGGAACAGAGATGTGATTGATAATTTATGATCATTCAACTATCAATTGAATTCCCAGTGAGGGTCATATTGATCAAATGGACTTTTACCTGTAAAGAAATTATTCTATCGATCATTTATCAGTGTGTATGGCCACTATTAGTAGAGATCAGACTGCAGAATCTAATAATCAATAGTAGGAGGGAAATTTTTGCTTTTGAAAATTGATCTACTCCTCACATGTTGTTTGGAACTGAGCGGCTCTGATGGAGGAACTGTATTGCTATATCAACAATGGGTTTCCTCTCCTGGGGTCATTGTTTTGCACAGTCAGAATGAGAGGAAGGTGGCTGTAGAACGCTTTCACTTGTCATGATTTATGTCAAATTAGGCAATAAATGGTGGAGATGTTGCTCAGAGCAACCAATGAAATTTCCTCTTACAAAGGTGATCCTTTGTAACGTAATCCAAGGAGTTGCCATTGACAGTTTCAGTTTTCATCGGTTTGTCTCTTTAAGCCAGGGGTCTTCAGTTTTCATCGGTTTTCATCATCCCTTGTCTCTTTAAGCCAGGGGTCTTCAAACTATGGCCCTCCAGTTGTTCAAGAACTACAATTCCCATTCATGTCTGTGAATGTCAGAGTTTTACAATCCCTCGTGGGATGTGTAGTTCTGCAACCGCTAGAGGGCCACAGTTTCAGGATCCCTGCAGCCTATTGCTTAGCCTTAGACCATCCTCATTTCACTGTTCATCTTCACAAAGTGCAGTAACCCATAGCAACCAATTAGAATTCACTTTACGCAAGCTAGATCAGAAGAAGCAGGATTCTGATTGGTTGCTAAGGTTGCTACACTTTGCTCCTTGAGCTATATTATTGGTATTTGCCCGATGTTCCCGGTTTCTGGTACAGTGCCAGGTTTTGAGATGATGTCAGCTGGAAATGCTGGTCCCTGGAAATGTAATCAGTCCTTGGTACTCACAAATCCCTGTTGGTGTAAAGCATGTTATACTGAGCTCTTCTCATCTGGTAATGTACGTTGTGTGTTTCCAGTTAACATTTATATGAGGGCAGCGCTTTGAAAATGTTTGCATTCCAATTTTATGAACGTGTCATAATTGGGGATTAACACCGGAACGCAAGAAAAAGGATTGCACAGCATTAAAACCTTCATAGCAAACCGCACATTGGTGGGTGTCCCCGCTTTTTACACCAATTGCAGCTGGCAGGTTTAAAGCCAGCCTTACCATGACCAACAACAGATTTATCTGGTACTTAGCAGTCAGCAAATACATTTACTTCACCAGATCCAGTGCAACCAGTACAGGGCTGAGTGACCAGTGCAGAACATATACCAACCAATCAAAATCTGTCTTGTATTCATCTGACTTCAGGGAAGTCAGTTCTACTTGTTGCTATGGGTTACAGCACTTAGATCTTTGCTGTGGAAGTGGAATTAAACCCATTGATTTACCGGTCTCAAAAACTGTTACATCCTCGGCATGCTGGGACTGCTAACTGTCACATTTGCTTGTATTCTCAACCAAACTGTCAAGCCTTCAAATGACCGGTGTCAAAACAGATCACATGTGCAGCACCATGGGAACTGCAAATCAAACAGAGGCCAAGATGCCAGCTCCCTTGGCTGTAAAGGATAAGGGGGGGGGGGGTCATTCTACTTGAAGGCTAGACTTAGACATGCATCTAAATCTGCTGCTCCTCTGAAGAGCAATCTAACCTTAAATCACTTTTTAGAGGTAATTTACAGGCAGTGAGGAGGCAATGTGCCCCCTCACTGCCGGTTTTAACCCAATTTTTGCCTAACGAACGCCCTGCAAATTGCAATACATTTGTAGTGCTTTTCCATTTATTTGAATGGGTCCTGTTTGGGGGGCTTGCCGCACGCCAACTGCAACATGTTGCATAGTTTTTGCCGTGGGTGCAAAGCATTGTGACAGCAGCAGGTAAACATCCCTGTCCGCTGCCATTGCAGCTTGTGTGTGTGTGTGCGGGGGGTGGGGGGGGGGGTAGTTGAGGGAGGTACTTAAAATTAGGCTCAACCACACATTTTTAATGCCCCCTAAGAAGAGATGTAAAGATTCCAGATATTTTTAAGCCAGGAGAAAAAATTTGCAGTGCCCCTAGTGGCAGAAATGCATATTTCTCTTGTTTGAGAACTGCATTAAGAAGTACAGTGTTACTTGAATTGTATTCCAGAATTTGCTTGTTTTCAGCTGAGAGAACTTGCAATAATTTAAGACTTTACATAAAGTTTCAGAAATCTTCATTATAGACTTCATGTTATATAGAAAACCATGTCATAGATATATTTTTATGATTGTAAAAGAACATATCCCACATATCTGTTTTTGTTTTTTGTTTTTCAGGAAAAAAAAAAATTGCTTTGAAAAAAAACTGAATTTAATTTTTTATTCCATTTTTTCCCAAGCCTTCCCATCTCTACCCCTAACCACAGCTTTCAACTTAGTCTAAGTGTATCTCTCCCTCAGACATTTTTGTTTTTTTAGGTTGGAATCACAGCTTTGCAATTTTGCTTGATGCATTTTACAGTGAAATAAATGGAAACACATTAAAATATATGTGTTAGGATGCACGTTAACACGTATCCTGATATACACCAATGCATCCCAATATTCATCAATGTGCATTGCTGTGTGCAATGATAAACCTTGACATTCAACACAATGTGCATTGTGTCACGTCAGCATGAGTATTCATGTATTTTCATTAATATATTGAAGAACGCACCAGGACAAAAATAAATACATGAAATAGAAAGGGCACCACCACCTAAGTGTAGCCATTTATTGGTGGAAATAAAACCTTAAAATATGTATGCACTAACTGCATAAATCCAGGGAAAGGAATATGAATTATATCATTCATGCAGAATTTGCATGGGAAGCATCCTGGTTGTGCAGAGTTCGGCAGGGAGATGGCCAGTGTATGCAGAGCTGTGCTGGGAAGTTGCTGGATGTGCTGGCAGGAATGGAGCCACGCTGGAACACAAGCTGGGATAGATGCGCCAGAAGGGCTCGGCTCAGCTGCTGGGTGTAGATGTGGGTGGGAGGGGCTACGCGTTTCTGAGCTGTCTACGTCCCTTTGTGAAGCACATAAGGCTGTTTTATATGTACCCTTGCAATGACTGGAGTTGATAGGTGTGAAAAAATGGCAGTCACTGCAGATAGTGTGAACCAGCCCTAAGAAATGCCCTGGGGCTGGATTCACATCCGCCATGTCTGCTTTTAATGCATTTTATTTAATGTGCATTGTAATGCATTTACGCACATTTTCATTACTCTATCGGCTTCAGAACATGGACATGGCTCATGGTTACCGATGCACTGCAACACAGAACAAATGGTCTATTTGGATCTAAAGAGTAACTCCCCTTTTGTTGAGAAAAAAAAAACATTCCCCTCTGGGTGATCTTTGTACATTGTAGGGACCTAACAAACTTTGTTGCAGATTACTGCCTTTTGTTATTCTGAAGAAATAGTTGCTTGTCTGTATAAGAGTGATTTTATAATTATCAATCAGCTGCTGCACCTGCAGGTCTCTAATGAGGAAAGTGACAGGGTCTGCATCCCTTTGGATGTGGTTTCCTTTTGGGAGTATCTCACCAAAAATGGCATTGCAGGAGGTACCCAAAATCTGATTTGTTTCTTAGGCTTCATTCACACCTGAGCGTATTGTTTTCAGGCATGTTTTGGGCTTTTTTCAGGTGTTTTTCAGGTGGGTTTTTATGGCCTTTTTTTTCAGGTGTTTTTAGGCAGGCATTGGCACCTTCAACAAAAACACTTGTAATCTGACAAAAAACGAAGCTCATGTACTTTTTTGGGCTTCAAGGGTTTTGCTTCAGGTGACAAAATGCTCATATGTGACCAGAGGCCATTAATAGGATTTTGCTTGTTGAGCATTTTGAGGCTTTAGAGATGAGCGTTTTTTTACGAGCTGAAAAAACACTCAGGTGTGAACACTACAGGGCCTTAGTGTAGACCTCTTGGAAAATCAGTAAGCAAAAGGTAGGAAATTACATTCCTGGGAGGCATTCTGTACACCATCTGTACACCTGCCTCCAGGTTACCATATTGCATTGCATTTTATGCAATTGCATACACTATATGATTCCCCCCCCCCCAAGAAATTGGAGTTATCCTTTAATGACTTTTTATGACACATGCATTTTTGTATGCTCCAAAAGATGTAAATCAAGCCCAATCCTTGCTCCCCTTATCTCCCCTTATCTAAAACAAACAAAAAAAAGTTTTGGTTGGAGTTATACTTTACATGATTTTTAACCAGCATAGCTTTTAATCTGTGTCTATGGCTGTGTCAGGGACATCAGACTGAGGACTCCTTGGGTTTGGCATCTGATATGAATGGTTCAGTGTTCTTTCCAAGGAGCAAAGCACTAAATAAACGTATGCTGTCTTTGTAAGCTTTTGCAGAATTCCTAGATTTCTGTGGTTAATGGGAAGAGTTTGGCATTTTATAAACCTGGTAACTTTGCAATTCAAGATTGGATGGAACAAAGAGTGTGGTTGCTCGGGGTAACACAGACAGCTCTTCTTTCAGACTCTTTGACAAATGAGGTCGCGCTACCCTCTGCTACTAATTAATAGTAACTTTACAAGTTTGTTTTCTGGCTGACAGCTAGTCTAAGGTTTCAGGTCGTGGTCACTGTGTTCTTCTTCACACTTGTTTTTAGAAGGTATGCCCTATAATTGACTCCAGCCAGGCTCACAAAGTGCAGGGATTATTAATAAAGTGCCAAAACACAGCCTCTATTTATAGAGGATTCTGCTGAGCAAATGTCAGCGAACATACCTGGGAACGAGGCGGACCCGGCTAACCTTTCTGAAAATGTATTTATGAAATGTTTGAACAGGCTCTGTCTTCACATGGGGAGATGGTGATATCTCAGCTACAAGCCATTGTATTCTAATCAGTACTCAGTACCTTAAAGGCATAGTTCGCCTTTACCAAAAAACTACCTGTGTAGGTAAGGGGTTTCTGAAGATTTGACCAAAGTTGAATAATGCCCTTGCTATAGCTGTAGGTCAGTTACAGTGCCTTGAAAAAGTATTCATACTCCTTGAAATTTTCCAAATTTTCTCATATTACAACCAAAAACGTAAAGATATTTTATTGGGATTTTACGTGATAAACCAACACAAAGTGGCACATAATTGTGAAGTGGAAAGAAAATGATAAATGTTTTTCAATATTGTTTACAAATAAATATCTGAAATGTGTGGTTTGCATTTGTATACATCCCCCCTTTACTCTGATACCCTTAACTAAAATCTAGTGGAACCAATTGCCTTCAGAAATCATCTAATTAGTAACTAGAGTCAGCCTGTGTGTAATTTAATCTCAGTATAAATACAGCTGGTATGTGAAGCCCTCAAAGGTTTGTTAGAGAACCTTAGTGAACAAACAGCATCATGAAGGAACACACCAGACAGGTCGGGTATGAAGTTGTAGAGAAGTTTAAAGCAGGGTTAGGTTATAAAAAAATATCCAATCGATAAAAACAGCCCTTGCACATGCTGGAATCCAACATCTACATAGGGATATACTTCACCAGCCTGTGGCGCTGATCATGTGTCCACTTCCTACTTGTTGTATGTCTTTAAGCAGGTAGGTCCTGGTCGATGCAGCTCCTCTCACACACCACTGGAGGGCGGATAAAATGCAGGTTCCAGACTGTAATAGAGGGAAGCGCATGCAGACTTCGGGCAATATCGCTTTATTAAGGGACAAATAGTACAGTTAAAATGCACTCACATTTCCTTCCTTATTGCATAAGCATATCGGCATGTCAACAGAAGCTCCTCGCTCCTCCCGTCCCTCCAGGTTGTTTCACTCCGGTCTCCTCTCTCGCAGCTACCGCCGCTATGACCCCGCTCTCCCTTCCTGCTCACGTCTCCCCCACCGGGTCACTACAGCGGGGTCATAGCGGCGGTAGCTGCGAGAGAGGAGACCGGAGTGAAACAACCTGGAGGGACGGGAGGAGCGAGGAGCTTCTGTTGACATGCCGATATGCTTATGCAATAAGGAAGGAAATGTGAGTGCATTTTAACTGTACTGTTTGTCCCTTAATAAAGCGATATTGCCCGAAGTCTGCATGCGCTTCCCTCTATTACAGTCTATAAAAAAATATCCCAAGCTTTGAACATATCATGGAGCACTGTTCAATCCTTCATCCAAAAATTGAAAGATTATAGCACAACTGAAAACCTACCAATGGCCATCCACCTAAACTGACAGGCCGAGCAAGGAGAGCATTATTCAGAGAAGCAGCCCAGAGATCCACAGCTCAGGTTGGAGAATCTGTCCACAGGGCAACTATTAGTCGTGCACTCCACAAATCTGGCCTTCATGGAAGAGTGGCAAGAAGAAAGCCACTGTTGAAAGAAAGCCATAGTAAGTCCCGATTGCAGTTTAGGAGAAGCCACGTGGGGGAAAACATGTAGAGGAAGATGCTCTTGTCAGATGAGACCAAAATTGAACTTTTTGGCCTAAAAAGAAAAACGCTATGTGTGGCAGAAAATTAGTACTACACATCACCCTGAATCCCAATGGTCGCTACATTATACTAGTTTGTATCATTGAAAAGATCACCTATACTCTGGTCTCGCTTTATGGGCCAAATTCGAAACAAATACTCTTCCTGAATAAACTCATCAAACAGGCAAGACATATGCAGAAGGGCCATATCTTTTTATGCTGTGATTTTTATATTGTTCCCGACTACCAGATAGACTCTTCCATCATTCACTCAAGATTGCAATCACCTATGTCTAAATTCCTTTACACCAAAGACTTATTCCACGTTTGGAGATGACACCACACACAGCAAAGTGTGACTATACTTTCTTCTCAGAGACCCACAACTCCTTTTCACGCATTAACTTCTTTCTAGTGGACAAATGGATACTCCAGAACATATGTGACTCAGTCTCTTGGTCAGATCACGCTTCTATCTACATAACTATTAATACGGATTTCTGGACCACTATCTCTAAAGTATGGTGAGCAACACTTATCCTATGCTTTACCCCATATGCCGAATCTCTCTAAAAGCAACTGGACGAATTCTTCCTTCAGAAAGTTGGATCAGTGAGAGACTCCTCAATCTTGTGGAATGCACACAAGGCTTTCATTAGGGGAGCACTCATACAAATGTGTTCCCAAGCAAAAAAAAAAGAGGATGCAGCATCTCGACTGATTACTTTCCTCTATCATTACGTAAAGTAGAGGAACTAAAAAAATCTCAACCCCATTGTAAACACAAATCACACCTTATCTCTCTCTGCTAGGAGCTTAGAACACTCCTGCTGGATTCCTATGAGAAGGTACAGCACAGCTACTTAATACAATACCAGCAACAAAGCACGCAAAGCCATGGCAGCCCCTATTAGGGGAAAGAGATGCAAATCTAAAATTCCCTTCCTACTCCCCCCTACATCCAAAATTAAACTCGTTGATCCCCAAAAGAGTGCATATGCTTTCAGAAGTTACTACAAATCATTATATAACATTAAAGATGATCCTGAGACCACACAACTCACTCCAGAACTCATTAACGCCTTCCTACATAATAAGAATCTACCCTCCTTAACAGAGGAGCAACTATTGTATCTTAATAAATCCTTCTCCCAATCTGAGATTTGTTTAGCTATAGACTCACTGCCAAACAATTAGGCCCCTGGTCCTGATGGACTGTAAAGAGAATACTACAAACAATATAAAGAGATTCTAGCTCCACACCTCTGCAGTATGTACAATGACACTGCCTCTTCTTCCACAAGAGCGCTGATCATAACCCTCCCAAAGCCAGGGAAGGGTCCCATATCTCTCCTCAACACTGACCTTAAGGTCAATGCTAAGATTATAGCCTCTAGGCTTATGCACATATTACCTGGTCTAATCCACAAGGACCAGACAGGTTTTATTTCAGGAAGACAAACTTCTGATTCCAGTAGACGCTTAATCAATGTCATACACTTTGCAGAATGTACACGAATGCCTTCTCTGTTTCTGTCTCTGGATGCAGTGAAGGCGTTCGATAGAGTACACTGGGTGTATATAAAAGCTGTCCTCCAAAAGTTTGGCTTTAGAAACCAAATCCTCTCAGCCATCATGGCTTTAAATTCAAAACCCTCAGCCCAAGTATTTGTCTGTCGAATGCCTTCCATTCCTTTTAACATAACCAACGGCACCAGACAGGGTTGTCCACTATCTCCTCTGATTTTCAACTTAGTTATGAAACCAATAGCTGAAAGCATCAGATCTCACCCCCCCATCCAAGGCATCCAGATTGGCACACAGGAGCACAAAGTTAGTCTGTTCACAGATGACGCTATACTCATGCTCTCCAACTACTTCCCAGGCTTTGGTACAGGATATGCTTTCACAATTCAGTAATGTTTCTTATTACAAGGTGAACTCAACCAAATGCCATATTATTGATCTCAATATTGATGGCTCAACCAGCAACTGGTTGCGACTAGCCTACCCTTATGTGTGGGATGAAACTGGTATAGGATACTTGGGAATTACTCTGACCAAGACCACTAAGGGGCTGTAAAATTAAAACTGCATACCCTTTAGATCAAAATTCACATGGGATCTTGAAACCTGGTGTGCTTTGAATTCTCCTGGGTGGGACGCCTAGCGGTATTCAAAATTAATGTTCTCCCCGAGCTATTGTGCCTCTTTTGAATTTTCCCAATCTCAGTCCCTGTCTCATACTTTTCCTCTTTACAAAAACTTCTCAACTCATATGTATGGCAAGGAAATAAACCCTGCAGTGCACACAGCAGGCTCATAAAACATAGGATGGCAGGGGGTTCAGGTCTAGTAGACATCAAAGACTACTTCCTATCTTCATTACTAGCACAGTCGAGGGATTGGTTCTCGCCACCACCTAAAACTCATTGGGATTCCTTAGAACAATCTACGGTACCAGGACATGACCTGGAGCTATGGATTTATAGTACGGGACCAAAAGGTATCATACCCCAGCATTTCTTCCCCAAGATTAGGGCCACTGCCCTAGCCTGGTGGAGGTTTTTAGATCACCACTGGAAGCGAACCTCCACGATCCCTCTAAATTTGCCCTTATTAGTACTAAAGACAGTGATGCCAGATTTACACCTCCTGTCCAAGCTCATAGCATCCTATAGATCCCTTAACGATCTCTTTGATAAGGGAAAATTAAAATCCTTCTCTAGATTACAGCAGGACCAAATACTAGCCCCTACACAGCTGTTTCAATACTTGCAAATTAGCCATTGCTTGGCTAAAAAGCCCCATCTTATTAGAGTGATCCCTTACCAAGCATGTCCTTACCTTAAGTCCTTTTTACCTAACAAAAAAGGAATCTCTCTTTTTTACATTCTGCTTCAGGAAAAGCAGTCATTTGTGAAGTCCACCCCGTTTATTAAATGGAAAAAAGACATGGGTTCTAAGTTCACACCATCTCAATGGTAAAGAGCACTACAGTCAGTTTATTATAAGACTCATTGTACCTCTCCCTGGGAACTAACCCAAAAAATTACACAACGGTGGTACCTAACCCTTCTAAAGATTTCCACATTTAATCCCCACCTATCCCCTCTTTGTTGGAGAGGATGCGGAGGAGAAGGGTACATTCTCTATATTCTATGGAGCTGTCCGCATCTAACCAGGTTTTGGACAGGAATCTTCAGCCTTCCCTATCCCTAGATCTCCCAGTCTAGCCTTGATCAAACTCTCTATTGAAGTCATTTCAACACACCTACGCACAGTGGTAACCCACATACTACTAGCAGCTAGACAAGCGATCGTTAAGCTTTGGAAATCCACAGACTCTCCGTCCCATGGGAAAATGGTCCAATTGACCCAAAACCCATTGTGTTTATGAAACAATATTATCCCCTAATAAAGATGCATTCATCCGCTCCCAAAATATGTGGTCCCCATGGGCGCAATGGGTGCAAATTTCACCTCTATTAACTTTGCCTTCTCTTTTCCTTCTTTTTCTTAATCTGGTTACTCTGAATGTTTATCAGAGCGAACTCAGAGGATCCTCTCCATAGAATGTGATGTACATTTAAATGACTTTTCTGATGGAATACTGGTTATAAGTTGAATATTCTGTTTACTCATTATTTGATTACTCTGTTTTTGCCAAGCCATGTAACAATATGGTTCATTGTTCTCTTGTCAATCTCTAAACTCAATAAAAATTGATTGAAACAGAATTGCATCACGTTTGGGGTGCCATTGAAAGGATGCCACCCAAATGCATTGCGATTCCAAATTGCAGGATGTGAACGGGGTCTAAAAGTGCTCAACCATTATACCTGCTGGAGAGGGAGGTGGATAACAGGGATAATATAAAGTACATACGGCGAGGACCAGAGGGGTGGGGGAGAGTGTTGTGAGCTAGTCCCCCTTTTTCTTTTTTGTGAAAAGGTAAACTTACCCTTTGAATATTTTGCAATGTTGCATGAATTATATACATTGTATCTACTTATATACCGCTCTATACATTCAGAATGAGATTATTATTTTATCTTTATCACCATTGCTCCTGCTATATCACTATAGGCTTGTCTCTGTGATGAGGTTTATTCTTTCCTGTGCCTGTAGTGCGTGTAGAATGATTCACATGGTTGTAGTTACTATTGGCCACTGGGGATAGTGCCGGGGTTCTTGTTTTCTTTAAAAGAATTTACAAGATACAAAAGTCCAGTTCGTGAATCTGAACACATCTAGTCACACAAGTCACTTCTGTAATACAGTGATCTGTGTTTTTGCTGGGAAATAGTTTCCTTTTATGTTAAACTGAACAGTTGATTGATAATTCCTTGCATAAAAATGTTAGTCTGTGGGTCCTTTCACACGGGCGTTCTGTTTTTTTCTTCCGTTCAGTCACTTTTTTTTTTTTTAAAACGTACATGGATGTCACTTTGTAGGGTCCGTTCCGTATGCCCATTTTTCATCCATCCATTTGCGGATGAAAAATGGACATAATGTATGTTTATGGAATAGCGGACGTAAACGGATGACATCCGCTGACATCTGTTTCTGCGTTTGTTCCGTTTTTAAAACGAAAGAAAAATAGGGTTCTCTTCCGTCTCAAAAAACGGAACTTAACGGAATGGACGCAAAACGGATGTCAGCGGATGGTCATCCGCTAACGTCCGCTAGCCCATAGACATACATTATGTCAGTTTTTCATCCCCAAATGAATGGATGAGAAACGGACATACGGAACGCCCGTGAGAAAGGACCCTAAGACAGTGTTTCTGAAAAAAAAAAATATTCAGTCAAGGCACCCTTTAACCACTTTACCACCAGAGGATTTTGCGGTCTTACGTCCAGGCCACTTTTTGCGATTCGGCAATGTGCGAATTTAACTGACAATTGCGCGGTCATGCAACGCTGTACCCAAAGTAAATTTACGTCCTTTTTTTTCCCACAAACAGAGCTTTCTTTTGGTGGTATTTTATCACCTATGCGATTTTTACTTTTTGCGCTATAAACAAAAAAAGAGCGAAAATTTTGAAAAAATAACAATATTTTTCAAATTTTCTTATATGAAATTCCCCCCCAAAAAATGTAAAAATCAAAATTTTTTATCATTTTTGGCCAATTTGTTTTCTGCTACATATTTTTGGTAAAAAAAATCGCAATAAGCATATTTTGATTGGTTTGCGCAAAAGTTATTGCGTTTACTAACTAAGGGAAAGATTTCTGTCATTTTTGGTGTTTTTTTTTTAACGAGTAATGGCGGCAATCTGCGTTTTTTTCTTGCGGGACTGCAACATTGCGGCGGACAGATCGGACCCTTGACTGACATTTTTGACACTTTTGGGGGTACCAGTGACATTACTAGAGTAATCAGTGCTATAAATATGCACTGTTACTGTAAAAATGACACTGGCAGGGAAGGGGTTAATTTTATTGGACAGGGAGGGGTTAATGTATGCCTGGTGCTTACTGACATGTGTGGGGGGAGGTGACTGAGTGACACAGGGACAGATCGCAGGTCCAGCTATGCTGAACCCTGCAATCTGACCCTGCCTGTCACTTAGGAGCTCCGCCCGCTCTGTTTATACAAGCGGGCGGATCTCCACACTCGATTCCCCGATGATCCGGGAAGAGCGGCGGTGATCACCGCCGCTCCTCCCCTGGCCCGACTCCCGCTGTGACTGAAAACAGCAGGAGCGAGCCTCCGGCGGCGCGCGCGCGCCGCCCACAAGGGGAGGAGTCCAGCGACGTAGGTCTACATCGCTGGACGATAACGAGCCACATTGCCGCAGTAGCAGCAATGTGAGCGGGGGTAAAGTGGTTAAAATTATGGACAGTCTCGAGGCACCCCATTCTAAAGTGTAAAAAGCTATTCTGATAATTTTACACAATGCAGTCACATCCACACGTCGGATACCTGAAGTTAGTGGTGATTTATTCTTCCAAAGCAAATACACTTTTGCACACTGGTACTGACTAGTATTCCAAAGTTTTGATTCTCCTTCAATTTTTCTCTCCATCAGTCAGCTAATATCACTCCAATGCTGAGAGAGAGGGGCACAGGAGGGTCAAACAAGGATCCTGTGGAGGCAACATACATCCTCCTTATTAACTGATGGTGCACAATGAAAACCCGTGGCTTTGTGTAACTAAAAGGCAGGCTTGATCCACCTGCTGGCTTGTATACAATTTTTGATCAATTTTAATACATTTTTAGGCATTTTGCCTAAAAATTGGTTGAAAAAAGGTTGGTCTAAAAAATCTTTAAAAATTTAAATGGCAAGAATGTCACCAGTTCCCAACTAGAATTAGAAGTGTAGGCGGAGAACTCTGGTAACAATGGGTTTATTGACTCATAAAGCAAAAAAAACAAAATTTACTCACTTTACTTATACAATCACGTAGGGAGCAAATTCCTAATTACTTGTTTCTTCTGCACATGATTGGATGATTAAAGAGAATATTTGAACAATGTATTGTGTGAAGATTTTCAACATCTTCAGTAAGGCAGGCCATACACAGTGCACATTTTTTTCCTTAACCTCCCTAGCGGTATGATTCTGTCAGGAATTCTGTTCCAAAAGCGGTACAATTCTTTCCATGGAAATTTGGCGTTATGTATTAAAGGCCTACAATTCTTAGTAATTACTGACTTAAAACTTACCAAAACAAGACTCTAGTACACATCCCAGATGTAATGAATTTGAAACACAAACACATGAATTATAATCCAATCAATAATAGAATTTTATTCAAGAAGGCAAGGAAAAATAATGAAATTTGTCAAAGAAATTCAATACACATCCTGAGTGTGAAAAAGTTTAAAGCAGGGCACTAGACAAAGTCCGACATTGCAATCTGGGCAAAAGTACCGTGTTTCCTTTCGGACTTTTCTTCCATTGCCATCCTTTTTAGAACAACAGACGACGCACATCCTGGTAGGCGCCAACTTTTTTGGGGTGGGCGGTACAAAGTCCACAAAATGACGGCCTGTCAGGCGCTCTGGATTGCCAACATCAACAGCACGTCGTCCGGGTCTGTTTGCAGATACTGATGATGGTGTCGGGTGGTTGATGAAAATCTGCTCAGCCACCTTCCAGACAAAGTCCGAATGAACGAGGGGTATGGCAGTGTTGGCTTTGTAAAGAATATAGGCGTTCCAGAGGCACTGTTCTAGGAGATGCCTAAAAATCTTTTTATAATACTTTTTTTGTTGCTTCCGCATCGCCGGGTAAAAGGTCATTGCCTGATCGGCTCGATCAACACCTCCCATCGTGTGATTGTAGTCGATCACGACTTGCGGCCTCAGCATATCTGCTCCCTGTTTTGTGCGGACCATGGCAGTGGTGGTGTTGTGCACGGTGCTCATGAGACACACGTCCTTTTTGTCTCGCCACCGCATTGCCATCATTTTACCCTTTTGAAAGGCAACCATCTCTCCTTTTTTTAGCTTTTTCTTGCTAAACATGGATGGCATGTCCCGCCGGTTTGGCCTAACAGTGCCATACACATCTGTTTTGTTTCGGATCAAAACTTCAAATAGTTCCGGAGAGGTATAAAAGTTATCTGTTGTAACACAATATCCCTGGTTCAAAAGGGGGTCCAGCAGTGAAAGGACAGAGGATGTGGCCATCCCATAGCCGCTGTACTTGGGATCGAACTTTGTACCTTTCCCGGTATAAATTACAGCATTCCATATGTATCCTGTGGACGACTCACAGAGCATGTAAGATTTGATCCCGAACCGCGCTCTTTTCGATGCAATATACTGGATCCAGCTCAGGCGTCCCTTGTAGGCCATGAGACTTTCGTCCACACAAACATCCCTGTCTGGCACATAGGTCTGCTGGAAGTTTTTAACGATCGTTTGGTACACCTCCCAGATTTTCTTGAGTTTGGGCGCAGGATGCGTGGCCTCATCAAACTCCTCGTTGTTTGCAAAATGCAAATTTTTCATAATCAGAGAAAATCGGTACTCGGACATCACTGTGCCAAAAAATGGAGTGGCCAGCATTTTATTCGTGGTCCAATACCATTTTTGGAGTGGTTTTCCCACCACCCCCTGAAGGATGATGAGTCCTAGAAACTTCCAGATGTCCTCGCTACTGACTGGTTCCCATTTTCTGGAACGGGAAAATTTGGCGCGCAGCGTAGCGCACTGCTGCTCCTGGTAACGATTGGTTTCAGCGACTATCTTTAGAATTACCTCCTCCGTTAGGAATAACTTGAGGTACGCCAGGGGGTTGTCTCTCTCCACGTCAACCTTCATCCCCGGAGAACCAGTGAAAGGGAATCTCGGGGGCGCTGCCTGGTCCGCGTCGCTGTCCAAAGGGCACCAAGTGCGCACATCACCTAGGTCAGGTGCGGGATCATCGGCGTCACTTTCGGGATCCGTGTCGGTGCCAGAGTCAGATGACAGATCTCCGCACGACTCACTGTCGCTCTGTTCTGCGAGCAGCTCCGTGTCGCTGCCGCTGTCGCAGTCGCTCAGCTCATCCAAAAGCGCATATGCGGGACAGCGCTTTTTTGATGCCATTTTCCAATTATTTTTATTCACGCAAAGGACAATGGCAAGGGGGCACTGAGAGGGCACTGTGTCTTTTACCACTTTTAGCAAAGTGATACAGTGTAATCCTCTCAGATTACACTGTATCACCTCCCTTTTATATGTTTGTGTTTTGGTGTTACTTTTTTTACTCCCAGTTCCGCTCCCATGCAGCATTGCTGCTGCAGGGAACGGAACTAGGAAGTCCTCCTACCGACAGACGAGCGGCGGAGATCTCACTGGCGGTCACAGCAATGAGAGCTCATCGCTGGATCGCCAGGATAAGGTAAGAGAAGCTCTGCTGCGCTGTCTGCACGCTCTGCCATTGACCCCGAGCGTGACTCGGGGATACCGCTAATAGAAGAAAATTCCTACCCCGAGTCACGCTCGGGGATACCGCTAAGGCGGTTAAACAGAAATTTGCATGACTGCCCCGTCAACGCAGACAGTGCTGACAGGGGAATCAGCAATTGTCTTCTCCTGGCAGGAGGGAAGCCGCCCCTGTCGGGAGAATACAGTGATTATCGCTAGCAGCTATAGAAGCCACCTGCGATAATCGCAAGTGAATCCAGCAGGCTGGTTGTACCCAAGTTGATCGATCGATCAAGTTAGTACCTTCAGCCTGCTCATTGACGGTTCGAATGTCTTAATTTACTAATGGTATCTATTAACAGTACTTGGATCTGTATTATATTGGAATGAGTAGAGCTCAGTACAACCTTTACTAATAAAAATATGAGCCATTGCTCAATCTGAAAATGCTTGATTGACAGATATGTGTTAATATTTAAACAAAATGCATTTTGAAATATGATTTGTATCTATATATGAACATGGGGGCAGCTGTCTTGCTCAATACATACTTAGACTCCACTTCTTGTTTTGCAGTGCTATACAATGGTTGTGCTTTACTGCTCCTCTTCACACTGCAAGTCTAGGAGTTGACTGACTTGTTGAAAACACTGCATTCCCTGCACATTTCATACTTCAACAGTCCTAAAGCAGCATGCATCCATAGCACTACTGAGAGCTCCCTTTACATTTCTACATCTATATTCTTACAGTTCATATAATAAAGATATGAAAAAGCAAGGAGTAAAAATGTAAAAGTCATATAAAAGTAACTTTAAAGTAGAAGACCACTTAAAACATATCTGAACATAGAAAAGTGACAACAGAAAAAAGAATAAAGCCTCGTACACACGCGTCGAAATTCGGCAGGGAATTTTCGTCCGACGACCGATCTGCCAATTTTCGGCTTGTTAGTATGATGCTTCCGACAACCGACTCCGACTTTTCGGCCGAAAAAAAATCTGGTGTGCAAGCTATAAAATTTTTGTCCGCCGTCAAAACACGGCCGATTTTCGTGCAGTCAGTAAAGATTTCGACAGGGAAAAATCTAATGAGCAAGACTGGGCATGCTCAGAGAAGAAAGAACACAAAGAAAGCAAACCAACACATGACATCACTTCTGAAGTAGAATTTTGTCGGGCGAGAAAATTTGTGTGCAGTCTAGGCAAATTCCAACCAACAAAACACCACTCTGGACAAAAGATGGATGATCGGTCGGCCAATAATCGTTGCGTGTGTACTAGGCCTAAGTAGTCCATTGAGTCCGCCTGTATAGATCTATGTTTGTAAGCATGATTGAAGCCATTTACTGTTGACAGTCTTTCTACCTCAATAATGAACAATGTCATGGCGCTCTCTAGCATAGGTGGGTGATATGGAAGGGGGGGGAGGAATAATGGGGGTTTCAATGTGTGATGGAGGGGGCCACATTCAGCGGCTGCCAGCTGGACCATGGAGGGGCTCTGAGGAACAGAAAGCAGGAGAGAGCGGCGTCAGATTAGTGTAGCATAACATTTATTGGTAGACAATAAACGTAGTAACTTACTCAGAGGTAAGGATAAAACGGTTTAGTGAGTGATGAGGATCACCTGTGTCCTTCTCCGTCTTGTGAGATGTGGGATGGGAGCAGAGTGCTGGCGTTCCCCTGGGGAGGCTGGTGTATGGCAGCTGGTCCGCAGGTTAGGTGGTGGTGGAGGACTCACGGCGAGGCTCCGACTTCCTGTTTCCGGTCATGTAGACGTCACATTCGGTGAGAAGATTACAGGGGGTGCACACATTTTGAGCACCTGTGCTCCTTCGTCAGGCCTGATGTAGCTATAATCTTTAATTTCCCCAGATTATAGCTACATCTTCGCTTTCTCCATATTACTGTCTATTGCACCAGAATCTTTACAGCCTGCCAGCTCTCTAATGTACACACACAGCAGATGCTTCTAAACTTCAGCATCACATTTGTGCACCTGCATTATTGTGCATTATTTTCCTATGTTTTCATGCACTTTCATCCAATCCCATTAAAGTCTATGGGACCAAAAACAAACTATAACAGACCAAAACAAACACTCTCACCATTTTCCAATTTGCATGTGTGGGCAGCACAGTGGCTAAGTGGTTAACACTTCTGACTGGGTGTAGGGTAGCCTATTCAAAACCCAACCACACTACCTTCACAGAGTTTGCATGCTCTCGCTATCCCTGTGTGGGTTTTCTCTGGGTACCCTGGTTTCCTTCCACAGTCCAAAGATATGGTGGTAGAGCAGGGCTTTTTTCAGTGGGAACGTGAAGTTCCAGCACTGAATGTATGTAATGCCAAGGTGTGCTGGGGGATCTATTATTGCTGATGGAGGATATAGTTTTGTGTGGTGGATATATTTTTGTGCAGTGGCTTATTTTTGCTGGGGAGGTCATTTGTTGCTGGTCAGGATATATTGTTGCTGGGAGGGAGCTTATGTTGCTGGGGCAGGTCAATTGTTGCTGGATGGGATCTTCTGTTGAGGGAGGGGTCCTGGCTGCTGGAGAGTCTATTGATGCTGTTTGCTGGAAGATCTGTTATTGATGCTGGACGCCTATTGTTGCTAGAGTGATATTTTGATGCAGGGGTCCTATGTTTCTGGAGGGTCTATTGTTTCTGTAAGAATCTATTGTTGCTGGGGGGAGGTATATTGATGCTGGCTACAGAGGATCTATTTTACTTCTTTTCTTGTTATCATTACCAAATACCATATGAATTACTTAGCATGACATACTGATGCTCTGTATTCTCTGAATGAGGTGGTGCTGGGAGGTGGGAAGGGGGTGGAACCAAGGTGTGGTGCTCCGAAGTAGGTAGGGGGGCAGAGACAAGAAGTGACTCAGAAGGGGTGGTGTCCAGAACCTATTCTCTGAGAAAAAAAGCCCTGTGGTAGGGCTATAGGCTCCTGTATATGTTTGAATGCGAGGTAGGGACCTTAGACTAAACCTCTTAAGGACATGAACTGATGTGAATGTACAATATATATATATATATATATATATATATGTAAAGCAATGCATAAATTGACAACACTATATAAGTACTTGAAATATACAACGTGTATTGCATAGGTGTGACCATAATGGGACACCTCTTGTTGTGGATTTTTGCATGATGCCAAAGCATTTCAAAGTACATCAAGCGAAATGCCAAGATTGACAAATCACAAGCCGGAACTAAGATCGCAGGGAGAAATATCAACAACCTGAGATATGCAGACGATACCACACTAATGGCAGAAAGTGAAGAAGAACTAAAGTGTCTTTTAATGAAGGCGAAATAGGAGAGTGCAAAAGCTGGCCTGAAATTGAACATTAACAAAAATAAGATCATGGCAACCGGTCCCATCACGCAAATAGAAGGAGAAGAAATGGAAACAGTGACAGATTTTATCTTCCTAAGCTCCAAGATCATGGCAGACGGAGACTGTAGCCATGAAATTAAGAGACTCTTGCTTCTTGGGAGGAAAACAATGAGAAACCTAGACAACATTATAAAAAGCAGAGACATCACCCTACCGACAAATCGCCGTATAGTCAAAGCTATCGTACCCCCAGTAGTAACCTATGGCTGTGAAAGTTGGATGATAAGAAAGGCTGAACGCTGAAGAATTGATGCTTTTGAACTATGGGGTCTGGAGAAGACTCTTGAAAGTTCTTTGGATGGAAAGACGATCAAACCAGTCAATCCTGAAGGAAATCAACCCCGAATATTCACTGGAAGGAAAGATCCTGCAGCTGAAATTCAAATATTTTGGCCACCAAATGCGAAGAGAGGACTCATTAGAAAAGACCCTGATTCTGGGAAACATGGAAGGAAAAAGGAGAAGAGGACAACAGAAAACAAGAGGGATAGATAGCATCATCAAAACAATGAAGATGAAGTTAAAGTGGAGTTCCACCCTAAAATGTAACTTCCGTCCATCTTCTTGCTCCGGGTCACCTGAAAAACAAATGGATAATCGCAATTTTTTTTTTTTTACTTACCTTGTTTTAGAAGATAGTGTACTTACCTTACTTACTTTTCCTCCCTCGGCGGCCACGGCCCGTCGTCACTTCCTGGCTTGCAATGATTCCTGGGAGCTGAACGTCATCGCTCCCAGGAATCAATGCACCGGCCCCGACTTCAGTTCCAGTGCAGGCTCCGTCATACCTTGCTAAACAGCTTCTGGGCATGCCCAGAAGCTGTGCAGGGATGACGCTGCAGCCCCGGAAGTGACGGCGTGGCCGGTGCAGTGCATCGTGGGACCGAAGAGGACGGAAGAGGACTCAGAAGAGGAACGTGCTGGCTTCAAGCTGCCCACACCTGAGATGGCAGCGCTGGACAATACATTTTCAAGGTAAGTATTTCTTCTTGCAGGTAAGTGCAACCCGGGACAGTTCAGAGGCTATCCATTGTGGAATGCACTAGCCCTGACTGTCCCGGGGGTATTTTTATGTATTTTTTTTTTGTTTTAGGTGGAACTCCGCTTTAAGCAAGCTTTGTGAGGCAGTGGAGGACAGAAAAGCCTGGCACGATATGATTCATGAGGTCACAAAGAGTCAAATACAACGAAACGACTGAACAACAAAAACAACAACAAAGCATGACAAATGGCTGAGGTGTAGACAGGGACTAAGAAATCACATTGGTTAACAAACTGCATTCTGTTGAATATTTGTGCAGTAAAATATGTGACTATAAGCCATAGTTGGAGCATGTACAAAAGATAAGCCTGTTTGCTACATCCTACGGTGACCTAGCATGTTAAGAAAATATTCTCTCCCGCTCTTGCATCTGTGAAGCTTTAATAGGCACTTCTGACCCGTAGGATTAAGTGTATCCAGATTATGCGCAGTTTTGGGGCACCGCAGGAGATGTAGAATTCAAACACGAAGGCTAAACATTTATCTGTTGGGGGCTAACATGCTTAGCTCGGTATTAAATACCACAGAACACAGTGGTGGCTGTTAACATTAAAAACCATTTTTCTCATAATAAATCATATTTTTAGAAACTCCAGGAATTTCAACTTTTCATACGAAAAGCCTTTTTTGTTTGAGGCAAGTCTGTAACCCACAGCAGGGAGCTAACAGAACAATTCTTCTTGTACGTGAACTTTCTTTTGAATTGAAGTGGACCCTTCACCCAGCACAGGCAGGGAGGACGCTGTGCAAACAGCAGTGCAGAGTAAAGTGTTAGGAAAGGAGACGCTACCCGTATCAACCAATCACATGGTAGCCATCAGATTTCTACTGCCGGTTAGAAAAATAAAACAAGCATATCATTGCATGGCATGACCAAAAACACTCTTCTTTCTTTGTAATGTGTTTGATGAAATATCTCAATGCTGGCTTTACAGATGTATATCATGAAGTTTTATTTCTGTGACTTCAACTTAACCACTTGAAGACCAGGCCTTTTTTGACTCTTTTTATTTACAGGTAAAAATCTGTATTTTTTTCTAGAAAAAAAAAACGCTGCGCAAATACCACGTGACAATTGGTGTTGAGTTATTCACTTTAAGGTCAACACAGAGGACAAGGGGGCACTCTTTACGTCTAGAGGAAAACAGATTTTGTCTCCAAATACGGAAACATTCCCTCACCGTAAGAGCTGTAAAAATGTGGAATAGACTCCCTCCAGAGGTGCTTCTGGCTAGCTCACTAGATTGCATTAAAAAAAGGCCTGGATTCTTTCCTGGGTGTACATAATCTAAATGTGTACTAATATTTATAGGTAAAGTTGATCCAGGGAGTATCCGATTGCCTCTCGGGGGATCAGGAAGGGATATTTTCCCCCTGCTGTAGCAAATTGGATCATGCTTTGCTGGGGTTTTTCGCCTTCCTCTGGATCAACTGCGGGTATAGGATTGTATGGTTGGGTTTTCCTTACTGTTTTTTGTTTTTTATTGGTTGAGCCAGACGGACTTGTGTCTTTTTTCAACCTGACTAACTATGTAACTATGTTATTCTTTATGTCACATGGTATTTGCGCAGCATTTTTTGTTTTTTTTTCAAACGCAATTTAATGAATTTTAATGCAGAAAAACACAATATATGACTCAATATTTTGGTACAATATAAAAGATGATGTTACACCAAGTTAAAAGATACCTAACATGTCATGCTTTAAAATTGAACACGCTCGTGGAATGGTGAAAAACTATGATACTTAAAAATCTCCATTGGCTATGCTTTAAAATGTTTTACAGGTTACCGGTTTAGAGTTACAATTGAGGTCTAAAGCTAGAACTATTGCTCTCACTATAACGCTCAGTGCGATACCTCACGTTAATCTGGTTGAAAAAAAGACATCTAGTCCAGCCAATAAAGGGCAAAAAAAATATACAATCCTATTTACACAACCCTTAATCCACAGTTGATCTAGAGGAGGTAAAAAAAAAAAAAACAAACAGCAAAAGCATGATCCAATTTACTCCAGCAGGGGAAAAAAATTCCTTCCTGAACCCCCAAGAGGTAATCAGATATTCTCTGGATCAACTTTACCTATAAATGTTATTATCCAGTTACATTATTTATATCTAGGAAATAATCCAGGCCTTTTATAAAGCAAACTACTGAGGTGGACAGAACCAGCTCTTGAAGGAGTCTATTCCACATTTTCACAGCTCTTACTGTGAAGAAACCTTTCGGTAAATGGAGATTAACCACTTACCGCCCGCCCGCCGTCATATGACGGTGGGACGGTGCGGCTATTATCCTGGGCGGACGTCATATGACGTCCGCAGGAAATGCAGGGCAGGCGCGCGATCGCGGGCGCGCCGCCGTGCACTGCCGGTGTCGGCATGTCCCCGGGACACAGCCGGTCACCGGCAGGGGGGAAATAGCCAATAGGCATGGCTGTTTCCCACGTGATCGGCTGTGTTCCAATGACACAGCCGATCACAATGGAGGCGCCTGGGAGATGACCGCGCATGCGCGATCGGGAGCGCGCAGCGCGGTCATGTCGGTGGCACTGTGTTCCGTAGGAACACAGCTGTCACCGGCAGTAGTAAACAGTCACTGACAGTGACTGTTTACTATGTGATCGGCTGTGAATCCATTCACAGCCGATCACAAAATGTAAACAAAGAGCAGTAACTGACTGTTACTAGCTCTTCTCCCCTCATACAGTTTCCAGTGTGAGGAGAGCAGAGCTAGAAATAGTGAGTTACTGCTCTGTACACATGTCACAAAGTAAAAGCACACTAATAAAGGTCCCCACACAGTCCTCAGCCCCCCCCCAATGTCACCTGTCACCCAACAGTCACCTCATCAGTGCCCAGAAATTGACACCCATAACGTTCACATGTGAGCGCAGCGATCGCAGGCAGAATCACAGCGATTCTGCCGCGATCCGGAAATCATTGCAAATTGCGGGACGCCTGTGCGTTGCCCGTTTTTTGCAATAGCACCCCAAACGCTGTGCGATGTTGCCGCCATTTCCGCCTGCCGAAACGCGGTAACATCGCGCAAACAACGCATGACGCCCAAAAAAGGTACAAGAGTTTCTTTGGGGCATCATGCGTTGTTTGCGTGATGTTACCTCGATTCGGCAGGCGGAAATCGCAGCAACATCGCACAGCGTTTGGGGTGCTATTGCAAATCAGGGGCAACGCACAGGTGTCCCGCAATTTGCAATGATTTCTGGATCACGGGCAGAATCGCAGTGATTCTGCCCATGATCGCTACGCTCACATGTGAACATAGCCTAAAGTTCACCGGTCACCAGAGACTGCCATCAGTACCGCCGTGCACCATCGCCCGTCACCTGTCACCCATCAGTGATCATCGCCGTCACCTGTCACCCCATCAATCATCGGCTTTCAGATAAGGGTAGTCCCAGTGGCGGATTCGCCGCGGAATTACCCTTACGGTGCAGGGGAAGAGGTGCCCCCCCCCCCTCTTGCCGCGTCCCAGACGTTTTCCCAGCTTACCGGACCCGCCGGCAGCGGGGAAAACTATCTGGTCCCGGATCCTCAGAGACAGGAAGTCGAGTGAGGGCAAGATGGCCCTCACTCAACTCTATGGTCTTGGAGGACTGGAGCTACGTCAAAAGACGTTGCCTAGCAACCGGTTTAAAGGGCCGCTTTTTTTTTTTTCTTTTTTTTTTTTCCTCTTTCAACAATTTTCTTTTTTTTTTTTCTTTTTTAGTGTAGTTGTGAGGTGTGAGGTCTTTTTGACCCCAGATCTCACAATAAAGAGGACCTGTCATGCCTATTTCTATTACAAGGGATGTTTACATTCCTTGTAATAGGAATAAAAATGATCAAAACATTTTTTTTTTTAAACTGTGTAAAAATAAAAAAATAATAAATAAAATAAATAGGAAAAAAAAAAAAAATTAAAGCGCCCTGTCCCCGTTAGCTCGTGCGCAGAAGCAAACGCATACGCAAGTCCCGCCCACATATGTAAACGGTGTTCAAACCATACATGTGAGGTATCGCCACGATCGTTAGAGCGAGAGCAATAATTTGAGCCCTAGACCTCCTCTGTAACTCAAAGCTAGTAACCTGCAGAAATTTTTAAAATGTTGCCTATGTAGATTTTTAAGTACCAATGTTTGGCGCCATTCTGTGAGCATGCGCAATTTTGAAGCATGACATGTTGGGTATCTAATTACTCGGCGTAACATTATCTTTCATATTATGAAAAAAAATTGTGCTAAATTTACTGTCTTCTTATTTTTTGGTTCAAAAAAGTGAATTTTTTTCAAAAAAATCGCATTTGGAAGACTGCTGCGCAAATATGGTGTGATAAAAAATATTGCAACGATCTCCATTTTATTCTCTAGGGTCTCTGCAAAAAAAAATATATAATGTTTGGGGGTTCCAAGTAGTTTTCTAGCAAAAAAAATGATTTTAGCTTGTAAACACCAAGTGTCAAAAATTGGCCCAGTCTTAAAGTGGATAATTGGACAACTTTGTGTAAAGCGCTACTTGGATGTTAGGCGTCTGTATGTGGCTAGGCTGTGTAAAAGTGTTACACATGTGGTATTGCCATACTCAGGAGGAATAGCAGAATGTACTTTGGGGTGCAATTTTTGCTATGTACATGCTATGTGTTAGAAATATTGCATAAATGGACAGCTTTGTGTAAAAAAAAAATGTGTTTTCATTTTCTTTCCACATTTTCCAAAAACTTGTGGAAAAAAATGACATATTCAAAAGACTCATTATGCCTCAAAAATTATACGTTGGGCTGTTTGCTTTCCAAAATGGGGTCATTTTATGGGGGTTTCCATTGTCCTGGTGCTCCAGGGCCTTCAAAAGTGCGATAGGTTGTCAGGAAATTATATGTGTAATTTGTGCTCCTAGAATGCCGGACGCTGCTACTTGGATGTTAGGCCTCTGTATGTGGCCAGGCTGTGAAAAAGTCTCACACATGTGGTATCACCATACTCAGGAGGAGTAGTAGAATGTGTTTTGGGGTGTAGTTGCAAGTATACATGTGCTGTGTGAGAGAAATAACCTGTTAATACGGCAATTTGTAAAAAAAAAAAAAAAAAAAAATCTTCATTTTGCAAAGCATCGTGGGAAAAAATTGCAACTTCAAAAAACTCACCATGCCCCTTATTAAATACCTTGGAATGTCTACTTTTCAAAAAGGGGTCATTTGGGGGGTATTTGTACTTTCCTGACTTTTTAGTGTCTCAAGAAATGAGATAGGCCTTTAGTACATCAGGTGTGATCAAGTGTGATCAATTTTCAATGATTCGCACCATAGCTTGTGGACTTTATAACTTTCACAAAGACCAAATAATATACACTTATTTGGGTTATTTTTACCAAAGATAAGTAGCAGTATAAATTTTGGCCAAAATTTGTGAAGAAAAATGACTAATTTGCAAAATTTTATGACAGAAACAAAGAAAAATGCGTTTTTTCACGATATTTTCAGTCTTTTTTTATTTATAGCACAAAAAATAAAAAACCCAGTATTGATCAAATACCATCAAAAGAAAGCTCTATTTGTGTGAAAAAAAGGACACAATTTTTGTGTGGGTACAGTGTTGCATGACTGAGTAATTCTCAGTCAAAATGTGAGAGCGCTGAAAGCTGAAAATCGGTCTGGGCAGGAAGGGGGTGAAAGTGCACTGTAGGCAAGTGGTTAAATCTCATTTCCTCCAGGTGTAAAGAGTGCACCCTCGTCCTCTGCGATGACCTTAAAGTGAATAACTCAACACCAAAAATGCACAAGCACAGGGGCACTTTAAAAATGTTTTTTGTTATTATTTATTTTATTAAAAATGTTTAATTTTTACAACCTCCCTTAAGAGCCGGTCCACACTAGCGCGACTTGTCAGGCGACTTGTCAGCCTGACAAGTCGCGCTCCCTCGCGGTCCATTGACCGCTACAGGACCCGTTCTAATAGGAGCGACACAAGTCGCTCCGACTTAGAAAAAGGGTCCTGTACTACTTCGGGGCGACCTCGGAGCAACTTGCATAGACTTCCATTATGTGACGTCCCTGCAAGTCGCTCCGAAGTCGTGGTGCATGGTAATGCACAAGTCGACCCCGAAGTAGTAAGGAGTCGTGTCGCCTCAGTGTGAACCGGCTCTTATTTTATTTGTTTTTATTGCTGTCACAAGAAATGTAAACATCCCTTGGGATAGCAAATAAAACATGCCAAGTGTCCTTCATGTGGACATCTTGGGTCTATAAGACAGTGGAAGGAGCTACAGTGCAAGGCAGGGAACACAGGAATCTGACACTCCCAGAAGTGTCAAATGCTGAAGAATCCCACAGAGGCTGCGTAACTGGATTGAAGGGAAGCTAGGAGCCGGGATAATAGAGAGGGGAGTTCAATAGCTTTTCTATTGCAGGGAAATGTCATTTTTAGGTGAATGACATGGCCCCTTAAGGGAAAGATTTGTATGTCTAAGCTGATCCAAATTAGTTTTTTTTTTTTTTTTAGATGTGAGGAAATGATCATCTTTCTTATGTTTTAAAAAGGCAAAAGTTGTGTTATATTTACATATCAAATCCCCTTCCTCGCTGCCAAAGGTTTCTAGCCAGACAGTGACTAATACCTCTGCAGATGTCTTTATGGTAAGAAATTAAGGAAAAAGGAGAACTTGCAGCTTTAGACAATGTGAGTAACTTGTGTGGGTCATTTCATTAACCTCCTATAGATCTTGTAGGTTAATAAGTTCAGCACTAACCTCCTACACAATTTTTGCTTTCTTGCTGTCATCTTCAAATAAATATGCTCTATAGACTCATGTACCAGTCACCAGTTTTAGCCTATAAGAGTTAGTTAAGATCTGAGCCATGCAGTAAAGGCTGGCTCAAAGCAAAAAGCACACCAGACCATATTTATATATTTTTTGAAATCCACAAGTTCCAGACTATGTATAGGCTACAGCTGTTTACTGTTTGAAATAAACAGATTATGAGAGGTCATAAATACTCTCACAAGGACCAGATTTTCTGGCAAATGCCAGATTTGGCAGAGGGCCAGCCCAGGCCAGCAGAAGCAACTTCTTGTTAAAGAAGAAGAAGAACTGTGGCCAGGCTGTAGACCCTGAAATATTTACACATTCTTAACAAGCAGCTTTTAAACAAGTCCTTGTTGATTTCTGTAGCTGTAGGCACTATGGAGCAATTCATTCCCCAGGTTTTAGGCAAAAACCATTTCACCTTTAACAGCTCAGCTCCAGCTGCTCCCTTCTTCCAGATGTGATTCTGCAGCCTGCCAACCTTCCGAGTCTTTTAAGTGAACACAGAGCAGGAACTCTATGAGGGGAGAGAGAGTGCTGGAACCCAACTTTAATGGTTTCTTTGAATCTTATGTGAACTTTGGAGATGCATTGCTACACAGTGCCTGCGGCTACAGGGATAAGAAGGGTTGTTTTAAAACATTTTTTGCTTCTTAAGAATATGTGAATATTTCATTGTCTATAGTTTATCCATGGTTCTACTGTAGAGAGTGATAGAAATGATAAGGGGTAAGGGAACTAAACATGGCAAATGGAAATTTGGCTACAGGTAGAGTTTTTGATAAGAGACTTTATACTGTAAGTCTCTTATTTCAAAAAACCCAATTCTTTTACCTTTCTGCTATCAAAAACCCAATTCTTTTACCTTTCTGCTATCAAATGTATGTCTTCTGTACACTGAATGCAGTACATGCTCAGTACAGTGAACATTTCTGGACAATTTTGTAAGATGCCAAAAAAATAAATGGAGTTGGTGCCTGAGATGTAACTCTATTTGGATAATGACTAGAGAAGATGCTGGATCTGAAAGAAGATGGTCAGTCATCTCCTCTGCTGTTCGTATTTGCACAACATGGCAAATTCTTCCTAGCCAGCTCTGTCCCCACCGTCCCTTTTAGGTTAAAGTGGAACTTTAATCAAAAAGAGAAGTTCTGCTTTTCCGCCTCTTCCCACCCTCCTCTACCACCTTTAGAAGGTTGGGAGCCGGTATCTGGTTTTGACAGGTACCTGCTCCCACTTCTAGTCAGATTTCCACAGCGGATCCACCGGACATTCACATAAAAGGAAAAAATCTGACATTTTTGAGAAGGAATTCAAGACAAAAAGTATATTTTCAGGGTAGTGCTTAGACAGCAATTACCATTTCTAGGTGGTCCTTATAAGAGAACATTTTCCATTTTTTTTAGTTCAGGTCCACTTTAACCACTTCAGCCCAGGAAGATTTACCCCCCTTCATGACCGGACCATTTTTTTGCGATACGGCACTGCGTTACTTTAACTGACAATTGCGCAGTAATGCGACACTGTACCCAAATAAAATTGATGTCCTTTTTTCCCTACAAATAGAGCTTTCTTTTAGTGGTATTTGATGACCTCGGTTTTTATTTTTTGCTCTATAAACAAAAAAAAAACCCCGTAAATTTTGAAAAAAAAAAAAAAAGCTATATTTTTTTACATTTTGTTATAAAACATATCCAATAGAAAATGTAAAATATCTAATTTCTTCATCAATATAAGCCAATATCTATTCTGCTACATATTTTTGTTATAGAACATATCCAATAGAAAATGTAAAATATCTAATTTCTTCATCAATATAAGCCAATATCTATTCTGCTACATGTTTTTGGTAAAAAAAAAAAAAAAATCCCAAGTAGCGTATATATTGATTGGCTTGCGCAAAGATAGATTTATGGAATTTTTATTTTTTTATATTTTTTTACTAGTAATGGTGCAATCAATGATTTTTAGTAGGACTGCGACATTGCGGTGGAGAAATCTGACAATTTTTGGGGACCAGAGACACTAATACAGTGTTCGGTGTTAAAAAAAATGCACTGTCACTGTACTAATGATATTGGCAGGGAAGAGTTTAACATCAGGGGCAATCAAAGGGTTAAATGTGTTCCCTAGGAGTGCTTGCTAACTGTGTGGGGGGGGGGTGTGCTTTGACTGGGCGAAGACAGAGATCTGTGTTCCTGCTTATCAGGAACACAAGGATCTCCAGCTTCCCCTCTTACAGGACGCCGGCCTGCCTTGTTTACATAGGCAGACCACCATTCTGCCTCTCTGCCCCTCTGATTGGCCCCTGCTGTGTCCAATAACAGCAGGGGCGGGTCACTGGTGGTGGGCGCACGCGCCCCAGACCCAGTGCACGAAATTAGGTACAGGTACATATTTTCACGCAGGAGGGACTGCCCCTGCCACAGTATATCTATGTGGGGTGGTCCGGAACTGGTTAAGGCTGGGTTAAGACATATGTGGCCGTGGGTTTGTGCCTGGGGTCCGGTGTGTCCCTGTTCTCTGGTTCAGGTGCGAATCAGGTCAGATTTTTGCCTAAATTTGCTTTTTAATCAGACCAGAAGACGCACAGGAACCTTTTTCAATGTGGACCATGGCCGCCCCGGACCTGTGTGAACCAGCTCCATTGAGAGTGGGGGCTCTTCCACACTAGGAGTCCATCAAACGGACTCCGTTTATCTCAGCGGGGGATCGATCTGCCGATCCCCCGCTGAGCAGGAGGATGACAGCTGTTCTCCGCGATGTGTGCGGAGACACAGCTGTCAGTTCCCCATACATCTCTATGGGGAAATCGGATGGGAACGGACCATCGGTCCTATCCGATCTGCTGGACGGATGGAAAATAGGGTTTCTATCCGTCCAGATTTGACGGATCGGATGTCAGCGAACATGTCTCCGCTGACATCCAATGCCCCATAGACATGCATGGGGTGACCGTTCAGATCCGCCAAAAAAAATGGACAGGCGGATCTGAACGGTCCGCCTGTGTGAAAGGGGCCTTAATCACACTCGCCTGTCATGTGACTTAGAAGGGGGGAAACCAGCATCCAATTTGCATATGTGTGAACTCAAGCTAAAAGATAACTGCTTCAAGGTGTAATTTATTTATTTAAATCTGTCTGGAGCTTTTCCAGTTTAAAAAAATAATAATGGAGCTCTTTAAAGGAGACGTTTCCCTGTTGGTACATTAAGTGAAAGGATCCACGTTCTGCCTCATTACGAACAGCTCAGTCAGGCTCAGTATTAATTCAGAAATTATCCAGCAGACTAACAGCCTTTGATCTTTGTGTTTATAAGTCGGTCTGATGAAATCTACCTCAACACTATATGAGCGACGCTGCCCGTGATGTACAATAGGAAGTGACTGCGGAGGGGTGTTTACATAGTTCCACCGTTTCTCACTGACATGAAGTGAACATTTGGCAACACAGTAAATGAATTTGTTTACTTCTCCCTGACAGCAAACCTCACAGTGCTCCGGTATTGAAATGAGCTTGTTCCAGAACTTGGAAGAATATATAAGCGATACTTTGCGCTGTGATGCTAACAGAAAACGTTGTCAGTTGCAGTCCTGTCATACGGATCCGCGGAGTATGTTGCTGTTGGAAGGCATTGCTGACTCGTTCACTTACGCTCTCTCAGGACACTGGCAGGCATCTGGTAGACTTTAGTTGGCTGTAGCACTTTGATTTTGGCAGAACTCAGCTTGTCAGACATGTTCTAGAGTCATCTGGTTGATTGAAACTTTTTTTTTTTACATGTCCAGATGAATGCTTTACAACATGTGGACGCCTTTAAAACTCAATTCCGGGCTCCCTCCCCTACCACAGAGCTCCCCCACCTCCAGGGAGTTTTTTTTTTGTTAATCTTCAATCTGGTTATGTGATGGCCAGATTTCTCCTAAAATGTATCTAAACTCAAACATGTTGTATATTGCAGTTTACCAATCCTTAGATGTGGTGCCTGCATTCATCGTCTTTTTTTCCTTTATTTTATACCTGTTGATCCGGCCTGCAAGTCTGTTATTTTTCAACTTCCTTTAACAGACTAAGCTGTTCAGCAAAAGTGGTAAGAATGAAATTGTGTCCAGTCTAAACCCAAGCTCCGCTGAACGTGTCAGCCCAGTCAGCCATGGCTGAGGCATTCCTAGCCCTACTGCTGCATGCAGGGCCAAAACTGGGGGGAGGGGGGCATGTGCCCGGGCACTACATTGAGAGGGGCACTATGGCTTATAGTGAGAGCAACATCACTACTGTAGAGCCAAAAGAAGGTACAGGGGGCCTGTATGCTGGCAGGTGCTCAGAGAGGGAGCAGAGTGGTAGGAGAGTGGTGCCAGTACACAGCACCATGGAGCAGTCCCAAAGAGCTCTGGAGAGGCAGAGGGGTGTGGGAGCCTGATGCAAGTGAGGTAGCACCAACTCAGACGTCTGTCTGGCTATGTTGTGCTTGAGAGGACACGTGCACTCCTAGCTTCCACCCACTATGTCTAGAACATTCTCTAATATTCCAGAAAACAGAGGAAGGCACCAGAATAGCTGTCAGGAGGAGTCATTTAGACCCCCTGAGTCACTGATTCCTGACCCAGATTCACAACCTAGGCCTTGCTCTCAGCCAAGCCAATTTACCTACAGTAACAAATAAATATATATACACTAGCACACTAGAGGGTGCGACATAATAAATTGCTTGGTTTTAAGATTTTAACTGGAACTTGGTGTAGTATCTCAGCCAGGGACATCTTTAGCGCTGTCAAAACAGGGCAGCTGCTTAGGGCCCAGTCATTGTTTTAGGGCCCAAACCAGCTGCCCAGTAAGCCCGCACTGCCTGAAAATTGGGAGCCCCATTGGCGCCGCAAAAAGAATGGTCCAGTCCACAGAGGCGACAGCCAACATTAGCATGCTGGGCAAGGAGCTGGTGGGGCCGTGAGCTCCAATGACGCTCTGACCCAGCCCCATGCCATGCCTGTACATCAGAAATTGAGAGGCCTCTGGTAAGAGCTAATGTCGGAGTTGTAGTGGCAGCCAGAAGCACTACTGTGAGCCCACTGATGATGAGCGGAGCTCCACAGACCAGGACCGGGTAGGTCCTTCTCCTCTCCTGGTTCCCCATATATAGGTACTAGTCTAGTTCCAAAACTCTGACCTGGCTGTGGCTGTTATTTAGAGAGCAGCATGGCCCAGGAGACCAGAGGCACTGTGCTGACATCTTCTATACTGTGAAACGCAGCACTGCTTGATGGGCTTCATTTAGGCCTGGTTCACATTTATGCAGTTTTGTGCAGGCACAACAGCCCATTCATTTGAATGGGCTGCTGTGCCTGCATTTCCCACAGAAGGTGCATGCAGCATTTTAAAAACGCAGTGGCCTTGAAATCACATCATGCTTTTGCACCAAGTGAATTACCTGCGGTTCCTGCACCTGCAAACATGCTGCATTTTTAGATGTGTGAGCAACATGAATTGCATGGTGCAAAACCATGATGCGATTTCAAGGCCACTGCCTTTTTAAAATGCTGCATGCACTTTTTTTCTGCGGGAAATGCAATCATGGCAGCCCATTCAAATGAATGGACTGTTGTGCCTGCACAAACCCGCATACATGTGAACCAGGCCTAAAGCGGTAATAAAGTCATTTTTAAAAATAAAAACACTTGTCCCCCTGCAGATTTAGGTCATAATGCGCTAGTATGCACTGCATACTAGCGCATTATGACAGACTTACCTGCAAACTGAGCCCTTCATGGCTCCCCTTGGCCCTCCGCACATCCCTCTTCTCCCAGTCTTCTTTCTGTGTTCTCCACCTTTGAACACTTGAATGGACAGGCTGCGGTGACATCATTCCTGTGCATGCGCATGGGAGTGACATTGCTGCAGCACACAAAGTAGGCTCTAAATTTGATGTGAACTGCACATGCGTGGCTCAAATCACATTATCGCTGACAGGCAGGCGGGGGGGGGGGGCATTTATAACAGAAGAAACCACTAGGGTCTATTCTGTTATAACCACTTCAGTGCCGGATACTTTTTCCCCCTTCCTGCCCAGGTCAATTTTCAGCGCTGTCACACTTTGAATGGCAATTTTTATCATTTTGGTCAAACAAATAGAACTTTCTTTTAGTGGTATTAAATCACCGCATATATATTTTTTTTACTTTTACTGCTAAATAAACAAAAAAGATTGAATATTTTGGAAAAAAAATATGTTTCTATTTTTTTCTGTTATAAAATGATGCAAATAAATAATCTTTCTTCATAAATTTATGCCAAAATTTACTCTGCTACATTTTGTTGGAAAAAAAAATAACCCAAATCAGTGTATAATATTTAACCACTTTACCACCGGTGGATTTTGCTGTCTTACGTCTGGGCCACTTTTTGCGATTCGGCACTGTGCGACTTTAACTGACAATTGCGCGGTCGTGCAACGCCATACCCAAATGAAATTGATGTCTTTTTTTTCCCCGCAAACAGAGCTTTCTTTTGGTGGTATTTGATCACCTGCGCGATTTTTACTTTTTGCGCTATAAACAAAAAAAGAGTGTAAATTTTGAAAAAATAACAATATTTTTCACATTTTTTATATGAAATTCCCCCCCCAAAAAATGTAAAAATCTAAATTTTTTTAAATTTTTGGCCAATTTGTCTTCTGCTACCTATGTTTGGTAAAAAAAATCACAATAAGCGTATTTTGATTGGTTTGTGTTTACTAACTAAGGGAAAGATTTCTGTCATTTTTGGTGTTTTTTTTTTTAACGAGTAATGGCGGCGATCTGCGATTTTTTTTGCGGGACTGCGACATTGCGGCGGACAGGTCGGACCCCTGACTGACATTTTTGACACTTTTGGGGGTACCAGTGACATTACTGCAGTAATCAGTGCTATAAATATGCACTGTTATTGTAAAAATGACACTGGCAGTGAAGGGGTTAATTTTATTGGAGAGGGAGGGGTTAATGTATGCCTGGTGCTTACTGACGTGTGTGGGGGGAGGTGACTGAGTGACACAAGGACAGATCCAGGGTTCAGCTATGCTGAACCCTGCAATCTGACCCTGCCTGTCACTTTGGAGATCCACCCGCTTTGTTTACACAAGCGGGCGGATCTCCACACTCGATTCCCCGACAATCAGTGAAGAGCAGCGGCGATCGCCACTGCTCCTCCCCTGGCCCGACTCCTGCTGTGACTGAATACAGCGGGAGCGTGCCTCCGGCGGCGCGCACGCGCCACCTAGAAGGGGGAGGGTCTGCCGACGTAGGTCTACGTCGTCAGACCTACAAGAGCCACTTTGCCGCAGTAGTATCAACGTAAGCAGCGGTAAAGTGGTTAATCTATAGGAAAAGTTATAGAGTCCACAAACTATGGTATATACACTCACCAGCCAGTTTATTAGGTACAGCTTGCTACTACTGGGTTGGACCCCCTTTGCTTTCAGAACTGCCCTTATTCTTGGTGGCATAGATACAACAAGGTGTTGGAAACAGTTCTCAGAGATTTTGGCCCATATTGACATGATAGAATCACACAGTTGCTTCAGTTTTGGTGGCTGCACATCCATGATGCACATCTCCGTTCCACCGCATCCCAAATGTGCTCTATTGGATTGAGATGTGGTGACTGTGGAGGCCATTGGGGTACAGTGACCTCATTGTCAAATTCAAGAACCCAGTGGTTAGATGATTTGATCTTTGTGACATGAAGGAGCCATCAGAAGAAGGGTACACTGTAGTCATAAAGTAATGGACATGGTCAGCAACAATACTCAGGTGGGCCATGGCTTTTAATCAGTGCTCCATTGGTACTAAAGGCCCAAATTGTGCCAAGAAAATACCCCCACACCATTACACCACCATTACCAGCAATTGTAGCCTCAGTTTCCTGTTCTTAGCTGACAGGAGTGCCACCCGGTGTGGTCTTCTGCTGCTTCGGCTTCAAGGTTTGATGTGTTGTGTGTTCAGAGATGGTATTCTGCATACCTTAGTTGTAACAAATAGTTATTTGAGTTACCTTTCTATCATCTCGAACCAGTCTGCCCATTCTTCTCTGACCTCTGACATCAACAAGGCATTTTCCTCCACACAACTGCAGCTCACTGGATAGTTTCTCTTTTTTCCACTATTCTCTGTAAACTCGAGAGATAGTTATGCGTGAGAATCCCGGAAATACTCAGACCAGCCTGTCGGGCACCAACAACCATGCCACGTTAAAAGTCACCTAATTCCCTTTCTTCCCTATTCTGATGCTTGGTTTGAACTTCAGCAAGTCATCTTCACCACGTCTAGATGCCTAAATGCATTGAGCTGCTGCCATGTGATTGGCTGGTTAGCAATTTGTCTTACCAAGCAATTGAACAGACGTACCTAATAAAGTGGCCAGTGAGTGTATATTCTTAGCTCAAAAAAGTTACTTCTCTTGCCCTCAGCTTTTTCCAAATTTCCCTTTTTTTTTTTTTTGCTGTGATCTGACTTTCTGTTAGAGGGTGGATACGTTCCCATTTCATGGTCCCACTGTAGGCAGGAATGTAGCCTCCCTCTCTTGCTCCCTCCTGATATGGACTATTGGATGTGTTGTATACATAGAGCAGTGCACGTTCTGCAACTAACCTGAGAGGGAAAAGAAGAGATTTTTTGGGATGTTGGGGTGGAGAGAAAAATTGTGTGGTGTGGGGGGGGGGGAGGGGGCAAAAAAATGTTTGCCTAGGGTACAATCCATATTAAAGAAGGCCCTGATCTCAGCACTGCAAAAATACATTGCTAACCAATTAGCTACCATGCTTTGCCAATCATGGCATCAGATTGGAAGTTTAAGTAGAACTAATAAATTCACTAAAATCTAAACTTGTATTTTAAATGTTATTTCAAATATTTTTAAATAATTAAATGTTATTAAAAGAATACCCTTGCCCTGCCATGGAGTTTCTTGTTCATGCACTTTCTGTTGAGTGGGGTGATAACCCAATAGTTAGCCAATAGTTGTAATTCACATACAGTTCTTAGAAGTATAAAATAGCTCTTTTATTCAAACAACTAAAAGATCCCATAAGATCATAGGGGCATTCATTTTGTCCTCATGTTTTAAACTCGTTTGAATATCATAAATGTGTTTGGGAAGCTTTAGGCTGCCCAAATCACTTTTACACAGGGCTTTTTTTTCAGCCGGAATGTGCCGAAACAGAGTTCTGGCACCTCCGGCAGCCCTCTCCTCTCCAACCTGTCATTTAACTCAGAAGCTGGTAGAGGAATTTTTCTGCACAGCTCACTTCCTCTACCAGCTTCTTTGTACTAGCACTGTGAACCCAGGGCTCCTGCCCCTGAGCCCTGGGAGTACCTCGGGTCCCAGCGCCGCAACTGCCCATGGTGATTCGTGAGGCAGCTTCTGTCCCCGCCTGCCGCTCCTCCTCAGACATTGTAGCAAAGAGCTTGACTCTGTACCACACTTCTGATAGGCGGAGCTCTCCGATCGTTCTGAGATTAGAAAAAAAGAGCGGTGAATGAAAGGTGTGGGGGTGGGGAGAGTGAATATGTGCAGAGAAGATAGCTTGAAAAGTTGGGTGGATTTGTGCAGAGAGCAGGCCTGGGAATGGGGGAGATTTCTGCAGAGGTGATAGCTGCAGAAGGCCGGTTGTGCAAAGTGAGAGCTGGGGAGGGGGCTGCTATCTATTTTTTTCAGGCAGTCACAGCAGTCAGAATACCTGAACAGTGAATGCATCCGATAGGAAAACAAAGACTGCCCATAGATCTATCTATCTATCTATCTATCTATCTATCTATCTATCTATCTATCTATCTATCTATCTATCTATCTATCTATCTATCTATCTATCTATCTATCTATCTATCTATCTATCTATCTATCTATCTATCTATCTATCTATCTATCTATCTATCTATCTATCTATCTATCTATCTATCTATCTATCTATCTATCTATCTATCTATCTATCTATCTATCTATCTATCTATCTCTATGTTAAAGCCTTGTTTTTCTTCCTTTACCACTTCCAGACCACCCGTCGCAGTTTTTCGTCGCTACTTTGACATTAAATACCCGGGTTATGGCAGCAGATAGCTGCCATAACCCCAGTATTTTCTTACAGGGTGGGCAGTCCTCTTTCACATAAAAGTGGTCCCAGTGGCGGATTCGGGGCCCCCCTCTCCTTTTCCTGGCTTACCGGAGCCGGTGTTCCGTGAAAAAAACCTACCCGTGAGAAATGCCTACCCTCGTCTCTTCCGGTGCACCTACGTCAGCAGAGGGTATGAAATGTTCACGGTAGTGTGTTATACACCGCATCACCACATTAAAATATCTCCGCTGCAATATGAGTCATCTCCGCTCCTACCCCTGTCACTCCCCTGATCTCGGCTAATAAATATAAAATCGGATCACGGAGCCGAGATCTCCGTAATTTAGATTTCATACACCCGCCGCCGCTTTTACATTTACTAGCCCAGATCAGGGAAGTGACAGGGATAGGAGCGGAGATGACTCATATTGCAGAGGAGCTGTTTTAATGTACCCGCCGCAAATGTAACGTTACACACACTACCGTGAAAAATCCATACCATCCGAGCATGCGCACTTGTCAGTTCCTCTGCTGTTCAATGACATATCCAGGGCTTTGAGCATGCGCACTTCTACGCTGCTCAGCTGTTCCTGACAGGAAGTGACGAGGGTAGGCATTTCTTACGGGGTAGGTTATTCTCATGGAACACCGGTGGTTTTTTTTCATGCTGAAAGGAAAATGTTTTCTTTTTTTGGTTTTAAGCGTAGACGTGAGATCTGAGGTCTTTTTGCCCCCAGATCCCACATTAAAGGGGACCTGCCCTGCTTATTTCTATTACAAGGGATGTTTACATTCCTTGTAATAGGAATAAAAGTGAAAAAAAGAATTAAAAACATGTTTAAAGGGACAGTGTAAAAATAAAAAATAAAGCTAAAATAAATAAGAAAAAAAAATAGAAAGTGCCCCTTCCCTCCGAGCTTGCACGCATCGAATGCATACGCAAGTCACGCCCACATATGTAAACGGGGTTCAAACCACACATGTGAGGTATTGTTGCAATGGTTAGAGAGAGAGTAATAATTCTAGCCCTAGACCTTCTCTGTAACTCTAAACTGGTAACCTGTAGAAATTTTTAAAGCATCGCCTATGGAGATTTTTCAGTACCAAGGTTTGTCGCCATTCCAGGAGCGTGCGCAATTTTGAAGCATGACATGTTGGGTATCTATTTACTCGGCGTAACATTAACTTTCACATTATAGAAACAAATTGGGCTAACTTTGCTGTTTTCTTATTTTTTTAATTTAAAAAAGTGTCTTTTTTCCCCAAAAAGTTGCATTTGTAAGATCGCTGTGCAAAAACGGTGTGCCATAAAGTTTTGCAACAATCTCCATTTTATTCTCTAGGGTCTCTGCTAAAAAAAATATATATTTATAGCTTTTGGGGGATTCGAAGTAAGTTTCTAGCAAAAAATACAGATTTTCACTTGAAAACAAGTGTCATAAATAGGTCTGGTCCTTGAGTGGTTAAATAACCAACATGTTATACAGTAATTACCTGCTCTGTGCAGTTGGTTTTGCACAGAGCAGCCTGGATCCTTCTCTTCTCAGGTCTCACGTGGGTGCTCCTGGCTCCTCCCTCCTGTTGGGTGCTCCCACAGCAAACAGTTTGCTCTGGGGGCACCCGAGCAGGTGCACTCCCAACCCGTGGCTCTGCGTGTCCATTCACAAACAGAGCCGTGGCTTGGCCCCACCCCCTCCATCTCCTGATTGGCTCCTGCTGCTGCCAAAATCAATCAGGAGTGCGAGTTCCGGAGAGGCAAGGCCCTTGTGGACATCGCTGGATGGAGAGGGAGCTCAGTTAAGTATTAGGAGGGTCTTGGGGGGCTGCGGCACACAGAAGAATGCATGAAGCTAAAACACCTTGTGCCTTTACAACCACGTTAAGGTTCAGTGGTATTTCTTAAAATAATTGGAATAGAAAATTACAGAGTGTTTTATGGCTCAGCCAGACCAGGGGGCAATTTATAAACTAAATTAATAGAGCTGATGTGACTTTCAATTGAGAATTGAATTATAGCTATATGTGCACTTTGCACTGTTGAAATGAGTTTATGGGTGGAGAACACATACAAGAAACCAGCTTGCGCTCATTACTTGAACTATAAACTTATATAAGTTATGTTATGCTTAAAAAAGTTATATTATGCTATAACCTTAATTATTACCTGTTGTTGCCATCTGACACTAATGTATTAGCTGCACGTGTTCCACACGTTCAGCTTTTTTTGTACAGACTTTTCCAAATACATACATGCAGTGGTGGGATTCAGCCGGTTCTCACCAGTTCTACAGAACCAGTTACTAAATATTTGGCAGTTCGCAGAACCGCCTTACTGAACATCTATCATCCGCTCGTGTCCTGTGGCTGCAGCGGCGGCGCTGCTCTCTCTGCCTCTGTCCCGTGTCCTGTGGCTGCGACGGCGGCGCTCTCTCTCTCTGCGGGGAGCACTGGTTGCTAGGCTAGAGGCAGCTTAGCATCTAGCAACCAGTGACGTCACCCCTTCTGAGCCTCTTCTCCTCCAGGCCGCTGCCCCGCCGCCTCCCAGTCCCCGCCTATCACAATTTGGCTCCGCCTCCACCCACTTTCAGCGCGCACTGCACTGTCTGCAGGTGCGCAGCGTGGGACTCACTGTCACAGAACCTGGAGAAGAAGAAGAAGACTGTGTCAGACAGCAGGTCGTGGTGGTGACAGGCAGCCTGGGCAACATTATCAGGTAGGAGGACATTGTGGTGTGGTGCTGGGTCTTCATGATTGAGGCTGGCTGGCTAGCAGCATTTTTTCTGGCTCTGAGGAAGGGGGCTCGCCCCTGAAACGCGTCAGCCTAGCCACAGCAGCCCCATGCGACTATTTGCATGTCCATTCGTCACAACTGGGACCTGGCTACTTTGGAGACTGTATATGCTACTTTGATGTGTGTTGTATCACACCAGTCTTGTGAGTACTTTGTACACTTTTTAATATTTTAATAAATGGTTTTATGGTAATGCACTAGGTCGGTGCGCCCTCTTTTTCTTTTTTGTCTACATTGTTGCCTGCCCTGATGTTGGAAATTGATGATGAATTTACTGTACAGCAGGTGACATTGTTTTTTTATATATGGAATTTTTAGCAAAATACTTTTTCATGATTTGTGTGTGTTTATTCAATTTTGGAGGTTATTGGGGATCAGATATTTGGGGGCACCTTTACTATAAAGGGGCTTCCACTCTAATAGGCCCCCGGCACATGCCCGTGAGTCACATGATCCCTTCTGGGAGCAAGATGTAGAAATTACATCCTTGTCTCCTCAACCTGGGAACAAGTTGCCTTACAAAGAGGGGGGGGCTTCATTTTGAAAGGTACCCTCGCAGTGTTAAAAGGGATGTGGCCTGGTATGATTTAGAAGGAGGGGGTATGCTGCCACACCATGATCTCTGCGCAGCCTCCCCCTTGGAAGGCACCTTGTCCCCACCAGCATGCATTCATTCATATAATATTGTGAGACAATTTAAGATGAAAAAAAAAAAAAATTCAAAATAGCAATAACACTTTACAAACCATTGTGATTTTTTCTGACTATTACTATGATTTTTATTATACAGTAGTTTGGAAAGTTTATTATTCAGTACTTATTATTCATCTAATAAAAGTAAGGGCTCACCTCTTGCACACGGGCGTTCCGATCAGATCCGCCTGTCAGATCTGATCGGATACCCCATTCAGCCCTATGGAGCAGCGGATGTCAGCTTCAGCGGTGACATGCCTGCTGACACCCGCTGCCATCCGCATCCGATCCTGTCCGTGAAATCCGGACGGATGGAAACCCTATTTTCGATCCGTCCTGGGTGGGGATCGGATCGGATGGGATCGGATGAGAGCGGACAGGCGGTCCGCTCTCATCCGATTCCCCATAGAGAGCAGCAGGGCTCTGACACCTCCCTCTCCGCACACAGTGCGGAGACGGAGCTGTCATCCGCCGGCTCAGCGGGGATCGGCGGATCGATCCCCGCTGAGCAGAGCACGGTCCGCAACGTTTTTGTTTGCCATTAAAGAAAAAAATATGAAACTATGCTTGAATGTCGGAACTGGTTACTAAAATTTTTGAATCCCACCACTGCATACATGTGATCAAATATACAGTATCTCACAAAAGTGAGTACACCCTCACATTTTTGTAAATATTTGATTATATCTTTTCATGTGACAACACTGAAGAAATGACACTTTGCTACAATGTAAAGTAGTGAGTGTACAGCTTGTATAACAGTGTAAATTTGCTGTCCCCTCAAAATAACTCAACACACAGTCAATAATGTCTAAACCACTGGCAACAAAAGTGAATACACCCCTAAGTCAAAATGTCCAAATTGGGCCTAAAGTGGCAATATTTTGTGTGGCCACCATTATTTTCCGGCACTGCCTTAACCCCCTTAACCCTCTTAGGCATGGAGTTCACCAGAGCTTTATAGGTTGCCACTGGGGTCCTCTTCCACTCCTCCATGATGACATCACGGAGCTGGTGGATGTTAGAGACCTTATGCTCCTCCACCTTCCATTTGAGGATGCTCCACAGATGCTTAATAGGGTTTAGGTCTGGAGACATGCTTGGCCAGTCCATCACCTTTACCCTCAGCTTCTTTAGGAAAGCAGTGGTCATCTTGGAGGTGTGTTTGGGGTCTTTATCATGTTGGAATACTGCCCTGCGGCCCAGTCTCCGAAGGGAGGGGATCATGCTCTGCTTCAGTATGTCACAGTACATGTTGGCATTCATGGTTCCCTCAATGACTTGTAGCTCCCAGTGTCAGCAGCGCTCATGCAGCCCCAGATCGTGACACTCCCACCACCATGCTTGACTGTAGGCAAAACACACCTGTCTTTGTACTCCTCACCTGGTTGCCACCACGCATGCTTGACACCATCTGAGCCAAATAAGTTTATCTTGGTCTCATCAGACCACAGGACATGGTTCCAGTAATCCATGTCCTTAGTCTGCTTGTCTTCAGCAAACTGTTTGCAGGCTTTCTTGTGCATCATCTTTAGAAGAGGCTTCCTTCTGGGATGACAGCCATGCAGACCAATTTGATGCAGTGTGCGGTGTATGGTCTGAGCACTGACAGGCTGACCCCCCACCCCTTCAACCTCTGCAGCAATGCTGGCAGCACTCATGCGTCTATTTCCCAAAGACAACCTCTGGATATGATGCTGAGCAGGTGCACTCAACTCCTTTGGTCAACCACGAACAGTCCTGTTCTGAGTGGAACCTGTCCTGTTAAACTGCTGTATGGTCTTGGCCACCGTGTTGCAGCTCAGTTTCAGGGTCTTGGCAATATTTTTACAGCCTAGGCCATCTTTACGTAGAGCAACAACAGTATGAGACTTTTGTTGCCAGAGATTTAGACATTAATGGCTGCGTGTTGAGTTATTTTGAGGGGACAGCAAATTTAAACTGTTATAAAAGCTGTACACTCACTACTTTACATTGTAGCAAAGTGTTATTTCTTCAGTGTTGTCACATGAAAAGATAGAAAAAATATTTAGAAAAATGTGAGGGGTGTACTCACTTTGTGAGATACTGCATGTGATGTATCTCTTCACACCGGATAGTTAAAGTGGTTGTAAAGCCACTTGGTCAGAAACATACAATTGAAATAAATAAATAGTGTTGCGCAAATAAAAAATATCATAAACTAATTAATTATGATTTAAATCATTAAAAACAGAAATCTGCATACGTGATATAAAATTAAAGTGCCAATAGTGCTAAATATAATATGATTCCATAGGAAAGAGAAAAATAAATAAATAGATATAAAAAGTCCAGTGTATAAAAGTGTATAGCCGTGTTAGAAAGCCAATAAATAAATAAAGTCCAGAATGCAGTCCTAAAATGATCTGTTCTCCCCCTGAGAAAAGTGACAAGAGTGTCACAGTGGACAGCCAGCCGTGCACCCCCTTGTGATTGGGTGCTCACCTCAAATCTTTAAAAAGAGCGCATAGGTTATTTTATCCCAAAAGATCATCCATCCGTATCCTTCAGGGCTCCTCTCATTCACAGGAGTTGCAGCGTCAACCAATGCAGTATATATGAAAACAAAAAGACTGGTTGATCCTGCTTTCAGCTGTCCTTCTCTCCTTGTCTGTGTCCCAGCTGCAGCCTGATATTGTGAAGTGCAGCTGTCACCACATCTACTGAGCATGCTCCAGGTTCAGTTCCCTCCTAAGTTGTTCGCTATTTGTGCAGCCCACATGACTCCTTTAGCTGTGTAAAGCAGGATTCTGTGTCTATGATGACACTCCTCCTCTTGGCTGAAATTCAAAGTTCTCTGACTTCCTGTTTCCTTCCTTTGCCAAGCCACTTGGTCAGAAACATACAATTATTTTACTACTCGCAGTGCTGAAACTGATAATAAACTGGAAGTTAAAAAAAAAATAAATTTTTCTACCCCATTTCAGAGCGCCTCCTGGCACTCACATGACTGCTCACCGCTCTCCTCTCTCAATCTGACAGCTACAGCAGGAGGGGGCTGAGAACTCCCGCAGACGTCAGCCGGGAGGAGGGGAGTAGAGTAGGAGAGGCGAGCAATCACGTGAGCGATGGGAGGCATTCTGAAATAAGGTAGAAATCTGCATGTTTTTTATAAAACGCATACTACGAAGCTGGTAGAGGAAGTGAGCTGTGCACATAACGTTATTAAAAAATTGTACCGCTTTTGGTACATAATTCCTGACATAATCATACCGCCAGGGAGGTTAAACAGAGGGGATTGTATAAATATATTACAATTATTATAGCAGTAGGAAGGGAAGGGCGGGGCGGGGAGCAAAGCAAAACTGTCACGAGCTGACAGGCAAGGAGGGGCGATAAGGAGGACAGAGGAGAGCTTCGGGTGACGGAGGCACATAACCTGACCATGGTGTCAGGGATCAGCAGTTTTGATAAACCGTGGTTAGTTTACAGGGGGAGTGCAGAACCAGGCAGGATCAGCAAGGTTTTTTTATATGATACAAGGAGACAAATTACACAGCACAAGCACTGTACTGTTTTAATGCTTTTAAGGAATCAGGACCATTTTTTTTTTTTTTTTTTTTTTTTTTTAGGATAACGCTTTAACTGTTCATGCCATTTATTAGCTAATAGATCACACTCATATTTTTTTACTGGTTTGCGAAAGCCAAATTAGAGTGGCTGGAGGGCTTACTATAATTAGTCTTTTCTACTCATTGTTATAATAACACTGAAACACCTAAGGTCAGATTAGATCACATTCAGACAGTGCTGAAGGCATTAGTAGTGTCCTAAAATACCCAGAGAACTCTGAGGCACCACAGTTAGGGTGAAAGGTTAAGGAGTTTCCTCGGTGAACTCATGTCTTTTCTGTTCTCACAATATCTTTTCTTTTTTTCTTTGCTCTATCCACCTTTTTTCTTTCTACCAGTTTCCTGCCTTAGCACCTTGAGTATTGCTCACCCATTAGAAGAGAGGCACCTCATTTCAGAAACAGACTTGTGTGATTTTCAGCCTCAATTGTTGGGCAAAAGAGATATATATATATATATATATATATATATATATACAGTGGGTACGGAAAGTATTCAGACCCCCTTAAATTTTTCACTCTTTGTTATATTGCAGCCATTTGCTAAAATCATTTAGGTTCATTCTTCTTCCTCATGAATGTACACATAGCACCCCATACTGACAGAAAAACACAGAATTGTTGACATTGTTGCAGATTTATTAAAAAAGAAAAACTGAAATATCACATGGTCCTAAGTATTCAGACCCTTTGCTCAGTATTTAGTAGAAGCCCCCTTTTGATCTAATACAGCCAGGAGTCTTTTTGGGAAAGATGCAACAAGTCTTTCACACCTGGATTTGGGGATCCTCTGCCATTCCTCCTTGCAGATCCTCTCCAGTTCTGTCAGGTTGGATGGTAAACGTTGGTGGACAGCCATTTTTAGGTCACTCCAGAGATGCTCAATTGGGTTTAAGTCAGGGCTCTGGCTGGGCCATTCAAGAACAGTCACGGAGTTGTTGTGAAGCCACTCCTTCATTATTTTAGCTGTGTGCTTAGGGTCATTGTCTTGTTGGAAGGTAAACCTTCGGCCCAGTCTGAGGTCCAGAGCACTCTGGAGAAGGTTTTTGTCCAGGAGATCCCTGTACTTGGCCGCATTCATCTTTCCCTCGATTGCAACCAGTCGTCCTGTCCCTGCAGCTGAAAAACACCCCCACAGCATGATGCTGCCACCACCATGCTTCACTATTGGGACTGTATTGGACAGGTGATGAGCAGTGCCTGGTTTTCTCCACACATACCGCTTAGAATTAAGGCCAAAAAGTTCTATTTTGGTCTCATCAGACCAGAGAATCTTATTTCTCACCATCTTGGAGTCCTTCAGGTGTTTTTTTAGCAAACTCCATGCAGGCTTTTATGTGTCTTACACTGAGGAGAGGCTTCCGTCGGGCCACTCTGCCATAAAGCCCCGACTGGTGGAGGGCTTCAGTGATGGTTGACTTTCTACAACTTTCTCCCATCTCCTGACTGCATCTCTGGAGCTCAGCCACAGTGATCTTTGGGTTCTTCTTTACCTCTCTCCCCAAGGCTCTTCTCCCCCGATAGCTCAGTTTGGCCGGACGGCCAGCTCTAGGAAGGGTTCTGGTCGTCCCAAATGTCTTCCATTTGAGGATTATGGAGGCCACTGTGCTCTTAGGAACCTTAAGTGCAGCAGAAATCTTTTTGTAACCTTGGCCAGATCTGTGCCTTGCCACAATTCTGTCTCTGAGCTCTTCAGGCAGTTCCTTTGACCTCATGATTCTCATTTGCTCTGACATGCATTGTGATCTGGAAGGTCTTATATAGACAGGTCTGTTGCTTTCCTAATCAAGTCCAATCAGTATAATCAAACACAGCTGGACTCAAATGAAGGTGTAGAACCATCTCAAGGATGATCAGAAGAAATGGAAAGCACCTGAGTTAAATATATGAGTGTCACAGCAAAGGGTCTGAATACTTAGGACCATGTGATATTTCAGTTTTTCTTTTTTAATAAATCTGCAACAATGTCAACAATTCTGTGTTTTTCCGTCAATATGGGGAGCTGTGTGTACATTCATGAGGAAGAAGAATGAACTTAAATGATTTTAGCAAATGGCTGCAATATAACAAAGAGTGAAAAATTTAAGGGGGTCTGAATACTTTCTGTACCCACTGTATATATGTTTCAAATAATAAAATTGACTGCCTTTTGAGCTATACTCCTTTAGAAAGAAGCAATTGGCACTCTGACCCTTTCTGGGAAGTACTAGCTGCAGGCCTGAAACACTTGGCTGAAGACCTAGGGTCAGGGCCTTGCAAGGCAGCTGTCTGAACACTTACAAAAGCTTCAGGCACTACCAATTCCAGGGACAGGTCCTCAGAGTTCTCAATAAAACGGTTGGGCAACAGTGGTTTTAAAATCCCCAACAATTTATTACAGTTCAACTTCAAAGACAGGGGAATACCCAAGAACATAGCTATGTGTAGAAGATTTTTGGAAAGATGCTGTTAGATCACCTACTGCCTTGGTACAACATAGTTGAAGTGACATATCTGTACTGCACAAGTTCCTGTGTTTTTCTGCACCAGTCCATGGATAACTCAGAATGCCAATTGGGGTTCTAGTGTCTTCTCTATGTTTACAGCTTATTATAATATTTAATAAAAGTTGAAAGGTGTCAATAAGACTGAAGACTTAGGCAGCCCATAAATGAGTCAACCGACTCAATTCCCCCATCTATACATTTGAGGTGGATGGGAGATTTTCCGCTGAGCTGTATGATGACAGCGGTTAAAGTGGCAGTAAACTCTTCTGTGCAATTTTTACCTACGGGTAAGCTTATAATAAAGCGCACCTGTAGGTAAAATGAATCTCCTAAACAGTGCACGTTCAAGTGAGCACAACCGGTGACGCCACCAGCGCATGGCATACCTGTTCCATTCCTTCAGAGCTCTGTGCCATGCCTGGGGCTCCTGTGCGCATGTGTGGAAGTGATGTCATTGCGGCTCGACCAATCAGATGGCTGGAGCCGGCAAACCCGGAAGAAGACCAGGGGACGATGGAATCCTTGTCAGCGTTGACAGGGTTCTGCTGGAGGGATCCGTTCTAAAGGGAAGTCTGACATATGTTCTAGTATGCATTGCATAGTAGCACATTATGACTTAAACCTGCAGGGGGACCCTTTTTTTTTCAGTTAACTTAACTACCACTTTAAGCTTCCCTGACATCAGAATACATTGATCAGCACTGCCAGCTATAGCCGGCAGCATTGATCAAGTGGCAACAACCCAACAGAGTAGTTGTACAGAAGTCGATTGCTAGACCGACTTCTGTACAACCACTTTGTCCATACATGAATTGAAATTCAGCTGGTTCAGCAAGGATCCAGGTATGGCCAGCTTTGGGAGTTCCTCTGGTCAGTTTGGCCTAAGAGTCTTACAGTACGTTACCAGAAAAATCAGATAAAGAAGAGACCTTGGAATTGCTTCATTACATATAGACTGATATATGTTGATCTGTTCCCTAGCCAACCTGACCAAAAAATCATTACTTATAATAATCAAGCTTCAGCCACATAAATCTTTGCACATACAACCGTTGAATTTCTGTGCAGTAGGGCTGATCACTATCAACTCATTTTAGTACACCGGAAAATAACACTCCAAGTGTTGCACCTTTGTGCTGTTCCTTTCTATTGAAATTGGGGCCATAAAAAACACAGAACAGCTAAAATGCATGTCAGCCAAAAAAACATCAACACAATTCTGGTATTAATGTTCTTTGAGGCCAAAGAGGTCACAAAGTCACAAACTGACTGAGTTTGCTGACTCCTTGGCTGTTTCGGTTTTTTAAAAAAATTACATTTCGGCTTACCTGTCACCAAGAGTAGGGTTCCTCAGAGTGAAAAAAGGGCATGTGTGAGCCTGGGGAACGGATTGCCTGAAACACAAAAGCAGACACGTGTTGCTGGTTTTTTGGTCTCGTCACATGACTATGAACTAAAGCCTCGTACACACGTACCGATTGTTGGACGACCGATCGGCCGTCTTTTGTCCAGTGTTGTTGTGTTGGTTGAAATGTGCTCTAGACTGCACACAAATTTTGTCGGCCAACAACAACCAACTGCAGAAGTGATGTCATGTTCTGGTCTACTTTTCGTGTGTTTTTTCTTCTCTGAGCATGCCCAGTCTTGCTCATCTATATTTTTTCTTTTGATTTTTCTGAAATCTGTACTGACTGAGGAACAATCGGCCGTTCTGTTGACGGCCAACAAAAATTTTATAGCATGCACACCAGATTTTGTTCGCCCAAAAAGTCGCAGTCGGTTGTCGGAAGCATCATACTAACAAGCCGACAATTGGCCGATCGGGCGGCGGCCGAAAATTCACGGCCAACAATCGGTACGTGTGTACGAGGCTTTATTCTTGAAGGTCAAGTTTTCACACATAGGGGTTGAGGTACTAAATCTGGAGAGGGCAAAATCTGGTGCAGCTCTGCATAGAAACCAATCAGCTAAAAGGTTTTTGTTTTTTTTTGGTCAAAGCTGAAGCTAGAAGCTGATTGACTACCATGCACAAGCTGCACCCAATGTTGCACTCTCCAGTTTTAGTAAATCGACCCCACAGTGATCATGTAAAAGTGGTGGGTGTGCTGTCTCTTACATTGTGGAAAGTTTATATGACCAGTTAGAGGTCTTGTAGAAAAGGTAAGTAACCCATCAATATGTGTGCATCAAAGTTAGAAAATGCATAGTGGATTTGGCAGTGTGGTGGTCACAGCCTGGTCCCATACCTTTTGTGATAATCAATTAAAACTCCTGTCTATGGGTGGCAGTCACTTTGACAATGGGGACCCTCACACTCTAGACATCCCCAACCATTCGTAAAGTGTTCAAAAGCTGGTCATTAATGTTGTTCAAGTATCCAAAAGTTGGACCGCACTCAAGGCAAAGATGAAATCAATAATATCCTTTATTCCTCATGGATAAATTTGTACAGACAGTGCATCACAGACATGTCAGGTTGACGCGTTTCACGATACAGATGACGTTTCACGATACAGATGATCGCTTACTCATAACCACAGGTGTGGTATAAAGGATATTATTGATTTCATCTTTGCCTTGAGTGCGGTCCAACTTTTGAATACTTTAATACTACGGATGACGGATCTGACCTGCACCAGGCTCAACAGCACACCTCAGCGGGTTTTCTCCTTTTGTCTTCATTAATGTTGTTCCCCCAGGTTAACAGTGGGGTTGATTTATTAAAACTAGAGAGTGCAAAATCTGGTGCAACTCTGCAAAGAAACCAATCAGCTTCCAGTTTTTTTGTCAAAAATCCATTGAACAAGCTGAAGTTCGAAGCTGATTGGTGCAGTTGTGCATTGTAGCCAATCAGCTTCTATTTTTAGCTTGTTCATTGAATTTTTGACAAAAAAAAAAACCTTGAAGTTGATTGGTTTCTATGCAGAGTTGCACCAGATTTTGCACTCTCCAGTTTTAGTAAATCAACCCTCTGAGTATCCTGAGTTTCCTCAGTGCACAGACTTGTACCCTTTTTTACATTTGGTGATCAGACTATACATGCACATCTGACTACAGTCCAATGTCAGTTTTAGGGCAATCACTTTCAGTAATTGGAGTTAGGACTTCAATTACTTTTCTTTCTCTTTTTAGCCTCTGAGGAAGAATGGGAGAACATGTATGAACAACTTCTTTTTTAAGAAGGCATTTCACTTCAATGTGGAGATGTGCCAGATAAAAGAAACTTAAATATAACCAATAGGGGACTTTTACTAGTTTCCGAGTATGACATGTTCTTCAAATAAATCAGTGCTTATCTGTGGCAGATGAGGAAATTCCCTGAAGTTTTATATCGCTGGACTCTGCACAATACTATGACAATCAGTACAAAATCAGTTATATTTCATTGAGTACTACTGGATAAAAAAGAATGTATGTTTGTTAAGCATTCTGTTTAAAGTGAACCAGTCAGACTAGGAACACAGAAGCTTGTTCTTACAGAAAAACTCTGGATTTATGATGAATTCACATGGCTGTAATTTAATATCAGCTTTCCATTTTAATCTAAAGCCAACTAGGATTCTCTAAGGTTGCCAAAAAATAGAATGTCTTTTTTCTTACAACCTTTGCCACAGCATTTAATATACTATGGTTGATTTACTAAAACTGGAGAGTGCAAAATCTGGTGCAGCTGTGCATGGTAGCCAAACAGCTTCTAACTTCAGCTTGTTCAACTATGCTTTGACAAAAAAAAAAAAAAACTGGAAGCTGATTGGTTTCTATGCAGAGCTGCACCAGGTTTTGCACTCTCCAGTTTTAGCAATCAATCCCACAGTTTTAGAACAGAACACCTCCAAAAAATGTATTTTTTGGGCCATTTCATTGGCCTGCTACATTACCCTGTATTTTCTTCTCTAACATATTGCAACTCTCAATCACAATGTAATTAACCACTTGCCGACCGCCGCATGACTATTTACTGCGGCAGTCAGCCCCCTACAGGACCTATGTCGCTCGCCCACGAGCCTGTAGGGGGCGAGCGCGTGCCGCCAGCGGCGCACTCCCGCCCCTGCTCATTCCCTACCTAGCCAGTGCATGTGACCAGCGGTTCCGATGGCCGCCGGCCACTCGCGATCTCCCCCAGGAGAGGGAGAAAGACAGAAGGCTGATGTAAACACAGCTGTATGTCATTCTCCCTGAAGTAATGACAGAGGCTATGCGATCCTGTTATGTAGGATCGTATGTCTCTGTGTTAACTTCACTAGCCACACCCCCTAACAGTTAGAATCACGCCCCTAGGGACACACTTAACCCATTGATCACCAATAAAGTTCCCTGCCAGTGTCAATTTTACAGTAACAGTGCATATATATAGCACTGATTACTGTAGTAAGGTCACTGGTACCCCCAAAAGTGTCAAAAATGTCAGTCAGGGCTCCGATCTGTCCGCCGCAATGTCGTAGTACCACAAAAAAAATTGCAGATCGCCACCATTACTAGTTAAAAAAAAAAACAATAAAAATGACATAAATCTTTCCCGTAGTTAGTAAACGCAATAACTTTTGCGCAAACCAATCAAAATATGCTTATTGTGATTGTTTTTACCAAAAATATGTAGCAGAAAACAAATTGGCCTAAAATTTTAAAAAATTTTGATTTTTTTATTTTTTTTGAGAATTTCATAAACAAAAATATGAAAAATATTGTTATTTGTTCAAAATTGTTGCTATTTTTTTGTTTATAGCGCAAAAAAAATAAAATGGCACATGTGATCAAATACCACCAAAAGAAAGCTCTGTTTGCGGGGAAAATTTGGGTAGAGCGTCGCATGACCGGGCAATTGTCCGTTAAAGTTACGCAGTGCTGAATCGCATAATAGGGCCTGGTCATTGAGCAGCCAAATCCTCCGGGGCTTAAGTGGTTAAGAAACAAAAGTGAACATGGATTGGTTTATTGGACTTTCTCCTGTTTAACCAAGTGCTTGTTTGAATGTGGAACTACAGCTCTATGTGTTTTAATAACATATAACATATTGTGACTATACTGTAAAACTGGCAATAAACGGATATATTTGGAAAAGGAAAATTCTTAGAAAAAGTCTTACAAAAATGTATTTGAAAATTCTCAGAACATTCAAAAGATTTAGTATGCTTTTGACATTTGATTTTGGAATGAATGGACACTACTCAATTAAAACCACATACACTGTTAGAAATTTGCTTGTTGGGGAAAATTTTTCCATCCTGCTCCTTTGAATTTTCTCATCACTATGGTCAGAAAACGTACAAACTTTCTTTTCCCAATAATTTTCAATTTAAAATGTTACCCATCTATGGCCAGCAAATATCAGTACTGCCACAAATATCCACTTTATGTAGGCAGAGGCTGAGAGAAGTCAAAAGTTCTGAAATCTGCACATTTTAAAATAAGTTTGCAATGGCCCAATATCTATTCACAGAAGTTTACTTTATTTTACTGGTTTAAAATAACGTATAAAAAGATGGATTTTAAATAGGCAGCATAAGACTAAATTGATGTCCACCCTACTGATGCTCATGTAGGTAGTGATTCAAAATGGGTTGGAAGTGTGATTATCTGGAATTACTAGAAGGGAATATTTTGCGTGCCTAGTTCGCCTAAAATGTGATCTAAAGCTAATCCATAAAACTAAAACATTTACTGGAACCTTTTCAGTACCTGTCCTTAGCCCTGGGCTTCATTTAGATGCTAGTAACCTATCACAGCCCCAACAGCGGAACAGCTCTGTAAGGGCAGGATTTGTGTTTGAGGAAAGCTATTAACTATCATGCTCTGCCTGAGCATATTCTTTGACAGTTGACAAATGACCAACCAATACAGCTGTGTTTGGATGCTGAATGTTGGGAGAAAACTGGAGATAGAGAAAAGTTTCATAGGATATGTTATCAGTTTTGGTTTAAAATAGCCCCAACGTGGCAATGTGTTGGGTTCTCCTAAAAGCTTCCTCTCATCGCCGCTACTCACCTTTGCTCCCCTGTTGCCCTGTTTTTTGCAAATGTCCTGACTTAACAGCCCTGTGCAGACCCTGTATTGATTTGTGTTAGAGCTTATACAGGGCTATAACCTTCCCATGTTGGGCCTGGCAGTTGACCGCTGAGTCATGGGAAGAAGAGATAGTCTAAAGCTGGATACACACTATCCAACTTTTGTTGGTAGATTTCCTTCAGATTTACCTTTTCTATGTAGTGCAAGGGCCTGCCAGATCACATACAAATTGAAAGTGTTTAGGTTTGACCTCATATTATATGGTTTTGGTAAGTCTAAAGGAAAAAGTCTTCAGAAAATCTTATAGTGTGTATGGCCCAAAATGCTCCACCATACCTAAATCACCAGACAGTTCCAGAACTTCAGCAGATGAATGGAGCAGCAGGGGAGCACAATGAAGGTAAGTATCAGTCAAACAATTAAAAAGGCTACGAAGAGAAATGTTTACTTTGTTCCAAATCTGAAAAGTTAACAGTGGGGTTGATTTGCTAAAACTGGAGTGAGCAAAATCAGTTGCAGCTCTGCACAGAAACCAATCAGCTTCTAGTTTTTTTTTATGTCAACGCTTAATTTAATAAGCTGAACCTAGAAGCTGATTGGCTACCATGCACAGCTGCATCAGATTTTGCACTCTCCAGTTTTAGTAAATCAACCCAAATGTATTTTAAAAACATGTGAAGTGGTGGGGAGTGTACATTTTTATTAGGCCTGTCTTAAGCCAGCAACACACATACCAGTATTTTTGCTTGAAACCTACAAATGAGAATTACATTATTATTATTATATTATTATACAGGATTTATATAGCGCCAACAGTTTGCGCAGCGCTTTGCAAAGTGAGGGAAGACAATACAGTTACACTACAATTCAAGACAGGAGGAACTAGAGTGCCCTGCTCGTTAGAGCTTACAATCTAGAAGGGAGGGTCAAGTGAAACAAAAGGCAATAACCGTGGGGGATCGGCTGATGGAGAAAATGGAGGTACATTTGTTAGGTGTTGGTAGGATAGGCTTCTCTGAAAAGGAGGGTTTTCAGAGAATGCCTAAAAGCTAATAGAGTAGGAGATAATCGGACAGATAAGGGTAAGGAGTTCCATAGGATTGGAGAGGCTCTGGAAAAGTCCTGGAGGCGGGCATGGGAGGAGGTGACGAGGGGGCTAGAGAGCAGGAGGTTGTGAGAGGAACGAAGAGAGCGATTAGGTTGGCATTTTGAGACGAGGCTGGTGATGTAGCTGGGGGCTAAGCTGTGGATTGCTTTGTAAGATGTTGTTAGTAATTTGAATTTAATTCTTTGGGTGAGCAGAAGCCAGTGGAGGGCTTGACAGAGGGGAGCAGTGGACACTGAGCGATTGGTAAGTTGGATGAGTCTGGCAGCAGCGTTCATGATGGATTGAAGGGGGGATAGCCTGTGTAGAGGTAAGCCAATGAGAAGGGAGTTGCAGTAGTCCAAATTACATGCATTTGGACTACAAATACTATGAGGTTGATTTAGTAAAATTGCAAAATATGGTGCAGTTCTGCATAGAAACCAATCAGCTTTGAGGCTTTTTTTTTTTTTTTAAGAAACATTAGAAACTGACTGGCTACCATGCAAAGCTGCACCATATTTTGCCCTCTTAATTTTTAGTAAATCAAGCCCTATGTAAACATTCAGCTCAATTCTCTTTGGGGTAAGTGTCTGTATTGCCCCAGGCTATGTTGGATCCTGTAAAAAGGTTTATGCCCACAAAAACCGACTATAAATGATTCAATGGCTGTCGCCTTCTAAAGCCTTTTACCAGCCTGTCCAATTACCAAGCTATTGGTTCTGTGGTTTGTAATGACTACACCCTCATGTCTGTGCTCATGTTTTAGATATCTTCCCTTAAACTTTAAGGGTCTCCTCAAATGTTGATTAAGATGACAATGTAAACATTTTAATACAGTACAACATATTGTTGGCATCACTGGCTGTAGAGCAACTTTTTAACTGCAAAACTGAATTCCGGCCCTGGGATTTTAAAAGATTTGCCCGCTGTTGAGATACTGTATCAGCGTCTGGTTCTGAAATAACTTTATACTTAACTCTGACTCATTCCTGTAAGTGTTTCAATATTCTCTTCCAACTGTTATAGTATCCAATATTCTCTTTGGCTGAATGTTGCTAGAAGGATTAGGTCTTCTTCTAGAATAGTGAATATCATACACAAAAATAATAATAATTTAATCTCAAAGTCTGGTAATCATTAAACTTATTTTTATGTTTTCTCATAACAAGAAATGATACTCGGAGGCTTCTTGACTGACTGTAGGAAATGAGCAATGAGCGAAAACGAAGGAATAGTGTAGAAATACCAGATAATGATAACTTAAACACGATCTGTACTTTTTGTCACAGATAAGACATTTTCCATGTCCAGCTCTGGCTGTCATCACACAACAAGCTTGTAGGAACATTCTCTCGGAAACACCATGTGGACTCACCACAAACCATAATAGGACATACTTGAGGTACAGTACACAGTAAAGATTCCCATTGCGAAGTCTCTACATTCCTGGTGTTGTATTTACGCAACAAAACAATGGAGATTTTATTGCACATTACTTTACATAGCTAATGTATAGATAGAAATTCATTTATTGAATGTAAAACAGGCAGGTAAGATAAACCTCAAGAAATACACAACATCGATGATGCTGCTTAACCAGTTCAGCTCTAGAGCAAATGTAAAAATCCTCACTTTTACAATAAACTCCAGAACATTTTATATTTTTTGAAAGCAGAGACCCTATAGAATAAAAAGGTGATAGCTGCAAATTTTTATGTCACATGATATTTGCACAACTGTTTAAAAAAATATAAGGAAATTAATTTTAGTGGAAAAACTTACTATTTGGCCCCTTTCACGCGGGCGCATCGCCCGACGGAGTCCGTTCTGCTCAGTGGGGGATCGATCTGCCAATTCCCGCTGAGCAGGCCGATGACAGCTCCGTCTCCGCTTTGTGTGCAGAGACGGAGCTGGCAGATCCCCACTGTCCTATATGGGGAGATCGGATGAGAACGGACCGCCTGTTCGTTTTCATTCAATCCCATCCGATCCAATCTTCCAGATGGATGGAAAATAGGGTTTCCATCCGTCCGGATTTCACAGACAGGATCGGATCGGATAGCAGCGGGTGTCAGCGGAGATGTCTTCGCTGACATCCGCTTCCTCATAGGGATGCATGGAGCATCCGATTAGGTCCCCCTGAAAAACTGACAGGTAGAAGGGATCAGATCGCCCATGTGAAAGGGGCCTAATACACGCACTAACAGCCATTTTGTAGCAAAATATAAGAAATGAGGTTGCGTAGAGTAAATAGATACCAAGCACGGTAAGTCTTAAAATTACGTGTGCCCGTGATATTGCAAAAAAACTATGGTTCCCAAAAAACTTCATAGGTGAAGCTTTAAAAATCTTTACAGCTCATCAGTTTAGAGTTATCCAGGAGCTCTTGTGCTAGAATGATTGTTCTAATTCAGATGTTCTCAGCGATGCATCACGCATGTAGTACGACCACAGTTTACATAGGTGTGCGCATCCTGGGTGAGCGTTTAGGTTTGCGCATGTGTGTGGGGCAACAAGGGTTGCGACAATTTAAAAAAAAAAAAAAATGTTTATAATTTTTTTTGAAAACTTTTTTCCTTTTATTTATTTTTTCTTGATTGCTATAACAAAGGGTTAATAAACCCCCATGCAATAGCATTGGGCAAGTCACAGGTACTCATTTTGGAGACATTAGTTGTCTAATAGACCCCAATGTCTTCCCTGCCCTTCACACCATCTAATTGAGGACAGATCTGCTTAGTAAGATGTGTCCCCTGGCTGTACCAGCCAAGAAATGGTGGATTTGAAACCAGAAGTGAGGAAATTATTGTCACTTTGGGTTTCTTGGTTTACTTGTAAGATCATGGCATGAATATGCCTCACTCTCCCATCACTCTACATCTTGAAGCTGGTGGTTGTGGCCCTGGTTTTCCAGGAAGAGCAGGAGAAGGAGGGGCGCACTGCCCACTCTGCGAAAGTGATCGGTGGCTATATAGCCACTGAATTACTTTCAAGCAGGGAGCCATCCAAAGAGCTGAACTAGTTAAATAGTCACGAATAAGAATTTATTTTGGCAAAGCAAGGATGACATAGCGTTATATGCTCCTTTAGACATGGTTCACACCAATAAGTTTTTTCATGCTTTTTGCAGAAACTAATGCCATTTTTTACTTGGATTCCTATAGAACATGTTCACATCAATGCATTTTTGTGCCTCTGCATTGTTGGAAAGGGTCAGGGACTATTTAAATGCAAAAAGCTGCTTTTTTTGCTATTTTGGATCAATAGACTTCAATGGAGAAGCTGCAGAAAAGCATGTAGTGCGTTTTTACCACATTTTTGCCGCAATTTGCATTTTTTTTATCTGCCCAACAACAAATTTAGCAAAAAAAAAAAAGCATAAGAAATTCAAAATTCAAATTACAGCAAAAATGCGGTAAAAGCACTGCAGAAACGCTCAAAAGCAGACGGCATACTGAAGGTGTAAATGGAGCCTTATAAACAATGGCATTGATTTTAAAGAGGGAAAGCAGGCTGCTCATTTCACAAGTGAATTTGCCCAAGAGCTTAGTGAATGTGATAAAATTTCACTTTGCAAAGAATACCCAATCATGTTCAAGGAAAAAAATGTAAAAAAAAAAAAAACAAAACACACATCATTTGTGCTTGCATGTTATTGGATGTTGGAAGTCAGCAAAGCGTAACCTCAATCACTAAGCTGTGGGGAAATTTCTTTGCAAAGTGCAATTTCCCTTGCAATGAAAAGTCTAGTCACCAGCCCCAATATATACACTGGATGTTGTAAAAGTAAAAAAATAAATAACATTTTTTAAAAAATATATATAAATACTAGCATTAGCCATTTTGTACTAGTTTGACTGGATTATAAGCTTTTCTATCTCTTAAGGTTCCTATCTGTGAGCCGGTTGTTGGCAAAGTCTTTTTAGACCTTCTTTTCCAGTAATCCTTCTGATTATGGTTTGATATCCTCTTGGATGTTAAACAGTTATATGGAAAATATCAGTCACACTTTGGCCTGTGTAAGTAGCTCTCGTATAACTACTTCTTTTGGATTCTGAATAAAGAACTCTGCTCCCCTTGCTGTTATTATGTGAGCTTCATCTGGGACAAATCTCCTTCCAGCAGGTGAAGGTCACTTCTTTTTAGGTGGACAAAATGAAAACACAGCAACTGCATTGCATAATGGATTCAGGGTCTTTTTCGCTAAAACAAATTTGATGACCATTAGGTCAGATATAAGACCATCAAGACAATCAACTTAAGAAATCACTTTTGAAAGCACATTTGATAGTCAGTTTGGAGGCATTAAATTGTCTTCTGAATGCTTGATTTAACCCTCAAAAACCCAACTTGTTTTGACACAACCACACGCAATGCATGTGGTTGCTGCGTGGCCCCATTCACTTAAATGGGGCACATTTGGCTGTACTGCCCACCGTAAGAAATGGAGGGGATCATTTTTGCCACATTACGAGGCAAAGCATTTAGGTCATGCTACATATATACCCCCTGTGACGTGAGGTAGTTAGCTCTAATAGTAGATGCACTTATACAGTGAATTCACAGCAGACAGGTACTATATTACCCCCTGTGACGTGAGGTAGTTAGCTCTAATAGTAGATGCACTTATACAGTGAATTCACAGCAGACAGGTACTATATTTAAGGGCCTAGTAGCCCACTGTTATTCAGAAAAAGAAAAAAAAAAAACAATAGTCCAACATAAAGTTTCCCACGTAGGGTATGTTTTCTAGTTTTAGCAGAATACAAACACTGCAAAATGCCAAGCCACCTGGCTCATAAGCTCATTCAACTTTAATTGCAGTACCACACTGTACCTCTTACCAGTCTGTCTGACTGTGTTGTCCAGCTCCCCTTGGTACTTGGTACCCTTTGCCAGGGCCCACCTCTGCCTATGGATTGGGGTTCTCTTGACACCCATATTTGAGCTGACCTGACCCCTAGAACGAGTCTTGCTGTTTCCTGGCTTATTAGCTGGATTGGGGTTCTCCCAACATCCCTACAGGAGCCAACTCGACCCCTGGAACGAGACCTTCTAGCTGAGGCCCCCTGACCTATTATGAGACCTTCCATCTCCAACACTGGGACTGATCTCCAAACTGGAAGCTCTGAGCTATTCTAAAGCTTCGTACACACACGTCGAAAATCGGCAGGGAATTTTCGTCCGACGATCGATCTGCCGATTTTTGGCTTGTTAGTATGATGCTTCCGACAACCGACTCCGACTTTTCGGCTAAAAAAAATTTGGTGTGCAGACTATAAAATTTTTGTCCGCCGTCAAAACATGGCTGATTTTCGTGCAGTCAGTACAGATTTCAACAGGGAAAAATCTTATGAGCAAGACTGGGCATGCTCAGAGAAGAAAGAACACAAAGAAAGCAAACCAACACATGACATCACTTCTGAAGTAGAATTTTGTCGGGCGAGAAAATTCGTGTGCAGTCTAGGCACATTCCAACCAACAAAACACAACTTGGACAAAAGACGGACGACCGGTCGGCCGATAATCGTTGCGTGTGTACGAGGCTTAAGACCTGAGTATATAACCACCTTGCACACCTGTGTACTCAGCCAGGTTTCAGGCATCTAGCAGAGCCCAGACACCGATATAAGGCCCCTTTCACGCTTGTGCGACTTGTCCTGCGACTTGGGACCGCAAAGTCGCATGACAAGTCATACTCCATGATTTCCAATTAGTATTATTCATATCTGTGTGACTTTAAGTTGCAACGACTTCAAAGTAGTCTCTGCACTACTTTGATCCGACTTTGATGCATTTTTGAGGTCTATAGATCTCAAGATTACACAGGCATTGCTTCAAGTCCAGTCAAAATCACGGCAAAAACATTGCTGCAAAATCACTGTAAAATTGCGGGACTTTTAGGTCACACAAATGTGAAAGGGGCTTATAAGTTCCCATTCAGAACTACAAAATCCTGAAAGAGCCAAAACCACAGATTTCTCCATTGAGAAATAATAGTCCTGAACGTCGCATTAACCCTTTATATGAATTCTGCGTCACATTCTCCTCCATTTTCTCAGTGACAGGGTCTCCCTCTCTCACGCCTTTGCCGCTCAGGGGGTGGAGGTAGGGCAATAAAAATGCGGGTCAACCACCTGTCTTGTTACCATTCCCCAAACGCAAGGGTAAATTAAGTCTTAAAAAGTACAGTTCTCGGAAGGGAAGAGAGTCAGCACAGATAGCAATTGGACACTCCTAAAAGAGGAGGGAGCTATGACATGCAAGAAGGGAGGTGTGCAAAGGCATTGACTTTTCCTGCAGTGGTAAAATTTCAAACACACAATTGCAAGTAGAAATGGATTCCGGACGTGTTCGAGTTCGTACGTGTCCGATTCTGCCAGAAAGCCGACACTGCACTCTGCTCTGAGACATTTCCTGATCTGTGCAGCTGGGGATCCGGAAATGTCTCATGCAGGGATCTGTGTTATTTGCACCACTGTGACATCATCACCTGGCTGCATATAGCTACTACAGCTGTAACTACTACAACAGACTGCCTGCAAAAAAACTACAAGTGGGCACATACAAGACAAGTCACCCTGCACAAAGAGAGGGAATCTCCGGCACAGGAGTTGCTTCACGATGGACAATCAGGTTGTTTAGAAGGCACCATAAGGTTTCAGCTGTTTCATTCCAGTCCTGCCCTGTCTTCAAAGTCCAACTAAAAAGCCAATACTTCTGAGTATGACCATGTGGCACTTCCATCCTGCCTCCCATATTCCAAAGCAGCCAATTGCCAGACCTGATCTTCAGATATGGGTTGGGTTTGTTTAGCCCAGTGAAATGTCCAGATTTTAGAAAGTCAGCACTTTCAGAGGGCTCCAGTGGCAGAACATATGGCAGAGGGATATGTGAACTGGGGTGTGTGCTAATAGACTGATAGGTAGTTAAAGTGGTTGTACACCTCTGAAATGAAAAATGAACAAAGCATATCCTTCTATAGTGTGTACTTACCTTGATCCAAAACATCTAGCGTGATTTCTGTCTCCTCTCTCATTTCTCTGCTATCTGCAGTCAAGTTATCCCGAGGGATGGTCCCACCTGCTCTCCAGCACACAGAAGGTGATTGACTTCTTCAGCTGTGCATGTCTCCCTATGAGACATGTGTAGAGGGAGGGGGGAGAGGTGTCCATTCTCTCCATTCAGGTCTTAAATTACACTGAGCTCTGTGCCCTATACTGTGCAGTGTGACTTTAGATCCCCGCCTACTGCCTGCTGGAGGTTAGAAATGCTGTGTAAAATGTGTACTTTAGGAGGCTGTAGAGAAGAGGGGGCTACAGATAAACAGGAACTATACCCCTATATGTGTAGGAGGATTTGTTTCATCTCTGTGTATCACCTGAGACTGTAAGGGTTTACAACCACTTTAAGGAAACCAGTACTAACTGAAGTTTTATTTTAGGGAAGTGTACTTGGCATCATTTGATGTATTATAAGCAAAAGGTAGAACAGACCTATAGCCAAAGGTGCCTGCACTAGTGGCGTCAATTGCCCTTTCTATATAAACCAAACAGAAATAGTATGCAGCTGTTACTATATAGCAGCAAATATTTGAACAGGGCTCAACTGCTTCTAGATCCATGAGGTCAGGGGGCCCATACGTGACTTTATGTGCCAGATCTGTGATCACATTACATTCTGTAAAGCAGCTTTTACATTCCTGCTGTTATATGTGCTGTCTAACAGGCTGGTAAAGCTTAAAGGAGAAGTAAGTCCAAAGCTTGTTTGGCCTTACTTCTCCTACTGATCACAGGAGTGCACTTTGTTCTGCACTCCTGTGACCTGTATCCATCCAACAGTGGGTTAAAGTCCACTGTTGGCTGATGATAATAGCCGGTCCAGACTCTGGAGGAATCTCGACTTTAATGTTGGGATCCACCCAGCAGGCTCAGCCTCTTGGTGCACCACTGCAAGGCCCAGGGCTCCAGTGAGCACTGGAGGGGCAGAACAGAGAGCCCATGACTGACAGCTTCTGCTTACTGATGACCATGAACTGAGTGATCCACGGTCTTTGATCGCTCAGTTCTTGGTATTATAGCCTATAGTCCATTGGCTCCCATAGCCCAGCCTATGTCGATGCTCCCTCCTCTGCCCTGCTCTCTGACACAGGGGAGCTGGAGCTGTAGGAACACATGACCATACTAGATTAGATACAGGGTATGCAGGATAGGTAAGAGGAAAGGGAGGGAATTTTTTTAAAAATAGTTTGCGCTAGGATTTTGTTCCATTATGCTATGATAACAGTCTTGCTAAGGTGGATAAACAAAAAGAGATATAACGACACAAATGGGTTGCTCTTCTAAAACTGGAGAGTGCAACTGTGCATGGTAGCCAATCAGCTTCTAACTTCAGCTTGGTCAAATAAACTTTGACAAAAAAACCTGGAAGCTGATTGATTTCTCTGCAGAGATGCACCAGATTTTGCACTCTCCAGTTTTAGTAAATCACCCCCACAGTGTAATTCTGCCATGGATCAAAACTGAAGTCAGGGACTGCACCAGGGTGTGGAGAGGGTAGCTACAACTTGGAAATATAGGGGGAAGGAAGGAAAAAAAATGAAGCTGATGTTTTACTTTAATATTTAAAGCGACACAAAACTTTGTCTGAAAAAAATTCCATTCAGGCATATAGTCTTAACTCAAAAGAATGCCTTTTTTTGCCTCCTCCAAATCTTGAAATCCCTTACGTAATGTGGGAGATACGGTACAATAGAAAAACTTGTTGCCAACATCGCTCTATGTACCAACCATGTATTTCTGACTTCCATTGGACTGGCAACCAATATTGACAATGCATTATAAAATATAATATCTTTATTAATACATCATAAAATGTGAACACAATTAAAATCGTGGCTGACATATATTTATATCATAACAACTTTCAATCATATACCCAAATTGACTCAGAAGGGACCATAATTAAATTGTTATATTATTGGTGTTCAAGTATTTGTCCACAAGATGGGATAACCCAATACATTCTAAATATTATCTTCATAAGGGGTATTCATAAAGGGTATCTACAATGGAATCATGACATATTGTACAATATACATAATTAACCTTTACATCTAGATACATGTGATATATATATATATATATATATATATATATATATATATATATATATATATATATATATAGGGGTTAATTTACTAAAGGCAAATGGACTACGCACTTTGCAACATGCAGTTGCACTCTGCAAGTGCAGTTGCCCCAGAGCTGAGTAAATGAGTGGGAGCTCTGTTGACTTCCATCATCTAATCATGTGCAAGCAAAAATACGCTCTTTTTTTTTTCCTGGCACGTGATTGGGTATTCTTTTACAAAGTGAAGTTTACCTCATTTACTAAGCTCTGGAGCAACTGCACTTGCAGCGTGCAACTGAACTTTGCAAAGTGCACAGTGAATTTGTCTTTAGTAAAGCAATTCTATAGTGTACCAATAAGCAGATGGGGCAGAGGCTGAGATGAACATTGTTCCAGGAAGGAGAAGTTGTCCCATTGGACACTGCAACACTGAGTGACCTTCGGTGGCCATCTTTACTGTGGGCAGTGTCAATAAATAAACACCATTTTATGAAGTAAATACGTACATATCAGCCAGTCTTAAAAATACAGATTCCTCATTCCTCAGTCATAAGGGCAAAGTGGCCTTACATCAAAAATAATCATACAATGTAAGTGTATTGATATCCATTGATACTTGGCATGGAAGTTGTATTTGTTTTTACTTACACCTATACAGATAGAAGTGCCATGGGCAGACAAAGCTGTGAATGGATTTTCATTTCTAAACAGACTGGTTTTGCCAGGTAAATCAAGCAGCAAGGCCCTAGTGTAAAGCATGAAGCTGCTAAGCAGAAGCTAATCCTCCTTACCACATCTGTGAAATGTCTTCAATAACTAAAGCATGTCTGAAAACAGATGTTCTCCATTTTGTATCAGACATACAGGACAGAACATGTTCCTGCTATTCAATAAATAATAAACTGACATTTTTTTTTAGTTGGGTCTACATTACTTAATGGAAATTATGGGGCATTCTGATGTTATGAATGCAGTATGAAAATGTTTACAGGCGTTGGCCAAAAGTTGCATTTTTTTTATCTTTGCCTTTCTCCTCAAATTTCCTCCTCATATCTGCAGCCATCTATGAGGTTACAAGCTGTCAATAAATTTGAGTGCTTAACGTACAGGTCAGGGTTTTCATGTTGCTTCCAGCTGAAATGTATGTTTCTTTTCTTTTTTGAAGTCCATAATGCATTTTTAATGATTTCTGTTTTCCATCTAAAAAATAAAGATACTATTAGAAGACGACAACCGTAGACAGAGACCATGCATGTTAAAACCTTCCAGTTATATCTTATAGCAATTTGATTGTGTTTGTCGTTATCATGCTGTATTGTTTTGTTTGGCATCAGTAAATAAGTAAATTCACATGTGTTGGATAACTGCATTAGATGGCTTATCTTGGTTTTACTTTACTGCCTATTTATGTTAGATCATAATTGTAAGGCACAAGGAGAAAGTGCTGATGTATGTGGAATGTGTAGGTGTCTCAGTCCCAAATTTGTACACAAAAACAAAGGGAATGTCCCACAGGACTTTTAAAGAGACACATACCAAATATTTAAAATATACAAGTTTTTTGCCCATCATAATGTACATTTAAAATCCAATAATAACAACATGGCGAATTCATCATTAGAAATAGCACAAAAAAATAATGAAACACAGATTCATAACATATACAACTTCATATATAAATAACAGTTTATACTGTATAGGTCTTGTTGTGCACAATGTCATGTAAAAGCAACAGTCTGTGCTGCATGAATCTCAACGCGTTTCGCGAAATGTTTATTTTGCTTCATCAGGAGAAGCACAGATGTATATAAATGATACAGCGATTTGGATCGTTGCAAATGACCCAACGAGGGTTTGTAGCTTCCAAACAGTCATTCCATCAAAAAATGTTGTTGATAAGTGGGGAGTCCCCCCAAAAAATAGAGGTGCATAGGTCTTCCCCCCAAGGAGTTGGGGAGAGGAGGAGAGTCCAATCACGATCCGAATCACTGTATCATTTATATACATCTGTGCTTCTTCTGATGAAGCGAATTAAACATTTTGCAAACTTGTTGATATTCATGCAGCACAGACTGTTGCTTTTACATGACATTGTGCACAACAAGACCTATACAGTATAAACTGTTATTTATATATGAAGTTGTATATGTTATGAATCTGTGTTTCATTATTTTTTTGTGTTATTTCTATTGATGAATTCACTATGTTATTATTGGATTTTAAATGTACATTATGATGTGCAATAAACTTGTATATTTTTAAAATTTGGTATGTGTCTCTTTAAAAGTCCCGTGGGCCATTCCCTTTGTCTCTGCATAACTGTAGGCCTTATACACACTGGGCTTAAAATCCACTTTTACAGGTAATTGGCCTTTTTTTCAGCTTGTAAAAGCACCTATATGTTAGCATATGTGTCCATACGTACATAGGCGTTTACAGATATATTAGAAAAGCATTTGCATGCTGAAAAAACAAAAACAAAACATCAATAGTACATTCAGGAGAGGAGCTGAGGGGCAGAAAAAAACATGGAACATGCCTTAACACATGTAAATGCCTCTAAACATGCCTAACCGTTACATGCGTTTAGTCATGTTTGAGTAGTATTGGATTCGAATGGCGAAATTTGTTTTTTAATGTGATCAATGGAATCTATTATTGCTCAAATGCTTAATGCACCTAAACATGCTCAAATGCGCCGAAACGTGTGTGCAATATTAGGCTTTAGGTGCATTTTTTAAGCAGCTTTTATCCTGCCAGGAGCTCTGGTGTTCAGAGGGGAGAAGTAAGGGGAATGAGGTGTGAAGTAAAAAAAAAATAAAAATACAGGGGGTGGCGATGGGGACTTGTTGTGCCCCATCGTACACCAACCTGTACCTGGGGGGGTCGGAAATGGAGCTGTTTGCCGATGATGCTGCCTCGATGTATCTGCGCCACCTTGCTCTGTGGAGCAGATACATCGATGACGTATTCATCGTGTGGACAGGTACATCCACTGAACTGCTTACCTTTGTTGAGTATATTTCTCACAATAGTTACAATCTCAAATTCACTGTCCAACATGATACCGTCAAGATACCATTTCTAGACACTACGATCTTTTTGAATCAAGATGGTACTTTACATACCTCGCTGTACCGCAAGGCTACAGCGGGTAACACCATTTTACATATGTAGCATTCCGTACTCTCAATACCTTAGGACTCGGCGAAATTGCACATTGGCAGTGACTTTGAGCGGGAAGATAGGGCTCTACAAAGGAGGTTATTGGCACGGGGTTACAGCAAAAATGTACTCAAAAAGGCCTATAATAGGATCATAGCACAACCCAGAGAATTAATCTTTGGATCTCGACATAAACAATCTCCCAACACTACTAAAATTATTACGACATAGAATTCACATCATCAAATTATTAGGAACGTGTTGGAAAAAAACTGGCTTTTTCTCACTGATGATACTACTATCTCTAAATATATTCGACCATCACCAGAGATTGTTTATTGCAGAGCTCCCTCTTTAAGGGACAAACTGGTCCACAGTCATCATCAGGGTCAGGACAAGACGCTACTAGGTGCTACGGGTGGCTATGGTACCTTCCGATGCGGTGAATGTGCGGAGTGCCCATGGGTGAGAGAGGGAAATTCACTCCCCCTCCCATGCGGTGGCACTCTGAGACCCCGCTTTTATGCCACTTGTCAAACTGAAGGGGTGGTATACCTTGCCAGCTGTATCTGTGGTTCATTTTATGTCGGTAAGACAAAAAGACCTTTTGCTTGCCGCATACACGACCAGTTATACTACATTGATACTAGCATGATATATACCCCTATATGTAAGCATGTTGGTCTCTACCACAGCTTTGACCCATACACCATTCAATTCTCGGTGTTGGAAACCATTAAGCGTAACCCACATGGTGGGAACTTTGATAATTCTATCCTTAAAAGTGAGGCTAAATGGATTTATCAACTACAGGCTACCAAGCCTCCTGGCCTCAATATGGCTGTATCATTTAAACCTTTTTTGGAGTGACAAAATACATCTCATGCTTTAAGGACCTATTTCTGTATATATTCTTTCTTTCAATTTTATTCAATCCCCAATCACCTGCTTGTTTCCCCCCCCTCCTCTCCCCCCCCCCAGTTTCCTCTCCCCCCCCTGTTTTGGTTTCCCTTTTTCCTCCCCTTCCTTTTCCCCTTTTCTCTTGTTCTTTCTTCCTTCAAATGCTAAGTATACTGTTTCTCAGTGCACTTGTATATGTTTATATTGATTGACATTTAAATACTTGCGTTTTAGATTTATTGAAAAATATTTTTTGTATGGAATGAAAATAGTTTACTTTAATCTCTGCATACTTGTTTTCATATAGGACCATATACTATAATCCACTATGGTTATCTGTTGACGGTGACATACTTTGCCCTGTTAGTGTGTGGGATTCTGCATGGCGGTATGGATACTTCCTCCCCTTTTTTGTGGTAAATGCTCAGGCGCCCAGCCGGGGTCTGGAGTGAAGTCTTTCCATTCTTTCTTCCTCCTACGTGTCCCCGATCCCACCCTTTGTTGAGCGGGTTTAGCTGTGGCTGGTTACTGGCGTGTTACCGCTTTGTTTGCAGTCCATGCTGGTTACGCCGCAAGATGGCACCCCCGCCAGAAATGACCTACAGAGGCCGGTCATGGCCACGTAATTTCCGGCGGGACCGGCCTATTTAAGAACCCGCAGCAGCACAGGAAGTCGGACACGACTACCTGGCGATTTACGTACTAGACTGTTCATTTCATCCGTGGCTCTGTAATTGGGGACGTTGCTTGATTGGTAAATGGCTCTCTTTTCCACCTATTTCCATGCACTTTGGTATGTCTTTTTATTTGGGCTCTTCACTATGGCTATCTAGCGATCTTTATCATTTTCATTCACTGGTTCCCTTTTCCTTTCCTTTTTTATCCCACATCTATTCAACTGCTTCATAGATTACCTTTTAATCAGCATCCCAAATTGGTTGCACTCTGGCAGCCTCACATGCACTGTTTACTACGATGTCTACCTACTGGTACTAATTTCCTATCTCACACAATATCACACAATACTCACCTTGTTCTCTATATACATGGGAAATGTCCTGTTTCACGCCCTCTTTATTCATTTTTTTGTCCATTATATACTGCCCCACAGTATATACTATTATTCATTTTTTCTTAATTTTTGATTTTTAGAGGATTGGATGTTAATCTCCTGTCCTCTCCCTGGTACACGGCACGTCTGCTGCTGGTCCCGGTCCGGTCCAGTGCTTACCCACTTGGAAGTTTCTGGCTCTGTGTCACATTCTGACCTTTGCCGTATCATCGCCTGCTTTTGCCCTCCACCGCAGGGCTTTGCCATTGTAAATGGATATGTCTTTCTATTAAAACAAATGGTAAGCAGGATGTTCTAGGTATATGTTTTTGAATCTTTAATGGGAGTCATTACCACTTTGCGTAATAGCATGTTTGGGCTGTATGACTTCCATGACACTTGAATGTTTTATTAATCATTATGTATTATGTTTCATCATCTAGAACCATTAAAAAGGTCACACACATTGTTGGTCCCTGAAGAAGCCAATTCTTTTGGTGAAACATGTAGGACCCCTGTGATTCCTTTTTCTACATTATTGGTTCCTCTGTTTGTAGCTTGCTATTTTGATGTATATGCTGCATCTTTGATTTTATACTATGTTTTGTTACTGTTTTTAACTTGGCTGTAATAAAATCTAACTATTTTACCTATTGTTGGTCCATATTCAATTTTGTAACCACCATTAAATCCTTGCCTCAAAGTCCCATGTTCCTGGTAGGGTAGTGTCCGGACATTTTCTCTTTAGCCTTTGGCTTGACTAAATGCAGGGCTACTTCCTCATCCAATTTTGTTTTCATATCGATTTTAGGTATGTGGCAATGATTGGTGGTCCTTTTGTGAACCAGTGCCCCCTGTTCTCCTTTCTAAAAAGTCTTTTAACTGTTTACTAAACCCAGTTAATAATTACATATGTAAACACTTCAGTCATCCCAAAGGTGAAGGCACTTTCCTTTTTTAGGTTGCAAAAATAGAGAGCAATAGCAAGAGGAGAACCTAGTCAAGGAGCCTAGTCAAGGAGTTAAGGAGGTTTGTGGGTAGTCATAATAGTCCTTTACCATTCCTCCCTTGCTTTCTACTAAGTTGAAACTTCAAGAGATAGAGCGTTAAAGTCTACATTTTTGCTTTGGCTTGGTCCTTCAGACACTTCCCATGATGATGACAGGGCAGACTCCCAGCAGAACTATTTATATTAAAGCCCTACTTCCCAAGATGCTCCACACTGGCATGGACAGAACAATCTATGCTCACATAATATTACTAGTCTCATAGTCTCTAGTATATACTTAGGATATTATACTGCCTTCTTACTCTAAGTGGTCCTTAGATCTACTTGCACAGCTGATTATAGGCCAAACTGGGGAACTACACTTACCATTACTGCCTCCATTGCAGCCAATCTCTACTTCCGATATCACTCCTCTCTTCCACACTGCTGTGCCACAAGTGTGCCCTTTTAAAGCTGTAGGGGACACATTCGTAACATTGCAGCTGGAAGAAAGGCAGAAGACACGGGCATTCAACAAACCCGGGAGTGGTGAATGCTTAAGATTCTGCCAGTGGCCCTTTGGTGCTTATTATGTGGCCTACATGTCATAGGAGCCAGTGGTTAGTTTTTCCCTACATAGGAGCTTACTTAGAGCCAGTATAGGACTGGCTTCTGCTTTGAGGAATGTTTTGTTTTATTTCTTTACTTACTTCCTCTCATTTTTTTGTAATGGCCAGTGCCTTTCTTTTATGCTTTTTTTCCCTTGGACTTTTTCTAGGAGTAAAATGAAATGTGGTGCCGTAATTTTTAGAGATGCTGTAGGGAACACAAATGTTTTCTCATTGATTTTAATAGGACTGTTATGCAGTTGTCTCTCAGTCTCAAGTAACATATCCTGAATCTCTAATGACTCTTGTAGCAGGTCCGCAGTCTCTGACCATTTACTGTGATATGTCCATTGATCCTGACAGTTTACTGTAGCATTCCATATACTGAATGTTCAGTAATGTTGGGGGATTCATTTTAGGCCTCTTCTATTAAGTAAGTTGAGCATTACTGTATTACAGTGTCATATAGGTTTTCTTGATGTATATTTATAATTCTATGTATATGTACACATATTTGCTTATTACACAAGCATGCTTGCCTTCCTTAGCGGTGCTGCACAGTTATATTTACTTAGTGTTCCTATCTTAATCCATGCCTAATGCTGGCCATAGACATCAGCCAACAATTAGACGTGCATGTGTGATCTTTCCGCTCACATTTGCTTCAAAAAAGGAACATCCTGGTTGCACAAGCCTTTACGATTAATGCAGCAAGAGATGTCTGAGAGCAGACATCATATACAGTATTTCCAGTGCCATATTATATCATGATAGGAAAAGCAATTAGACAGTTTTTAACCTGTTAAGTCACTTTGTCCACTGGCAATACCCAGTAGAATCTTGTGGGGGAAGATCATAGACATTAGATCTTTGCACAGGCTGCAAACTGTCTGATTATCAGACTGCCCTGTGCTATCTACAGCCACCATTAATGAGGACAACACAAGGATAGCCAAAGACAACCCTTCCCTTTCCAGAGTGATGACCCAGGGTTGCGCTTGAGCCATTTAGGGCTACCATAGGGGGGACATAACAAACACTTGCTACATTGCACACAGTTCTCTTATCATTGTGAGCAAGCTAACAGTGTTGCAACTCATCAAGGAAAGTCGGTTTTGGGTTGGAGACATCCTTGTATGTAGTCAATTCACTGATTATTAAAAATACTGCAAGAAGAGGTAACTGGAGTGCAACTGATATTTTTTCCTATTTTCAATTAAGAGTGGAGTTGGACTATGATGGGCAGCACCCAGGTTGTCCATGTGCAGAAGAGGCCGGTTTTGAGCAGAGCCATGGATCTGTGATTGTTTTTATATGCTTAAATATTTTTATGATATACATACCACATAGACTTCTACTCATTCTGAAACAGTGTGCAGTAGTCTGAGTACTACAGACAGACGTACACAAATGAATTCAGATGTAGTTTTTCTGGACACACCAGGGGAATATAGTACAGAACAGCTGTGGGTTTGGAGGAGGAATGTTACTTTATAACATGTACAGTATCTTGTCTCATATACAAACAGAGAGAAGTTGAAGTCACTATGATGCCAAGTTTCTGAAGATGATTTGAGGATTACTGATAGAACACAGTGCTGAGACAGATACGAAATAAACAATCAATTACCCATAAAGAACAACAAATGAAAAAACAAAACATTTAAAGTTCATGTATTTGAGCCCCAATGTATATGCCTGGGAATGGTTTCCAAGGCTTTTAAAATGCTAAATAGCACAGTGGTTAGTCTTTATCGTTGATTGATAAGTTACAAAAATCTAAAGTTTTTATTACTGTGTATGTAAAGCCAAAACCTTCTTTTTTGGTTTTGTTTTGTCTAGAGTATGGAAAATTTTACCCTAAACCCTTCACTATTTTTTTTTTCTTTTGCAATCTGTATACTACTGGGGGAATTCCACTTAGCTTCCTGTGTTCCTGTGCTGGAGGGAGCCACAGGAAGTGAGAGGAAATCTCTACAAAAGTAAGGTGAATTCCCCTTTTAGACACTTGTGACCAGCACCAAAATAGGTGTTCCTTTGGAAGATTTACCATCCAACTGCCATACAATCTGGGATTTTTCATCTATTTCTGTCTTTCTGCCAATGGTCATTGGACCATAGAAAGATTCAATGAGTGAATCTACCCAGTGGTGTATTTAGGTTTTGTGCTGCCCTAGGCCTAACTAAACTTGGGCACCCCCTAATTTAAATATGACCCACCCCTTCCTGTAAAGCCACACCCCTTCCTGTTTAGGACCCACCTTGTCTCTGTAAACCACAGACCACAACTACAGTCTATCAGTGCCCATCAGCATAGCTTCATCAGTTCCCATACGTTCAGCATCATCAGTGCCACCTCTTTACTGCCCGTCAGTGCAGCATATCAGTGTGGCCTCATCAGTGGCCACCAGTGCAGCCTTATATGTGCCCATTAGTAAAGCCTTATGTCACGGGTTTAGTAAGATTACACTTTTAAGATATTTGGACTTGTGTTTGCTGCCACTAATTGTAATTATAGGATCATTTCACTTATTTGTATAATAAATAGGAAGTCCATAGTCATTATACAAATAATGAAATATTTTTTTTGCTGCCCCCCCTGCAAAGTGCCGCCCTAGGCCTGGGCCTTGTTGGCCTAGGCCAGGATAAAGCACTGAATCTACCTAGAGGCAGCAAAAAAAAAAAACAAAAAAAAAAAAACTTGATAATGATTCTAGCCCTTCCTGCATTATTGGAAAAAGTTTGGACTCTAATCCTTCCCACTCTACTTGAAATTTTTTTTTAGCTATACATGTACTATAATTGCCATCTTCCAACACATTCTGCTTTGCCACCTTTCTGTATGTTAGAACCAAGAGCCTATTAAGTGAAGCAAACTTTTAACTCCTAATTCCTCTAATGGAGTTGTCCTGTGTTACATTGTTTTTTTCCAAGTCAATGTGAGGCAGTGTGTGACCAAACATTTTAATTACAAGGCGTGAATATTAAATCATTAAAAATGGATAAACAAAAACATTTCTGACATGGACGTTTAGCTTTGTTACCCGCTGACTCTGGCACCCCACTGGCACAACTTTCAATGAGCTTACACCACTAATCCATTTACTTTAGAATGAACTTGGTGAGAAAGATGCCAAGTCATTTCTTCTGTATTTTGATGCAAATTGGGAAAGATTAAAAATTCCATTATTACTGCCCAGGAACCAAAGTCACATGCCATTGTATGTCATATAAGTAATAATTATTTAATTTACTTCTCCCGCACATCCTCATTGTTGTATGGAATACTTATGTGCTTATCTTATAGAAATGGGTTGGTGATAATGTAAAAGTAATTTTTAGAAAAAAAAACTTACTTGCTAAGGTTGGCATTATTAATTAAGTGATTATTTGTACACAGTAACCGGATTATCATGAACAGTGCTGGAATTTTTTCTTATTTGGAACTGTCAGCACACAAGCCAGTCTAACCTAATTTATATAGAACTGAAATATGTACAAGTTAAGATAACTTCCACTCCAAGTTCAACTCTTACTGCTTGGAAATCCAAAAGGCACTACAGAAACATAGATGCATGATGACTAACTAGTTAATGATTTAATTCATATAAATGCAATGATGGTTATGATGTCACCTAGTGTGCACTGTTCTGTTGCTGGCTAAAGGATACTTACCAGACCGGTCTCCAGGCCATAGGACCAGATTAAGCAGACATGGGCCGTGGGATTAGGTTTCATGCCAGCCATTCCAGAAACATGAGTAGCTGTATTATGTTCGAAGTGGTGGTTATCATTAAAATCTTCTGGCAGATGAACACATTGTAAAGTTCTCTTCTTAGGTTCAGCAGTGTCTGTGCTGAAGTCAGAATCATAAGTGACTCTTTAGCCCCTTAGTCTGGACAATCAGCATCTCTGAATGTGGACTGATTGCATAATTTATATGGTTCTGGCATGATCTACAGCTTTTTTGGTTAAAGAAAAAGTAAATTAGTGCCAGTATTCCATGCAGAGCTCTTTCTCAGCATCCTGAGGAACAATGAAATGCGTAAATAGCTATTATGTTGCTGGCTTCATTGGTTCAGTATACAGTTAAAAAGCATATACATCCACTCCTGACTAACTGTCATAAAAGCTGCTTTGGAACAAAGAATGCAGCTTTGTTTTTAGACTTTAGGTCTGCTTTGATAATGAATAGACCTAAGTTTAGTTACCTGCTTTTAATAATTATGTGTATTCATAGTCATGATCTGTATGCAGACCTTAAGGAGCTGAGCTGTATAAGAACAAGACATGAGCACAATGAACCATGTTATGGCATGGCCACCAATGCTGGTTATTCTCCAGACTAGAACTGGAGATATGCAACATGTCAAGCATTAAAAACTACGAAGCAATGGTACTCCATGGATAACAGCATTGTCACCCATCCCATGGATACTATCTTTGGAAAAGTGTGGTATTGCAGGTGAATTGGTAATTGGACCTGCCAATTGTTGTTACTATGTAATTTGCCATAGGAATGATTAAGCTGGAGAGGCATAAGGGGCATTTGTCCTCTGGGTGACTAATGGGATATGTAGGGCAGCTGACCTTTGAATGGAGATACTTCACCAGACAGTGATCAGAATGGGACCTGCAGTCAGTGATACATGGTATATGTTATATAGCTATCTCAAGGGCTGGACAGAGGAAAGTCTTCCAGAACTTGCTTTCTATTTAGCTCTAAGAAGTAATGAGAGAAACTAAGGGCCACAAAGGAATCTGATGTTGGCAAATGTAAAAAGGTGTCTCAGAATAAACCATGTTCTTTGGGAACACCCAACTTTCACCATAGCCAACAATTATGCAGTACCTCAGTACACTTCATGCAGGATGCTTTCTTTAACTCACAAATCTGTTGGTAACTTGATAGGACCACTTGGTTGTGCTTGTCCTCCCCCACCCACCCCTCCCAAATGAAAGGTTCCCAACCCTCATTTGTATTGAGGATTATTATAAACTGTTGATACCTTATTTCTATGAAAAGAAGGGTAAGGACTTAAGGACTAGCATTGTCTGGTATTTGTAAAGTAGAGGAGGTGGATTTCAACTTGTGTGCCTGGTCTGCCTGTGCCTGTGTCTGTCCCTCACATATGGTTTGGGGGGGGGGGCATTTTAATAAAAATAAATAAATAAATAAACCGATTACCAGGTTCTGTGGATCAGTGAATCAGCTCCATTAAAGCGCAGTTCCGGGCACAAAATCGACCTAATCGATTTTGTGCCCATCCGCTGGATCTTCTTCACCTGAAAAGGAATTGGATAGTTAGGTATATTTTTTTTTTTTACTCACCTTGTAATTGTAGATAGAAAATGCTCACCTCTTCTTCACTTCCTCCCTCTGTGCTGCGGCTCCGCCGTCACTTCCTCCTTTGCGATGATTCCTGGGAGCTGAACGTCATCGCTCCCAGGAATCAATGCGACGGCACTGGCCCCGCTCGTCACTTCCGGGGCGACGCCGCATTCCCTGCTAAACAGCTTCTGGGCATGCCCAGAAGCTGTGGAGGAATGCGGCGCCGCACCGGAAGTGACGAGAGGGGCCGGTGCAGGCGCATTCTGGGAGAAGAAGACACGGAAGAGGACGCGGAAGAGGATCGCACCGGCTTCAGCTGCCCACAAGAGAGATGGCAACGCTGGAGAAGAAATTTTATAAGTGAGTATTTCTTCTTGCAGGTAAGTGCTAATCGGGACAAATCAGAGACTAGCCATTGTGGAATGTACTAGCCCTGACTGTCCCGGGGGTATGTCTATTGAAAAAACGTTTTCGTGCCCGGAACTCCGCTTTAATTTCAGGAATTGAACTAAGTCAATCAGATCACTCACCTCTAACTGGAAGTACCTATAATTGGAAGGCTCAACCCTCTGGCAAAAATAGTTATATCCAAAGTACTGTCTTCATCTTGTATTAAAGGACCTTTATTTCTAATAGTGGTAAAAGTCTATACTTATCTGAGGGTAGAGCAAATTACAACCACTCAGCAACCATTCAATGGCTTTGTAGTAAAGGTCAACACTGATTCAGTGTATCAATCCAAGTAGCCCCTACTTCTATCACATCAACTGCAGGACCATAATATGCATGTTGTTTTCTCTATCAGAATGATTAACAGCATGTCCAAAATTGAATGGAACCTGCCATTACAGTATCTGCACCTCTAATGTGATTTACAATCACAGCTAATTTGGGGGAATTATCTTAATTCTTTCAGGATTTTAGCTGTTTACTCAGATGTACTAGTAATCACCCCGTGATTCATGATTAATGGGGCTATTGGTGTTGTATTTAATTGTTCTACATTTAAGAGAATTGTCTTAATTGTAAGTTGTTTGACTAAATAATCATAGCATTATCTTTGAATGCTAAAGCAGGCTTTATATAAACAATAATATGACTAATGAAAATAAAATAACGTTAATATATGGTATAATGCGCTCCCTAAAGTAAAATGTAAGCACATTAATAATATAATTTACTAAAGGTTGGCCATGAGAGTGGACCTCTGTTTGAAAATCTCAAACAGCTCCAAAGGAAGTTTCTGGTTTTTAAAAAGGCCCCTTGCAGGAAAAGCATTGTGTATGTTCATTAGGAACATACAGTATATTTAGTTATTATTGCAGTGTTTAAATGTAGATGTAAAGCTTGAAGATTCTTTCTTTAAACTTACATTGGTCCAGCTTGGTTAGACTCATTTTAGATCTCCGCCATGAAGGGAGTGCCTTGTTTTCTCAAAGAACACAAGGCACCCTCTGATTGGATGAGGCAAAAATTGTGATGGTATCCACCATTCCTCTCTGCCTTGTCCAATCACAGAATGCCTTGTATTCATTTAAAGCTATGCAAGATGCTTTCCAAGAGACCCCCTGTGTTCAGTATACACATGGTAAGTTGTTCAAACAGCACCCGGAAGAGACCAGCACTGGTTGTATGTAGCACAGACTACTACATTACATTTGTGCAACCCCGGCGGCCCTCCCGATGGGAACTGTGAAGGATTAGATGTAACCGAGGTGAACCAATGTGAAATTTTATAAAAGATCATTGCTGGAGTTCAGCTTTAATTCAATTATCTTTTGTCTTCAAAAATTAATATTTACCTTTCTATCTATAAAGGACCGGCTTGCACCTTTTTTTCCATTGTTGAATCTCAGTGCTGCTTATCTTAACAGCCATTATTTTCCCCACTGTATATATATATATATATATATATATATATATATATATATATATAAAAAAATATATATAAATTACCACCAGAATTGTCCAGTGTCATCATCCAACCCACTTCCTGTAAACCCAAGGTGTCAAGAATACGCTCCGGGGTGTGTGTCATCAAGCCACTGTGGGCTTACAGGAGAATTCTAGAATTTTGCAGGTAAAGGCACCATGTAATTACAACATACTGTTCTTTGCAGTATTCAGAACAAAGAGAAGGGTTAGGACCTTGTGACATCACATGGCCAGACCAAAGACATCATGATTTAAGATATGCATGCTGTGAAAAGCAAAATGGAAAAATCACATGCCCTGCATCTGGTATCCGTTTATGCAATTACTTTATGGTTTACATTTATTCTGGTACTTTTTCTCTTCTTGTTTTTTTTTTTTTTTATTGCTTTCTCTTTCTATTTTAATTATTTGGCGGCTCCCCTCACCTGTCATTTTGCTGATATGTGATATTGTGATGAGGTGTCAGTAGGGTCCCCGTTCATTTAGACTTAGATGACTAGGGTCAGTTGACCTGCCTATACAGATGCTGAACATGTTATACTATAAGCTATATACCACATATTCTCTTGTAATGATGATGGATGACTTGATATTTGTTTGTAATGTTTTATTTGTTAAACACCAAACCTTGATTTTTTATATATACAGTATCTCACAAAAGTGAGTACACCCCTCACATTTTTGTAAATATTTTATTATATCTTTTCATGTGACAACACTGAAGAAATGACACTTTGCTACAATGTAAAGTAGTGAGTGTACAGCTTGTATAACAGTGTACATTTGCTGTCCCCTCAACACGCAGCCAATAATGTCTAAACCGCTGGCAACAAAAATGAGTACACCCCTAAGTGACAATGTCCAAATGGGGCCCGATTAGTAATTTTTCCTCCCCGGTGTCATGTGACTTGTTAGTGTTACAAGGACTCAGGTGTGAATGGGGAGCAGGTGTGTTAAATATGGTGTTATCACTCTCACTCTCTCATACTGGTCACTGGAAGTTCAACCTGGCACCTCATGGCAAAGAACTCTCTGAGGATCTGAAAAAAAGAATTGTTGCTCTACATAAAGATAGCCTAGGCTATAAGAAAATTGCCAAGACCATGAAACTGAGCTGCAGCATGTTGGCCAAGATCATACAGCGGTTTAACAGGACAGGTTCCACTCAGAACAGGCCTCGCCATGGTCAACCAAAGAAGTTGAGTGCACATGTTCAGCATCATAATCAGAGGTTGTCTTTGGGAAATAGACTTATGAGTGCTGCCAGAATCGCTGCAGAGGTTGAATTGGTTGAGGGTCAGCCTGTCAGTGCTCAGACCATACGCCGCACAATGCTTCAAATTGGTCTGCATGGCTGTCGTCCCAGAAGGAAGCCTCTTCTAAAGATGATGCACAAGAAAGCCTGCAAACAGTTTGCTGAAGATAAGCAGACTAAGGACATGGATTACTGGAACAATTTCCTGTGGTTTGATGAGACCAACATAAACTTATTTGGTTCAGATGCTGTCAATCATGTGTGGCGTCAATCAGGTGAGGAGTACAAAGACAAGTGTGTCTTGCCTACAGTCAAGCATGGTGGTGGGAGTGTCATGAGCTGGGGCTGCATGAGTGCTGCCGACACTGGGGAGCTACAGTTCATTGAGGGAACCATGAATGCCTATATGTACTGTGACATACTGAAGCAGAGCATGATCCCCTTTCTTCAGAGACTGGGCCGCAGGGCAGTATTCCAACATGAATTCCAACATGAATTCCAACAAGACGACCACTGCCTTGCTAAAGAAGCTGAGGGTAAAGGTGATGGACTGGCCAAGCATGTCTCCGGACCTAAACCCTAATAGGCATCTGTGGGGCATCCTCAAATGGAAGTTGGAGGAGCGCAAGGTTTCTAACATCCACCAGCTCTGTGATGTCATCATGGAGGAGTGGAAGAGGACTCCAGAGCTCTGGTGAACTCCATGCCCAAGAGGGTTAAGGTAGTGCTGGAAAATAATGGTGGTCACACAAAATATTGACACCTTGGGCCCAACTTGAACATTTTCACTTAGGGGTGTACTCACTTTTGTTGCCAGTGGTTTAGACATTAATGGCTGTGCGTTGAGCTATTTTGAGGGGACAGTAAATTTACACTGTTATACAAGCTGTACACTCACTACTTTACATTGTAGCAAAGTGTCATTTCTTCAGTGTTGTCACATGAAAAGATATAATAAAATATTTACAAAAATGTGAGGGGTGTACTCAATTTTGTAAGATACTATATATATATATATATATATATATATATATATATATATATATATATACACATAAATGCATAATGAAAAAGTATACTGTATAGGAACATTGGGGGTTGGTTGCCCTGGAAAACAGGACTTGGAAAACAAGACTTATAAAACTTTTTTAAAATTAAGTTTAACCAAAACCAATATAATTGCCCTTTATTATACACTTTGGATTTGCAAAGGAGGTAGATTAATAATACATTTGGGTTATATAACTGTAAAAGCAAAGCGTATTTGATTATTTTACTTTCATTATGGTTTATTAAAAAAAAGCAAAGTCTTGAAAGCAGCAAATTAATGAATTATTCAGAAATGCATTTAGCGTGATGAATAATAATAAAATCAAGTAAAGTAACTAGTGGCAAAATCATAAATGTAAATCAATGTAAATGTTTACATTTGAATACCACTACGCTAACTTAATGTTAACTGTTCTAAAATAAATAATTTTCTTCTCTTAGGTAATTTTGCTGTTTATCTTAATTGCTTTGACATTAAAAAGATTAGTGTGGTGAGCACTTTGAAATATATGCGGTAGAAACCAGACCACAGCTTACAGCTACCCCAGCATTGACTTTAACAACTGATCTGAGTGTGATGAGATGACTGAGTCATTAAAGTAAAAAAAAAAATAAAACACTCATTTTTCACTGTCGGTTTCCCTCAAAATATTCCACCATGGCCCACGTCTGGGTTGATAAACGGGCTTTGTTATCTTGATAAAGCTACCCCACATTGCTGGCACCAAGCATATTTTATGGTTTTCATAATGATATCTTATTTACTGTCAAAATAGTAACAATAATTAAAATTACATGTTTTATTTCATATTGGATTGTTTTTGTATTGCTCTTTGAAGTTGGTTTAGGGCAGCATTATGTATTGAGAAAACATGTTCTTAAAGAAAGCCTTATTCAAAGCTAGAAGTTGATTCACAGGAAAAAGCTATTAATAAAGCTGCATTATATTTCAAATAGTAGTAGCTGTGCAACAGGGAGCAAACTATATTTAGGTAATTATATGGCATCATGATTAGACCATATGTTCTTTAGAAGGTTGTATGTTCAGGTTCAGCCTCATGGTATCCAGTCTTTAAAATGTAACTTTAAGCCCTTGTTAACATTAAATGCCGCTTTGAAATCATGTAACTTCCTCTACTGTGGCACAGTGGCTCGTTATCGTCCAGCGACGTAGACCTACGTCGCTGGACTCCCCCCCTTGTGGGCGGCGCTCGCGCGCTGCTGGAGGCTCGCTCCCGCTGTATTCATTCACAGCGGGAGTCGGGCCAGGGGAGGAGCAGTGGCTCTTCCCCGATCGTCGGGGAATCGAGTTTGGAGATCCGTGTAAACAAAGCGGGCGGATCGCCTAAGTGACAGACAGTGACAGATTGCAGGGTTCAGCATAGCTGAACATCCGATCTGTCCCTGTGTCACTCAGTCACCTCCCCCCCCACACGTTAGTAAGCACCAGGCATACATTAACCCCTCCCTCTCCAATAAAATTAACCCCTTCCCTGCCAGTGTCATTTTTACAGTAACAGTGCATATTTATAGCACTGATTACTGTAGTAATGTCACTGGTACCCCCAAAAATGTCAGTCAAGGGTCCGATCTGTCCGCCGCAATGTCGCAGTCCCGCAAAAAAAATCGCAGATCACCGCCATTACTCGTTAAAAAAAAACACACCAAAAATGACAGAAATCTTTCCCTTAGTTAGTAAACGCAATAACTTTTGCGCAAACCAATCAAAATACGCTTATTGTGATTTTTTTTACCAAACATAGGTAGCAGAAAACAAATTGGCCAAAAATTAAAAAAAAATTAGATTTTTACATTTTTTTGGGGGGGAATTTCATATAAAAAAATGTGAAAAATATTGTTATTTTTTCAAAATTTAAGCTCTTTTTTTGTTTATAGCGCAAAAAGTAAAAATCGCACAGGTGATCAAATACCACCAAAAGAAAGCTCTGTTTGTGGGAAAAAAAGGACATAAATTTTGTTTGGGTACAGCGTCGCACGACTGTGCAATTGTCAGTTAAAGTCGCACAGTGCCGAATCGCAAAAAGTGGCCTGGACGTAAGACAGCAAAATCCTCCGGTGGTAGAGTGGTTAAAATGCAGACAAAATGAATTCTCACCACATTCAAGTTAAGGGAAAATTCCCTTGCAAAGTAAAAATCCCCTCCCCATCAATCCCATAGTTTTAAAAATGTAACTGGGAGGATTTAATGGTTATTCCTTGGGGTAGGGGGGGTTACAACTACTTTAAATATGGGCTTGGTCTTCACCTCTAATTAATAAATACTTGATTGTTCCTTTGCTTTCAGTGCCATGAGCCAACCCCCATTATGTTCAAGTTACACATTTTTGATCATGAGGATAAGAGAACAACGGAAGGCAAAGGCACTGGTAACATTCCAAACTGCATAAACCTCCCATTGACTGAAGGATTATTCTGTTAGTTAGTCTGAGAAAACAAATAGAAAAATAATTGCTTTCAAACCAACATATGATATTCTGAAACTTCCTTTCCTAAACAAAGTTTGCAGGACATGAGGAAGTATGAGCTTAATTCAAGGCACATTCCCTATTTAATTACTCAATAGTTACTTTTATTGCTGTGTTAATATATGGGAATAGAACAAATAAATACACTTATTCAAAGTTCACCCAGCTTTTGTGGTCTATAATGAGAAAATGAATAAAACTCTCCAGTAATTGCCCTGCTCCCTGACAATTATCTGTGTATCATAAAACCAGGTAATAACCATCCGTTTATCAGGAAGAAACAAGGGCACTACCTACCCTTCAAACCATCTGCTTTCAATAGATAACATCAGTTTTCCCACTGAGTATAGGGTTTGGGGATGAGTATGATAGTATCTGAAAATGCACATAGATAAATCCAACTATAGAAAACCTCTATTAAACAATCCTAGGTTAGTAATACTAATGAGAATCCAACTACTGTATTTTCTGGCGTATAAGACTATAAAATTAGGGGGGGTCATCTTATACGCCCAGTCGTCTTATACGCCGGAAAATACGGTATATCCTGTATATTTCAAACATCAATACCTAACCATGTTACCCCTCCAGGTCCCTTGTGTGGTCCATAGTGACCGTGTTCATTTTAAGGTCACTATGGACCACACAAGGGACCTGGAGGGGTATTGCTGCATGTCTGAGCCTAACTTGATAAGAACATAAACCAATGGCATTCACTCTTACAGCCTGATCCCACAACTATTCAGAATCAAACAAGGAGAGAAGTACCAGCATGGACACTGGTAAAGTCCTCTTCCAGTTGCCTCAAGTTGTAATATGTAATTAGACATCCCTATAGGTTGGGGCACAGAGGTGGCTCATTGCTATTCTCTTTTTAACCACTAGATGTTATCAGGGAATACTTAGGTGTTAGTGGAGTTAGGTAGCAGTCCTGCTCTTTGGTAAGCTAAAGAGCTTCCTCAGTTAGTTGCCACAAGCAGAGTGATTACAGGTTTCTCTGTAGGTGGACCAGACCAGATCAACATGTAGGGTGTTGGGTCTTATTCGTTTAGCATTACCTTAGAGGGGAGGCCTGTAGTGGTGGAATGACTTTATGCATTTATTGGGATGACTCACATCCCCTGCAATTTTCTCTCTCACCAAATCCCCCTAGCACCCCCCCCCCAAAAAAAAAGAAAATAATCACTCCTCCTAGCACAAATCCTCTATCCCTAAAATTTCTCCTCTGAGTACAATTCCTCCTCCCCCCCCATTCCCACCTCCTAGCACAAATCCCCCCCCCCCCCATTTTCCCCTCCTAGCACAAGTCATCCCTACTAGCACGATTTCCCTCCTTCCATATCACCTTTTCTAGCAGAAACCCCCCAAATCACCCGTTCCCCTCCCAAGCACAAATTATCTTCCCACGTTACCCTTCTCAAGACAAATCCCCCCAAATCATCATTCCTAGCACCCCTCCTAATTTCCCCTCCTATTATTATCTTCTTCCACCCTCCAACTTTCCCCTCCCAACACAAATATCCCCCTCTCATCCCCTTGTAGTGCCCCCCCCACCTCACATGATACTACAGTGCCCAGGGCAGCCGTCCCTTCTGCCCACCCCTTGTCCTGGCCCTGGGTCACTCTTCCTATGCCATATCTCTCTGAGTTATGCTGGACTGTTTTGTAACTTAAGCTGAGTGCTACCACCTTCAAAGAATAGCTGAAGCATGTAAAAAAACTTTGCTTCTATTGGTTGACTAAAAGGTTAAAAGTCATTCCTGGTATGAACTCCTTATTTTAACCTCCATATGGGGATGTCTCCTGCAAATGAGATTTGTGCCCAAGGGGCAAGATGGGTCCATTAGTGTAAGGCCTGAATCAGAGAGGGCTGTCAACAGGTAACAGGATGGGTAGCCCCATAGATGTTTCTACAAACAATGGAGAGCAGGATAGTTCCCTGAAACTGAAGTACACAGAGTGAGTATCTATCATAATGCTCGCAATGGCATGCACTCATTGGTCAGTGCAGTCACATAGTTGTGCTGACCAATAAGCATGTTGCTAACATTATGATGGATATTCACTTTGGGGCTGGCTGTGCATTGTACTATATGGTCAACTACAACAGCAGCACAGCTGGAGGGGTGGCCAGGATATTTGGAGACATTTCTCCTTTTCATGCTTTGTTCAAAGGTGAACTTACCATTTATTTTCCCACTTATACAAAAATATATCTATTTGCTTGACATATATAAAAACTAGGTAAATTTCTGCGCTAAAACAAGTGAGTAAAAAATGAGACAATCCAAGTGATTGACAATGATCCACAAACAATAAATCAAAAAAAGTGCAGCGCTAGAATATCAATGACATAAAGTGATGACTTAAACGTCCACACGCCCCTTCTACGAGTCGGCTACTTCTGTTCTATGCTGACTGGATACATGCGGGACGCCGCTTTTGGATCCCCAGCCACCATTTTCTACATGCCTGTTTTTACATCTTTTATGTGAGTAGTTCTTTTAATAAATTTACTATTATCACCTTACGGGATTACGCAATGGTCTTTTGTACAATTTTTTTCCATACTCCCATCTGACTTCTATGGAGTTACCTTGAGGAATCTACCATCTCTCGGCGCTACCTATGATCTCTTGGAGTCTCTGAGATTTATGCTGTATCTGGCGAGGCTGTCTCATTCATTTGAGTAGCCATGGCTTTTTTGGTAAGCTGCTTCTCACACTAGTGCACTGAGGTGTCCCCTTTTCCACAATCCCTGGGTGTCACAAGGAGGAAGGATTGCTATTAAACTACACTCCTGGATTTGTTTCAACACTGGATTTTTCTTTTGGACTCTTTAGTCACTCCCATTTTTTGCCTTTGAATGAACTTTAAGTCATCACTTTATGTCATTGATATTCTAGCGCTGCACTTTTTTTGATTTATTATTTGCTTGACATGCAACAAAAAAGATGTCTATGCTAGATAGAGAGCCCAACTGGTCAACAACAATGTACCTTTTGTGAATAGGTGAACTTTATATTTAATTTCATTACATTATTTTTACACTATCTTGGTTCAGCAGGGGTACCTGTTTCTGATTAATGTTTTTTTCTAGATTTTTGGTTCATTTATTTATTTATTTATTTCAGGTACTTATATAGCACGGTCAATTTACGCAGCACTTTACATATACATTGCACATTCACATCAGTCCCTGCCCTCAAGGAGCTTACAATCTAAGGTCCCTAACTCACATACATGCACAGTAGGGCCAATTTTATACAGGATCCAATTAACCTACCAGCATGTCTTTGGAGTGTGGGAGGAAACCGGAGTATTTTTTATAGTTGATACAGATTCTGTTAAATACAGCTAAGTAAGTACAAAATTATATTGTTGATACAGAGGGTTATTTTTGTGGTATCCATTTTGCTATGATCTATGTAACTGATAGGATTGCACTTAAAGTGGTAGTAAACCGCAGATGGTTAAAAAAAAAAAAAAAAAAACACCTGGAGGACAATGGCATATTATGCTAGAATGCATAGCATACTAGCACATTATGAAATACTTACCTCAGAATGAAGCCCTCCAGTGCCGCGCGGTCACCACTAAGAGGGCTGATATCTTCTCCCAGTCTTTCTTCTGGGTTCGCACTCTCCAACTGTGTGATTTGCCAGAGCCTGAATTACATCACTCCTGGGGAGAGCCCTCAGTTTTGCCACAAAGCTCTGAAGTTCCGGCAAGGATGCCGGACCTTCAGTGCGCATGTGCCATTGGTGTCACTGGCTGCGCCCAGGGTAAATATCTACTAAACCGTGCTCGTTTAGGAGATATTTATTTTACCTAGAGGTAAGCCTACCTGTAGGTAAAAATCACAAATTGGGCTTTACTACCACTGTAATATATGATATGGTTTCTATATGCTTGTTCAATAAATCTTAACTTCAAAGAAAAAACTTTTAAAAAGATAAAAAATAAAAGCAAATATCTATTTAGTATTTGTCGCCCACTTTGCAAGATTCATACACTCCAGTGCAGTGCCTGCAGTGTCCACCAGTTGAAATAGTAGTTATCTGTGTGAAGCAAACTATTGGCACTCTCCTACGCCTTCCAAAAAAATTCTAAAGTCATGCTGTTAAATAAAAAAAATGTATATATGTTATCATTGTATCTTTTACATAGGTCATAGGTTTACGTTTAGTGGTTGTTTAAATCCAGCTGTATGCCTTGAAAAACATTATACACGTGGTCCTGAGGTCAGTCACTTGGCAAAATAGACAAATCTGAGAGCACTGGTTGGTCATCGCTTGCATAGCAGACCCCTGCAGGGAACAGCCTGAAAGGGAAATGTAAGCTTAAAATAGCTCCACGGGAATGGGCCATTGCCAAAACATCTGATACTTTTACAGACTATCGGCATGGAATAGCAATACTATGAAACACAGGTCTTCAGTTTCAGTGGTACGTGTAAAAATTACATAATAATAACCTTACCATACATGCTTACTCAGCAAGCTTATGTCTTTGGAAAGTTGGCTGACATTGAAGTGATCGAAGAACTGGATTCAATGTTGGAGTGTTTGCAATCATTACTGTACTGTTATACCTCATGGTTTAGAAATTATCTCGTTCACTAAGCTTAGATAGAATCCAAGTGCTAGCTTTCAGTATGTCATCTGAACTCGACCAAAACATTATTACTATTACCAATATTTACAGTATATGCAGCAGCATTTCTTGTGGCGCCATATAGAAACTTTACATCTCAATATCTATAACACTAAAAATCATTCAAGGTGCTATAAATAGTTTTTAGATAAATTTTGATTTGGTTTTTGGTTAGATATTATGGTTAAAGTAAACTGATAATACATACACACACATATATACTGTATATATATATATATATATATATATATATATATATATATATATATACTGTATATACACTGGTCCAAAAAAAATTAAAGGAACACTTTGAAAACACATCAGATCTCAATAGGGAAAAATCTCATGCTAGATATCTATACTGGTAGGGACTGGGTAATGTGTTAGGAATGGAAGGATGCCACATTGTTTGATGGAAATGAAAATGATCAACCTACAGAGGGCTGAATTCAAAGACACCCCAAAAATCAAAGTGAAAAAATGATGCAGCAGGCTAGTCCATTTTGCTTAAATTTCATTGCAGCAACTCAAAATGGTACTCAGTAGTTTGTATGGCCCCCCACGTGTTTTAATGCATGACTGACAATGTCTGGGCATGCAACTAATGAGACAATGGATGGTGTCCCAGAGGTGTTCTATTGGATTTAGGTCAGGCGAGCATGGGGGCCATTCAAAGGTAGAAATTCCTTCATACTCCAGGAACTGGCTGCATACTCTCGCCACATTAGGCCGGGCATTGTCATGCACCAGGAGCAACCCAAGACCCACTGCACCAGAGTAGAGTCTGACAATGGGTCCAAGGATTTCATCCCGATACCTAATGGCAGTTAGGGTGTCCATGTCTAGCCTGTAGAGGTCTGTGCATCCATCCATGGATATGCCTCCCTAGACCATCACTGATCCACCACCAATCCAGTCGTGCTGAATGTTACAGGCAGCATAACATTCTCCATGGCTTCTCCAGACCCTTTTAAGTCTGTCACATGTGCTCAGGGTGAACCTGCTCTCATCTGAGAAAAGCACAGGATGCCAGTGGCAGACCTGCCAACTTTGGTGTTCAATGGCAAATTTCAATCAAGCTCCACGGTGCTGGGCAGTGAGTACAGGGCCCACTATAGGACGTCGAGCCCTCAGGCCACCCTCATGAAGTCTGTTTCTGATGGTTTGGTCAGAGACATTTACACCAGTGGCTTGCTGGAGGTTATTTTGCAAGGCTGTGGCAGTGCTCATCCTGTTCCTCCTTGCACAAAGGAGCAGATACCGATCCTGCTGATGGGTTAAGGACCTTCTACGGCTCTGTCCAGCTCTTCTAGAGTAACTGCCTGTCCCCTGGAATCTCCTACATGCTCTTCAGACTGTGTTGGAGGACACAGCTAACCTTCTGGCAAGGGCAGGTATTGGATTTGCCATCCTGGAGAAGTTGGAATGCCTGTGCAACCTTTATACAGTCCAGGTATCACCTCATGCTACCAGTAGTGACACTGACCCTAGCCAAAAGCAAAATAGTGAAAAACAGTCAGGAAAAAATGAGAAGGGAAAAAACATGTCAGTGGCCTCCACCTGTAAATCCATTCCTGTTTTGGAGGTTGTCTTGTTGTTGCCCATCTACTGCACCTGTTGTTCATTTCATTACACCAAAGCAGCTGAAACTCATGAAGAACCCCCTCTGCTACATAACTGACTAGATCAAAATCCCAGGACTATGTATATATATATATATATATATATATATATATATATATATATATATATATATATATATATCAAGTGTCTTTCTAACATAGTTATTTAATACAATTGGAAAATTATTTTTCCTTTTTAAACAAAACTTTGTGTCTTGCTAAGTGTTAAAATCTAAATGAAATATATGCACCTTTAGAGCCCATTCACACTAGCACGACTTGTGAGGCGACTTGTGTAGCCCCAGGTCGCTTTACATAACAAAAGCAATGTTAATCAATCAGTGCCGTCTTAATTGGCACTACTGAAGTCGCTCCGACTTCAGAAAAGGGTCCTGTACTACTTTGAGGCGACCTGTGATCCGACTGTCCCATATACTTCAATGGGAGTCGCCTCCTTATCTTAATTGAAGCGACTTGTTATCAGACTTTCCAGGAAGAAGAAAGAGATTAGCCAGGCATTCCCCACAGACAAAGTCGCCTGTCTCTTGAAAGTAGTGCACAAGTCTCTTCCAAGTCATTTCCAAGTCACTTCCAAGTCTCTAAACAAGTCTCTTCAAGTCACGGGGCGACTTTCTGGTCGTGGTAGTGTGAACCGGCTCTTAAAGTCCCACAATACCCCTTGTTTATTTTCTCCTAATATATATATATATATATATATATACTACACACCCCTGCTGAGTCAAAACTAGAACTCTCTTATTGGCAGAGAGCATGAGCTTTGATGATTGCAAAACTATAGATTTGACTTAGCAGGGTATGTGTTAGACCTGTACAGAGGAACCACTGCTTCCACACAGAGAGTTGGGGTTGATTGACTAAAGGTGAAAAGACTGCGCATTTTGCAAATTGCAGTTGTTCCAGAGCTTAGTAATGAGCAGAAGCTCTGCTGACTTTCATCATCCAATCACGTGCAATCAAAAATGCTGTTTTTCTTTTTTTTTTCATTTTCCTTGCATGTGATCGGGTACTCTTTGCAAAGTGAAGCTTTACCGCATTTACTAAGCTCTAGAGCAACTGCACTTTGGAAAGTGCACAGTCTATTTGCTTTTAGTCAATCAACCCCCAAGTGTCTTTCTCTACACCGTGCTGGCAGGTGACATTTTTTTAAAACCCAGGATGTGGCTGCTTCTAAAGAAAACAACATTTCTTTTATTTAAGCTGCAATGTATTTAGCTGATTTAAATGCAAAGTTGAGTTAGGTTGAATGGGGCAAATCACAGGTTTGCTTTAAGAGCTGGCAAGGCATAAGGAATGACAGCCATAAAGGTTTACAGGACTTCTTTGAGGACTTGGTTGGGGGACCTGGTGCAGGATTGCTGCTACTTTTATTTGATTAATTTACATAGTGCTGGCAAAGTTGGCTGCACATCACAGAGAACACTGAAGCATTTACATCATTCTTTGCAGCTATCCAGTGTCCCCAGACTGGTCATACAGATGCAAACACGAAATTCTGGGTTGACATGGATGAAAGTCAGTAAAAGTACCAGCATTTTTCTTTTGGACTTAGGAGAAAACTGGAGTACCTAGAGGAAACCCAAGTAACCCAAGTAAGGTGAACTTCATAGAAGACAGTGGGCCTGGTGGACTCAATTAATACAAAGTGCTACTTATTATTAATCTGGTCATTTCTGTTCATTGGCTCAGTTGTGCAGGGGAGATGCTTGGAATTGTAGTTCTTCAGAGGCCCCCTGATACCTGTAGCTTCCTTACAGAACTGCAGCAATGTCAGACTTTCTCTCTCTTTCTGGTCTATTGCTGTACGATTATCTGTATATAATGTACAGTACTACAGAATATCGGTTATATTTTATATCATGCACACTCCTCTAAGTTTATGTTAGGTTTCCCTATTTCAGCAATGATTCTTGTACTCTGGCTAGTCATTTTGGTCATTTTCAGTAACTCTGCCAAATTTCAATCATTTATTGTAAAATATTGTCAATTTATGTTGGCAGAGACATAAAGCATATGTTTTTCTGGCCTTGTATGAAATTGTATATACCAGTTACCAAAAATACAGGGTGCAATTTTGTATTTACTGTCGCCTCTGAAAATAGCACATGAAAGGAAATATTGGAAGTAAAAAATGCATGGTCAGTATATTATCCAGATATACTTAGAAAGGATTGTCTGTTGTACTGGCACCTCACTGTTAGCTGCCGGGTATGGCGTGTAATGTGAAACTACGGAATATCTTAAAGGGCAAGTACAGTTACTTGTGGCATAGCTAATGTAGCAAGCTCTGCCAAGAGAGCATCTGGCTAGTAAAAGTATTATTGTTAACCATGTGGTGTCTGTATTTTAACCAATACACATTTGCTTACTAGTAGAATCATGCATTAACTTGCTAAATAACTTTGTTGGATGGTACTAATTTAATGAGATGAGGGATGTGTGATATAAAATAAATGACAGGACAAAAACACTTTCTGAGTACCAGCATCCAAGTGCAAGGGAACATAGCTTGCTTGTTGTGCCTCAGAAGTTCTTTCATTTAATGATAGGCCTGCTGTAACGTTCTCATGTTAATGATCAGCCAACACTTAGGGATCTTCATATTAATGTTTTTACCCAAAATTCACACACATTTCACCCAATGTTTACCCAATTTTACATAAGAGTTCAGTGGAAAATGGGTGAATCTTGGGTGAAAGTTGGATAAATCTTGGGTGAAAACATTATTAAATCCAGCCCTTGTAGATGCCTGCTTATAGTCTGTTACCCAGAGTTCACTCTTTATTCAGTGCTTGAATAATAAATCAAGTTCCCATTACAAAGACTATAACAGATTAGAGAAATCCACACGTTGAAAACTTATACATGTTAAGAATATTCCAATCAAACAGATGACTCGGCAACATGCCTGGTTAGTTAAGATTTGTATACAGTGTGTATTATAATTGTGAATTTATCCTTATGCCTGCAGTTCCATTTTAAGTCTTAATTATTGTAGTGCTCATTGTAAAAATGCTGGTTATGGGTTTCAAGACTAAAATAAGTGATTCTATTTCCAGAAATTACATATTAGTTTAGCAAGGCCCTGATTGAATGTTTGTGCTCTCAAGACTCCCTTCAAGGTGCCAACTTTATTCTCAACAGCCAGTGTAATCAGAGACCTGCATTTAAAATACACTCCTCTGGCTCCTCAGGAGACAGATATAGGCAACAGATTTGTTGTGGAATGGCTTTGTATTTTTTTAAACCTACTTTTATATAAGATTTAAATTACCATTGTAATCCTATGTATTTAGCATTACTGAGATCAACAGTTAAGCCCCGTACACACGTTCAGATAATCGGACGACTTATCGTTCGCATTTTGTTGCATGATACTAACATCGAATTCAATGCGTACAAACCGTATGATTTTTGTTGTACGATTCGGGAAAAGCTTCCTGGTTGCATAGCTACGTATCAGATGGTACAAAACAAAAACAATGGCAGCCAAGATTTTCCATGCTATTTTAGTGTTTCTGATCATGCGCGGTCTTTGTCTTTCGATTTTTGGCGGACGCATCGTGTACTGATGAAACGATTGTCATTCGCGGGGCTATCGTACAACAGAAGTTTTCCTGTTTGTCCCTTCGGATTTTGTTGGATGAACTGTGGAGATCGGCTGTCGAAAGCTGTGTACTAACGCGTCGAAAGCGAGTTTTATCGTATGATTATTGGAACGTGTGTACGAGGCATTAAACTATGCTTAAGAGATTTATGAACTCTGCTCTGGTAATGTTGTGATTGACCTCACATTGCTGGCTCTATCAAGGTGAGACAGTAGTCTCTTAACTGTTCATGCACAGAAAACCTGGTTCTAAGGGCGGTGGAATCCAAGTAAGATCATGTATTATTTCAAAACTGTTGTCTAGTAGAAGTAGTATAACTCTTCATGTGTCTCTATGTTCCAAAATTGTATCCCCTAGTTCTTTAGGACTCTTCTCAGTTCTGTAGGATACCAAAGGTCACCCAATTCATCCAGTGACAGTTGGCTCAATGACATTCCCTGGCCAAACCTGCTCAGTAAAAAGCAGATTGACCTGAAGGGATTCTCCGAGCCCATTACTATTGTTTGCCCTGATACAGCCAGAACTTTTAGGGCTCCCCCTTCCCTCCTGCATAATTACAAATTTACATTCTCCTGAAGAAAACATGTAGGCCAGCAGAAAGATCTTTCTTTCTGCATATTTACCACTGTATATCACTGTATATTTAGGCAGGTCATAAATTATGAATATTTCTTTCCTTCAACCACTGGTTGAAGGAAAGAAAATTGCTTTAACCCGTGGCAGATGGGGAAATACCTCAAGCTACGCCATTGTATTCCGTCAGAATGCAATGATCACTCCGGGCAGCGATAGCGAATGAAAATAAAAAAAAAACATGCTGGTAGTACTCAGTGGATCAATAGAACCAGGCTGCCCATAGATGCATTGAAATTCAGCCAGTTCCTGCTTAACCAGCTGAATTTCGCTCTGTCTATGGCTGGCTTACCAGCTTATGTTTTGAAGCCATGATCATCATCTTATCTGTGCTAAAAGGGGACTGTCTGAGTTGGTTTCATCTACATGAAGTCTCCCTCCTTTAAGTCCTATTTACCACTTAAAGTTTAAGCTCTATTTACGACGTTTGTAGTGGCAATGCAACATTCTGTATCAGATATGGCACCTTGGGGTGAAAGCATGGGGCTTGGCAGGAAGGGAGTAGAGAGTCTCATCACCACAATGTTGAGACTTTATAAAGAGAACTAATCTTTCTTTCTAATTTCCTAGTCACAAAAACACACTAAACAACACCACAGATCTCAATAGGTGCTTAAAATAATCTTAACAATATACTTGCCATATAAATCAAAATGTTGGTAGGATGCCTTGATCTATTGAATCATTTTTGAAAATTTTTATTGTTTGAAGGTGGTTGTTTCGATAGAAAATTGCTTGTGTCTGCCCAGCAGCAGGATACAAGGTTTCTAATGTAGAATAGGATTTGGTTAATAGTGAAACAATTCTCAGACACTCTGTGGTGGTTGTTGATATGTGGGTATATTGTCTGCTAAGACATTCGGAAAAGCAAGTCAAGTTTGCTTTAATAAAATGTGACTTGATTTGTGCAGGAGTCCAGCTTTACTCCTGAAGTGGCATCAGAGGAGCTGTGCAATGGCTCTGACATGAATAGTGTCGTACAACACTTCATACATTTTTCTGTGTAGGCGTGAACCTGGTGTGTTGGGCCACCATTTGTATACATAATCAAAGTCTGCCAAGCCTAACTTAATAATGAAATGTGTTTGTATCTCAACCATCTCAGCGCACTGTTGTGATTAAGTGCTGCTTGTGAATTGGCTGCGGTCATTTTATTTTTTATCTGTTATGTAAAAACAGGCTAAGCCATCTTCAAAGAAAAAAGTTCTAAGCTGTGTGTTTGACTAATACTCATTTAATATTCTTAGTGGACATTTTGGAAAACAAATGTAAACTCAACTTTCTCTGAGCAAACTTTGAAAAGCACATTTTTTAAGGGAATGAGCACTGTTACAGTGACTAAACCCAGACAATACAGTGAATACATTTTTATTCTCAGCATTTTGGACTCCTTAGCAGAGTCGTCAGTTTAAACTTAGAAGTGGTGTCCCGTTTACTTGTTTCTGCCTGGCCTTTGGACTGCTTCCATTCCCAGTCATTTTGGAACGCAAAGTCTCTTGAATGGTGTTTTTGTGTATTTCTGTCCAATTGTTATAATGTTTTCCAGTCTCTACTGGCTTCATTAAATTTTAGATCTGCTTTCTTTTTTTTGTAGATTTTTGTCTTTGCATCATAAATATGTGTTATGTTGAAGCCAAACAAACACATTTGACTTGCACAGACAAGTATTATTGGTAAGAGGACATAATGATCACTCTGGGAAACAAGAAACTAACCAGAAACATCACCGCTCATTACAAGTTGAGAAAAGATCTTAAAATGCTGAAAACTAAAAGATAAGTTGACCTTAAACCAGATTAGGTTCAAAACTTGTATCTTGTATTTTTTCAATCAATACTTTTTATTAAATTTCAAATACAGATGAAAAACAGAAAATCACATTAACAGAATGTGAAATAAGAAAAGAAAATAACCACAACAAGGTAGAATATTATTCAAAAGTAGATGGTACAGTGTTCAAACATTAGTATAAAGTTCGTACAAGTGCATAGGCATCATGCATGTAAATGTCAACACAGTTTATTCTGATGCAGGGAGGAGATGAGAGGCGTTGAACCACCCCGACTCAGAACCCCTAGGGGAACAATGTCACCAAGCCACGGTCGTCCTCACCTCCCATCATCCTCAGGACCAAAACAAGTAGAACTAAGCTAAGTAAAGGGTTACATTATAAGCTTCTAGTATCAGGTGTCAAATAGGGCCATTCCGACCAAGCTTTTTGAAATTTGTGGTGGGTTAAAGCATTGAAGGATAAGGCTTTTTCCAGTTTATAATTTTCATTAACCAGGGTGATTGCCTCAGAGAGATTTGGGGTGTCGGTGGTTTTCCACTTTCGTAGTATTAAAGTCCTAGCTGCCGAAAGGAGATGAACAATCATTTGTCTATATCCACTGACATATAGACAAAACTTGTATCTCAAGGGGGAATTCCAACTACACGTTTTTAAACAACACAGTATACTAAATCTACCAGCCTATAACATGTGTGTTGTTAGATGCACAGATCAACACACAAGGTACCCATTTGTGTTGTAGTTAACTTTGTAATAAAGGTCTTTTTCCAATGATTTGCTCAGTGGTCCAACTCAGTGTTTCTCAACCATTTTCAGTCAAGACACCCTTTAAAATTATGAACAGTCTCCAGGCACCCCATTCTAAAATGTAATAAAATATTCTAATAGCTTTACACAGTGCAGCAACATCCACATGTAGGACACCCAACGTTAGATGTGAATTATTCTTCCAAAGCAAATTCACTTCTTCACACTGGTACTGACTAGTATTCCAATGTTTCTTTTCTCTCTCAAATTCTCTCTATCAGTCAGCTAATGTGATCCCAGTGCTGAGGGAGAGGGGCACAGGAGGGTCAAACAAGGATGCTGTGGAGGCAACAGACATCATCCATATTAACTAATGATTTTATTGGTTGTTAGGAGTGTCTAGAAAGTGACAATGGTGCATAATGAAAACCTGTGGCATTGTGTATCTAAAAGGCAGGCTTGGTCCACCTGCTGGCTTGTATATAATTTTGATAATTTTTTAGGCATTTTGCAGAGGAACCCGTGAAGAAACTTTAAGGCACCCTGGTTGAAAAATGCTGGTCTAGCCCCTTGTAATGAAGAGACAAAACAATACTAGCCTACTGGAGTTGTCAGTATTCTCACATGCAGGAGGATAATTATGGTTGAAAGGAGGTTGTGTATAGCAGTGTAGAGTAGCAGAAACTGTTTTACAGAATGTACAATTGTACTCTTCACTATAGCTCAAGTGGCTCTTCAAGAGGGCAGTTTGTCTTACAAAAATAAAACCTTTTTTTTTTAAATTGAAAATAAACCTATGGTGAACTCAAACATCATAAAACAAATTAGTTTCAGAACAAAGTTCTACCAGGGAGTGTCCCAGTTCTGTGAATACAGCATTGCACCATAAGTCTTGGGGGCATCCAAGTACTGGTAGGCCTACTTTCCTTAAGGGAAAGGCTGTTGCCTAAGGTGAAAACATGGTAATGTCTCACCAATTGTGAACCAGTAGGAGCAGGGAACTGGAAGTCATGAAACAGCTCTGTAACTAGAGCTGATTTTTTCTGGTGATGAGGCTTTGCCTAAGCTCCAGAGCAAGGATTGGGCACCAGTATTGCCTTTAGTTTATTTTTCCTTCATGACCAGCCTATTTTTCATTGTGCCTTTATATGGAAGTGGCCATCTTGGTACAGGAGCTTCCTCATCTCCTACCTGCCCCCCCCCCCCCCCCCAATGAACTGATCGCTAATGGGGGAAATAATCAAGAAGAAGGAACAGAGAAGGAGCAAGTGGGGATTTCAATTAAAAAGCAAGAATAGGAAGATCCTTGCACAGCAGGTTCTCAGGTACAACTGTCTTAATTATCCATAATTTTAAACAGCTTTAAATCACAAAATGTGTTGTGAAGGAACTAAATGTGTTATATTAGTTTTTTTTTTAACTAAAACTGGAGTTGTCCTTTAGGTATAAAGGACCTCTGGTGGATTAGAATTTCCTGTATTTTAAAGCCACATTGATCCAGTTAATCAATTTATCTTATTGTAAACTAGCATCTGGTAGCATTCAGAAAATTACTGTTTTGCAACTTTTACAAGAACTTATTGTCTAAAACAAATGTAATGTAGAAGAAAAATCACATTGGATATTTCAGTTGTAACACATTACTGTGATCATTGATCTTTACTGTATGTAATCCAACAACATGTAGAAAATAATGCATTTGTACAAAATAATCTGCTTCATTCAGGCCGTTTAATCCAAGCTATTTTGATTAAAAACCTCAAACACATTTGCAATGGAAAAATAATAATTTACCTTTCACTAAACCAGAATAATGACAATCTGTTAGTGATTTTCACCCAAGTAAGCAATTACTTGTAATCGCTGTGATCACATTTGCATGTGTGCAGTATTTTATTGTGCAGTTAAAGGACAAATCTACATTTATTACCACCAGGCTGAAGAAGTTCTGGCCTATATTGTCTGGCTCATCAGAAGTACATCTAAAGAGGAAACTTTTTTTTTTGTTTTAGATAGAATAGAGCAGGACTCGACCAACCCCAAGCGCCACGACGCATCGGCGACTAGAATTAGCGACCTGGCACCTGGGTTACACTGCCGCAGGTGTCTTGTCGCCAGACATCCTAAGTCTCCTGCAAGGTGCGGGAGTCTCCCGCATGCGGACTGCAGCTCCCTGACACGTACAAGTGCTGCGCCGACACATGCCGGAGACTCCCGCACCTCGAAGGAGACTTGGGGTGTCTGTCAGCTATAACAGAACGGAGCTGATGCTTACTGTATAGTTCCGGCTCTGTCCTGTCACAGGTGGAGTGATCTCAAATGCACTCCGCCTGTGAGAGGAGATACACAGGAAGCATCGGCTCTGCATGCTTCTTCCTCACACTCTCTGCCAGCATTTCCAGTGAGCAGTACTTACAGCAGTACCAGTCAGCAGTACCAGACAGCAGTACCAGCAGCAGTGCCAGCCAGCAGTATCCACAGCAGTACCAGCCAGCAGTACCCACCAGCAGTACCCGCCAGCAGTACCCACCAGCAGTACCCGCCAGCAGTACCCACCAGCAGTACCCGTCAGCAATACCCACAGCAGTACCAGACAGCAGTACCAGCCAGCAGTACCAGCCAGCAGTGCCCACAGCAGTACCCGCCAGCAGTACCAGCCAGCAGTATCCACAGCAGTACCAGCCAGCAGTACCCACAATGCAGTACACACAGCAGTACCCGCCAGCAGTACCCACCAGCAGTACCAGCCAGCAGTACCCACCAGCAATACCCACCATCAGTATCAGCCGGCAGTACCCACCAGTTACCCACAGCAGTACCAGCCAGCAGTACCCACCAGCAGTACCTACAGCAGTACCAGCCAGCAGTACCCACCAGCAGTATCAGCCAGCAGTACTCACAGCAGTACCTGCCATCAGTACCCACAGCAGTACCAGCCAGCAGTACCCACCAGCAGTACCCATAGCAGTACCAACTAGCAGTACCCACAGCAGTACCAGCCAGCAGTACATACCAGCAGTACCCGCCAGCAGCACCCTCAGTAGTACCACCCAGCAGTAAACACTAGCAGAACCAGACAGCAGCATCCGCCAGCAGTACCCACCAACAGTAAGTCACATGTGCTAGGGGTGCAACTAGCCCCAGCATATAATTGTAAATATCCCAGCATCTGCAGTGTTTCTGACTCCTACTACCAAGACCACTTCAAATCACTGAAGTGGTCATGGTGGTTGGTATGTTCCTTTAATATCTCTCAGAAGAAGTAAACAAAGTACACACGGGTCGAATACTGGGCAACATTAGCCGGTTCATTAAAAACTGACCACCATTGGGCCCGTGTGTATGGCAGGCGACCTGACAGAAGCCTGCCATTCGGCATGCGCAGGAAAAAAACTGGCTCCTAATTTTTTTTAGCTGGCTCCTAGATTTTGAGCAAATTTGTCAAGCCCTAGAATAGAGAATAGTTAAAACCCATCAGATTTCTTTTTTCACCATCTGTGTCCTACTGAGGAGATCTTCCTTCACTTTCTGTACTGTATACACAATAGGAAATGAGAGGAAATCTGAAATACGCTCTTTGTTTTTTGAACCTGAAAAAATGCCCCCATTGGAAGATTTTTCCCCCTGTTCCTGTCCTGTGCCAGGTGACCACTAAAATGTTAATTTTCTCTCACTTTTGGTCCTGGTGACAATATCTCCTTAGTGGAAACAGAAACAACAATAAAACAGGCATTCTAGTCAATTTCATGTAATAAGAAGAAGCAACGTTCAAACTGGAGTCCCAATAGGTACTGATAGGGAGTTCAGAAATCCCGGCTCAGGCTCCAAGTGTCTTCCAGTCACCCATACAAAATGTAAACAGAAATAGTCAGCTGGCAACCTGTAACATCCAAGTGTATGAGTCTTTATTAGCTACAAGGTGGTAACTGGATAAAACAGCTTAATCGTTTTGGCCAGTGGCCCTAGTCATAGTCATACACTTGGATGTTTCGGGTTGCCAGCTGACTATTTATTTTTTTACATTTTAGTCCCTTTCCACTTTATCCAAAGCTGAAGATGGGGCCTAAAAGGATCCACCCCATCACTAGCACTGTAAACCATTTATAGCTTGTAGCTCCTATGCGTATTTAGATATTTATAGTTTTAATTAACTAGTACATTAATTGTATCAAATTTGTCTATACAATGGCTGCTGGAACACAGCATTGCACATTTCCATGCCATCAAGCACAAATGTGAACATTTCCTGTTGGTGACAAAGTATAATTCAAAACTACATGCAAGCCATCAAGGTAAGTAAATTACTATTCATCATATCAGTTTGATTTTGTCTTTGTCCTGTCTGGATTTGGTCTTGGACAGAGATGTATAGTAACTAAGTAGAACTACTTAACTACTGTACTTAAGTACCGAAAGGCGGTATCTGTACTTTCCTGGAGTAGAATTTTTTTCTCCTACTTCCACTTTTACTTCACTACATTTTTTCGATGATTTCAATACTTCTACTCCGATAATTCTTTTTTGTGCTGCATAGTTACTCGTTACAATTAAAAAAATTACCACTGCCAGAACAGTGGATGGCAGGTTTCATGAAGTTCAAAAAAATGTGTATAATGTCATGTGTAAATCAGCGCATACGAAAATAAATGCTACTGTATGTATAAATAAAATGGTCTACATATCTGCTGTTAAGGGGAAAGAGAACCTCCCCCAACCAAGGAGAGTCACAAGTGTACATAGACCTTTTTTCTGGTAAGAGGCTGATTTTGCTTTTTTCACTGGAAGTTGAGAGCACAGGTTTTGCAGTTTTGTTTCACTGGAAGAGTCTATTTGGATATTATTTTGCACTTACCTTCATTCGCCGGGTAAGGGGGAAATCCACAAATCCACAAGGTGTTGGGAGTCTGCACCTATTATTTGGAATAGCACCTGTTTTATTCCTGCACCTTTGAAAATATATTCATCTTGTTTTGTCACATATATATGGTATTATGGCATTTTGGCATTATATATATATATATGGACTTTGTATTGACTTTGATTTCATACACTCTTCCGTTATTTCATTATTGGAATATGTTGTTGTATATCACATTGTTTTATATATGATTTTGGGCACCAATAAGCTGTGGAGAAAAAAAAAAACATGCAGGGAAGAGAAGGAGGGATGCTTTAAAGGGGAAAGGGAGGGACAGCCAAAGTTACAGCCAAAGGAATTGTGATTGTCCTTTAGGTTAATCATTTGAAATAATAAAAAACAATATGATGTTCAAACTTTTGACTTCTTTCTTTAATAACTACATAACACAGTACTTGTACTTTTACTTTCAGTACCTGAGTAGCAATTTTTTTTTAAAAACTACTGGTACTTTTACTTTCAGTACTTGAGTAGCAAAATTAAAAATAAAACTACTTGCAATACTTAAGTACAAAAAATGTTGAATACCTTAGTACTTCTACTCAAGTCACTTTTTGATAAAGCACTTCCACTTCCACTTCTACTCAAGTCACTTTTTGATGACTTTTTGACTTGTACTTTTACTCAAGTATGGGTTTCGAGTACTTTATACAAGTGTGGTCTTGGAGTATGGATGGAATAGGGAAAACTAGGATCTCATAGCTAGACCTGTCATCCCTAGGGCATCCCTGGCACATGCTCTCCCATAAAGATCAACATTATAAGTATTTTGGCACATATTCTCTCTGTCTGTGCTTTAAATATTAAAATATTTGCATGCTGTATAAGGCTGGGCAGAAACAAACGGTGGCAGCAGCTCAATCTGTCCATTTCTGTCCATTTTTGGCTAGAGTATACTTTACACTTCTGTCTAATAGATACATTTCAATGATACATTTTGGTTTTACTCATTTGGAATTGCACAGATTATGCTTGCTGCATGTGACTCTTACCGTTGCCAGCTACTAGACACACAATTATGTACATAAACTGCTTTTAAAAAATTCTTGTGGTTTTCTAAGTGTGTTTAATCTGGGCCTGGTTAGTGAATTGTTTATTAAGCCATTAACACCCATTATCGAAACATTAATATTTCACCTACTAGATGTATTATTAAAAAAATATATATTATTTTAAGAAATGTATGATTTTTTAAACTAGACAAGTATGTAATACTAATTATTCAGATAGTTATTTTTTATTTGTTTTAAGAAATTTGTTATAAAATGTTTCTATTTAGTTTGGTCCTTTTAATTCGTAACATAAAGTCCCAATATCTCATATTTCTGCTTACATTATTTTGATGCAAGGGACAGGTGGTTGCATGGCAAAGGGAGTTTGTGAGCCAAGACTGGTTCTCACAGAGAATCATGGGATTGAGCACCCCATTATCATACCATAAAAACATACCTAAATAATAAAATAAACACACAGCAGGGATTGTGGAAAAGTTTAGGCCGCAGCCCCTTTATTGGGTTTTAAACTAGTTTAATTATGAAATTAATTTTAACCTTTCATACCAAACATAACCGCTGTTAACCAATAACAGACCAACATGCTTAGTCACTAAGACTCAATCAGCAATATCTTATACCAACCAAATAACAGTAAACCAACCACTGTCCACCCATAAAGTGGGCAACATTACCCACATAAAGGTGGACCATGACGAGGGGAAATAACAAAGGGGAAGGAGGGTGAGGGAGCAGGTCAAATGATCCAGAAGGAAGGCTGATAAATAATAAATAAAGTTGAGATGAAACAAGAAGAGAATGACCAACATGAGTTAAAGCTAGGTTCCGCCCCCCCCCCTCCAAAAATTAAAAGTCAGCAGCTACACATACTGTAGCTGCTGACTTTTAATATTAGGACACTTACTTGTCCTGGAGTCCTTCAATGTTTCCATCAGCTGTCGGTTGCTGCCGCGGCCACTGCCGGTAAGGCTACCCGACAGTGAAGCCTTGGTTTTCTAGCAGTTTTTCTCTGATTACAATTCTGAGGCAAGTGACAATACTATTGCATGCAAACTCTACTACACAAAGCATAGGAAGGTTAGTAGAACTCAGCAACATAGCAGGAGGCAGAAGTGTGCAATACAATTGAATGGATGGATGGATGGATAGGATTGTTAATTCTCCATAAAAGTAGGGTTACAATTTTATGGTCATGATGACATACCAGATTTTACCAGCAGAGGTCCCTATAAGCCTGGATGTTATAGATCACAGATTAATGCTGGTCATACCCTGATTGGATTTTGGCTGGTTCCTGTTGAAACAGATGAAAAAATCTTTGTGGACTGCCTTGTCAGCAAATTTGGCTGACAAAAGGAGGCCAGCGAATAGCATGTAAAAGGAGAATGCTTTAGTTGAATTTTACTTGCCATCTCTTGGTACTCTGAGCTGTTAATGGTGCTTGACTTTAGGTTTACCTGTTCATCCACTGGACATTATTATATCCAGAATTTAGTAATCCATTAGTGGCAATTTTTACAGTATTGGTTTCCTATTGCAGCAAAATTCCAACTACTGTTCCTGCTGTCTGACTTATCATATAACAACTTAAAAGATATGCAAAAAATGTCTGATATATGAAGGTCGATTTCCCAGTAGTAAACTTTTCAAGCACCCTTATCTAAATTGAATTAAACATTAAATTAAATTAAATTAAATTTAATTAAGCATGTTACCATTCACCTATGGATGTGGAGTACTGAGCTCAGTTATGAGAAGAGACATGGTAAGACAAGAGTGGTGAGTTGCAGACCAAAACATAATATGGTCAGAGACAGAGCTAAAGCAGAGCAATGAAATATCCGGAGAATTCAAGGCATAGTACAATTTGAGTTGCAGCCTGGTCAGAGAACTAGTGTTAGGTTGGTATTTTTTCCAAGTGCCCACGTGTAATGTTAAAACCTCATTTTTGGTCAACCCTAGATTACAGTCCTAAATATATCTGTGCCCCCAAGTACCTAAAGTGGGGTTAGTTTATGAAACGTATAAATTCACTGCAAAGCTGGTACCTAGAGGTGCCTGGGTGTACCTTCAGACATTAAAAAGAGCAATTTTCTAAGGTTGGGCTTTGGGCTTGTATCAACGGCATTAGTTTGAGACACCACTGAGGTAGTTAAGAATTTATTGAAAGGTGCATTGAACCTGTAGTAAAACTGCTTCAAGTGAGTTTTACATTCATTGTCTTGTATGAAAATGCAAAACCCACTTGAAACAAACAAAAGCCATCAACACAGGCAAAGCTAAACTTACCTCCCCATGCTCTCTCACTGGGGCCAAGATTTTTACCTGGGCTTTTTCCAGGTTCAGGACCTTTGGCCATATTGGTTGGCCAGGCTGGAATAGCGTAACTTACATGCATGCACTGGGAGGTATCAGAAACGTGTAACGCTCCTGTTCCCCGACAGCTGTTGGTCTCATTCCAGCATCCTGGTTTTGGCTGAGCTACACTCCCTCTGTCTGATTGTCCACCTGCAGGGTGATTGATGTAGACCAAAACTGTTTTAAGCCTGCCAAGTTCTCAGTGTCACGTTTGTGATAGTGTTTGCAACACGTGCTTCAAGCTTCCTGTGGTCTGCCCTGTTCCCATACCTGTACCTTTGTCTTCACCTGCCCCCTGCCCTGCGTTTTAGTTTGGATTCCCTTGTTGACAACCTTGAATTGGATTTTGACTTTGCTCAAAATTCTGCATGCCATGAACCTGGACTGTCACTGACCATTCTGCCTGTCTGCCAACTGCAAGAACCTGTTTACGATGCTCGTTTACTGTGCTCAGTTAGTGCCTGCCCCGGCATGGTGGCCAGGCACTATTGAATTGTGTATACGACCTGGGGGGCAACTAAGTATAAGTAGGCCTGTTTACCTTTTGGGGAAAGGGGGCTGCTATAGGCTAAGAACACAGAAGCCAACTTAGTGCCTGATCATCAACGCTAGGGGTGACAGGATGTTTATTCATTCTAGCACTAAAGCATATGAGTGAGTTGCAGGAGGAAAAGGGTAAGCTTGGTTAAGACACATCTGTGAATACCAAAGAAAACACCTCTGGGTGATAACTGTTCTATGATATCAGACATGAAAGTTAGTAAAGCTTTTTTTTTTTTTTTTTTTTTTTCAAATGACTTATAAAAATGATGTGTGTTGAGAACAAGTTTCTTTTACATCTCTGCCTATGAACACAACTTAGTGTGGTCTCAAGAATAGTCCCATATCACCAAAGCAATTATCATCAAAATCATGTGTGAATACCAGAAGAGAAAATTATTGTGTCTTACAGTTTTTCACACATTTTTAGTTATCATTTTGGTGATGGATGTGAGAAAGAAGTGAATAGAACCCATTGTAAATTATTCATGTTGCCATCTGTTTAGAGTATAGCTAATCCCATTTAATTGGGAAATGCCTGGAAAAATTGGAGGTGTATAGTTGAGTTGGCACTTGGTGACATAAGAACAATACTATAAGCATTCAATGTAGTTGGGGCCAATATGTATACATGGGTGAGCTAATTAACTCCCTTGTCTTTGTATGATTTTCAGTATCTCAGGTTGCCTTCATTTATGTTCATCCTTGAGAAAGAAGCCACTTATACTCAATGGTATCTCAGAGATGAAGGTCTTGAGAGCTAAAGTGTACCATGCATACTGATTACAGGGAATATCTCTGGGGATGATTAAAATGCAACTTGCATTAGGAGAAATGCTTCAAAACCAGTTAACAACAGAAAATAACTATTTTAGAGAACGTTTTAGGCTATTCAGAAATATTCCTTGCACATCTTTAATGTTTTGATTTTAAATTAAATATGTGCAATCTTATACCAGTTTTTATTTGCACATGGACTGACCCCTTACAGTAACATTTTTCCTTACTTATCCCTTTTCCCTTTTATTTTCCTTCCATTCCTTCCTCCTTCCCTCCCTTTTTTCCTTCCATCATTCTGTCCTCCCCCTGCTTTTCTTGTCTTTTCCTTCCATCATTCTATCCTTCCCTTCTTTCCTTGTCTTTTCCTTCCACCTTTCCTCCCTTTTTTCCTTCCTTCTATCATTCTGTCCTTCCATCATTCTATCCTTCCCTTCTTTCCTTGTCTTTTCCTTCCATTCCTTCCACCTTTCCTCCCTTTTTTGCTTCCTTCTATCATTCTGTCCTTCCCTCCTTCTCCTGTTTTTCCTTCCATCATTCTATCCTTCCCTTCTTTCCTTGTCTTTTCCTTCCATTCCTTCCACCTTTCCTCCCTTTTTTCCTTCCTTCTATCATTCTGTACTTCCATCATTCTATCATTCCCTTCTTTCCTTGTCTTTTCCTTCCATTCCTTCCACCTTTCCTCCCTTTTTTCCTTCCTTCTATCATTCTGTCCTTCCCTCCTTCTCCTGTTTTTCCTTCCATCATTCTATCCTTCCCTTGTCTTTTCCTTCAATTCCTTCCACCTTTCCTCCCTTTTTTCCTTCCTTCTATCATTCTGTCCTTCCCTCCTTCTCTTGTTTTTCCTTCCATCATTCTACCTTTCCCTTCTTTCCTTGTCTCCTTGCCTTTTTCTTCCTTCCTTGTTCAATGCACGTGGACTGACCCCTTTCTTTTCTTTTCCTTTACTTTTACCTTTTCTAACTATTCTTCTTTCCCTTTTTTCTCTTTTCCTTCCTTCCTTCCTTCCTTCCTTCCTTCCTTCCTTCCTTCCTTCCTTCCATCCTTCCTTCCTTCCTTCCTTCCTTCCTTCCTTCCTTCCTTCCTTCCTTCCTTCCTTCCTTTCCCATTTCTTTTCCTTGTATCCATAAGTTCTTCCTCCTTTTCTTTCCTTACCTTTTCGTTCCTTACCTTTTCCTTCCTTCTCGTCTGTTCCTTCCTTCCTTTGTTTCTTCCTGTTTTTCCTTGACTTTTCCTTTCCTTTTTTTTTCTTTTTTCTCTCTTGTCTTTTTTTCCCTTTTCCTGCCTTCCTTTCCTCGCTTTTTATGGCTTCCACGTGGTTCTCTATAGTAGTGACATTTGTAAGGCTACACGTTTTAAGAGTTAGTTGTGCAACGTCTGCATGATTATGGGCAATATGTGACCCCTGATTTTTATGTAAAAAAAAACTATCATTCAGGATGTTTTTCCAGGTTGGTACTTTTTTCCCTAAGATAAGACTGGCTCCAGGGATGTCTGCTCGGAACATAATATGCACCCCCATCCAAAACAAGCAAGTTTATGTCACAATCATTCTACAGAACAATTATACGGTGACATTTTCCAGCATGTGCTCATTATCCCCTCAGGGTGGACTATGCTCAAAAGCAGCCTTGACATATAAAGAACTAAAAGATACATTGCATGGAGATTAATAGCCATTAATTTAGGGTTGAATAATGTACTGTATCTACAGGTAAAAATATTTTTTTTATTGTGACATTTGATGTTTCTTTGAAAACTATAAGCTACTATTTTCGGGATTTTTCATAATACTTATGTAACATAATACATAGTATGGATATCCTTAGTTTAAGTTTATTGGTTTGCCCTTGGGGAAAATGTGTGCTAAGTCAGAGAAGGCGATATGACATATTTGTATAATATTATGACATTGTATGGATTGTAAATTATACACAGTTCCAGCTTGAGTACTTTTCTGGGCATATGAAAACTGTGTATCTATGAAAAGTCTCACTAAAACATATTACACACACACATACCATGACCCGAGTGACATAAATATCCCAAATGTATCCATTATCTCATGTAAATATATACACACGGTGAGGACAGTCCATGTATTTTCTATGCAAGGATTTGACACTTGGAGTTTCAAAAAGCCTGCCTACTGATGTTACAGTAGATTTCTAATATAAAATATATGTTAATGGAAATGTTTCCTTGCAAAGGATTCTGCCATTCCTCCATTCCAATCAAACATGGACATTAGGCATTTAAAGCATCTAAACATTACATCATTACCCTTGAAGAATATAATCAAAGCTATGGGCCCTCTCCCCTGAAATATTCACATAAACACAAATTTGCATGCAATAAATATACATTCACTGGTTACTTTATTAGGTACACCTTTCTAGCACCGGGTTGGACCCCTTTTGCCTTCAGAACTTCCTTAATTCTTCATGGCATGGATTCAGCAAGGTGTTGGAAACATTCCTCAGAGATTTTGGTCCATATTGACATGATAGCATCATGCTGTTGCTGCAGATTTGTCGCCTGCACATCCATGATGAGAACTTCCAGTTCCACCACATCCCAAAGGTGACTGTGGAGGCCATTGGAGTACAGTGGCCTCATTGTCATGTTCAAGAAACCAGTTTGAGATGATTTGGACTTTAGGACATGGTGCATTATCCTGCTGGAAGGAGCCATCAGAAGATGGGTACACTGTAGTCATAACGAGATGACATGGTCAGCAACAATAATCAGGTAGGCCGTGGCATTTAAACAATGCTCAATTGGTACTAAGTGGGCCAAGAAAATATCCCCCACGCCATTACACCACACAATTGTATATACCTAATGAAATTCGATTGCCTCATATATACTGTATATGACATACACAAAGAAAATGTGAGCTATCACTTGCTAATATAGAGTGGCACAATGTGGCAGTTGTGAAGAGAGCGATGATACTAATTAAAGTGGAGTTCCACCCCAAAATTAAACTTACCTCCATCTTCTCGCTCCGGGTCACCTGAAAAACAAATGGATAATCGCAATTTTTTTTTTTTTTTTACTTACCTGGTTTAGAAGAAAATATACTTACCTTACTTCCTCTTCCTCCCCTCGGCGGCCACGGCGATTCGTCACTTCCTGGATTTGCAATGATTCCTGGGAGCTGAACATCATCGCTCCCAGGAATCAATGCGCCTGCACCGGCCCCGACGTCAGTTCCGGTGCAGGCGCCGTCCAACCTTGCTAAACAGCTTCTGGGCATGCCCAGAAGCTGTGCAGGGAGGACGCTGTGGCACCGGAAGTGACAGCGGGTCCGGTGCAGTGCATCGTGGGACCGAAGAAGACGGAAGAGGACACAGAAGATTATCGTGCTGGCTTCAAGCTGCCCACACCTGAGATGGCAGCGCTGGACAATACATTGTCAAGGTAAGTATTTCTTCTTGCAGGTAAGTGCGACCTGGGACAGATCAGAGGCTAGCCATTGTAGAATGCACTAGCCCTGACTGTCCCGGGGGTATTTTTATAAAAAAAAAATGTCCCAGGGTGGAACTCCGCTTTAAAATGGTAAACATTGGCCAACAACAAGTCAAAAGACGCTTAGTGAATGGCACTATAAGCAGTGGCAGGGTGCATTTTCTTTAATGTACTTTCAGTGGAAAACAAGGAAGTGGGTGTATAATAAATGTGAATGTTATTTTTTATATGACCCTCACTGACCCCGTAGGGACTGTTTAAGGCTTTTTTTTGCCATTGCAGACATCTTTCTTCACAATATACAACAAGAAGTCAGAGAAATTTTCTCCAAAGTGTGGGAAACTCTCTCTTAGGCTAAGTTCACACTATTGCGGGTCCAGAAATGCGTGTAAATTGCATACATTCCCGCACCTGCAGCCAAATTGCATTACTCTTTAACAGACATGCAAGGGTGCGTTTTCAGGTGCAAGAAACGACATGGTGAAATAGCACCACGCGGTTCCATGTGGCCATGTTTTCACACAAAGGTCAGACACTTTTTCCACATGGAAATCGCAAGTACAGCAGCCCATTCAAATAAATGAACATATCTAGCAAACACGCACCACCAATACACATGGTGCCATTCAGTTTGATGTGGCGTGATTTTAAAAACTCATGCCTGCCATACTTTTTGTGCGTTCCTTTTGGCAGCCCAGGGAATTAATAGACTTTCAAAAATGCACTGCACAGGAATGTGCAAAAACGCATGTGAGCGCACACAGTGTTAACTGGCTCTTACACAGTTTTCGCTAGAATAATTGTCCCCACTGGAAACAATATTTTCTATTTCTGTTTCAGTGACATATTAAAATGTTAGATTTTCCTTCACTTTCAGCTCCAGTGATAATGGTCATTACCCATGTAGAGAGGGTGAATGTTCACAGCTGGGACTCATAGAGCAATCAAAAACCTGACAAAGGTTCCAGCCCGCACCACTCTTAAGCCGGCCATGCATGGGTCGAATTCTGAACAAATTGTCTTTCAAAAATCATAAATTTTGTGCGTTTTGTCATCCGATGGTGCCACCATTGATTTTGACATTCAACCAACCAAGCCTTCAGTTTCACCAACTATTTTTTTTTTTTTGTGGATGGGAATCTTCTTTTCTTTCCAGGTCACAGCTCATGCGCATTTCTTTCCATCATTGATTAGAAATTAGTTTGTTTTTCCAACATGCCTAATCACTCAAATTCGATGGGTGCAAAATCGGCCACTAATGGTGTGAATTTTGAAAGAAAATTCTTAGTTACGATTTTCATAAGAAATTTCTTTTGGCATTTGACTCATGCATGGCCTGCTTAAAGCAGAGTTCCACCCAAAAGTGGAACTTCCAGTTTAAGGCCTCCTGCCCGCCTCCTGTTTGTGAAACTGAGCTTTTGGGGAGGAGGGGGGGGAGCAGGTACTCGATTTTGACAGGTATCCGCTCCCACTTCTGTTCCGGTTGCCTTAGGCCCCTTTCACACAGGCTTTCCGAGCAGATCCGCCTGTCAGTTTTTCAGGCAGACCTGATCGGATGCTCCATGCAGCTCTATGGAGCGGTGGATGTCAGCACTGACATCTCTGCTGACACCCGCTGCTATCCAATCCGATCCTGTTCCTGAAATTCAGACGGATGGAAATCCTATTTTCCATCCGTCTGGAGGATCGGATCAGAAAGGATAAAAACGGACAAGCGGTCTGTTTTCATCCGATCTCCCATAGAGGAAAGCAGGGATCTGACATGTCTGTCTCTGCACACAGAGAGCGGAGACGAACCTGTCATCTGTCTGCTCAGCAGGGATCAGTGGATCAATCCCTGATGAGCGTAACGGAGTCCACCGGGCGGAAAGCCCATGTGAATGGACCCTTAGGCGATCAGAAGCGGAGGTTCTCCTTCCCGAAGTCTTCTGGGACACGTGATGACCGGTCCTAGAAGACTTTGGGACCAGTCAGAGAGGGCAGTGGAGGTTCAGACTGGAACCGCCAGGTATCAGAGACAGTCAGCCTCTGTTACTAAGCCTATGTGCTTGAACAATGTTTTATACAGATTGCTCCTTTAGAGTGTGCCGTAGCAGCAGATATAGGGGTTGATTTACTAAAGCTGGAGAGAAACCTGTGCAGCTCTGCATAGAAACCAATCAGCTTCTATTTTTTTTTCTAAGCTTAGTTGAACAAGCTGAAGTTAGATGCTGATTGGCTACCATGCACTGCTGCACCAGATTTTGCACTCTACAGTTTTAGTAAATCAACCTCTTTCAATCAGTCAGTAGGCTCATCAGAAAAAAAAAATCTATTCCCTTATTGAGGGTGGATAGATGAATTCTCCTCTCTGTACCATTGTATTCTTAACCACTTAAGCCCGGAAGATTTTACCCCCTTCCTGACCAGGGCCTATTTTGCGATTCTGCACTGCGTGACTTTAACGGACAATTGCACGGTCATTCGACGCTGTACCTAAACAAATTTGGCGTCCTTTTTTTCCCACAAACAGAGTTTTCTTTTGGTGGTATTTGATCACCTGTGCAAGTTTTTGATCATGAGCTATAAACAAAAAAAGAGCGTAAATTTTGCAAAAATAACAATATTTTTCACATTTTTTTATATGAAATTCCCCCCAAAAAATGTAAAAATCTAAATTTTTTAACATTTTAGGCCAATTTTTATTTTTTTACCATATGTTTGGTAAAAAAATTGAAAAAAGCGTATTTTGATTGGTTTGCGCAAAAGTTGTTGCGTTTACTAACAAAGGGAAAGATTTTTGTCATTTTTGTTGTTTTTTTTTTTTAAACGAGTAATGGCGGCGATCTGCGATTTTTTTTGCGGGACTGCGACATTGGGGCGGACAGATCGGACCCTTGACTGACATTTTTGACACTTTTGGGGTTACCAGTGACATTACTACAGTAATCAGTGCTATATACAGTATATGCACTGTTACTGTAAAAATTACACTGGCAGTGAAGGAGTTAACTGTATTGGAGAGGGAGGGGTTAAGTGTGTCCTAGGGGCGTGCTTCTAACTGTGATTGGCTGTGGCTGTGTGTGTAAGAACAATGATCAACGGTCCTACATAGTAGAACCGTTTGATCATCATTCTTACACAGGGAGAACTGACAGGCGCCGCCTTTCTCCCGCTGTCACGGACGATCGCGAGTGCCCGGCGGACATCGGGTCCGCCGGGCACACGCGCGCGGGGGGGGTCCTTGACCGAGCGGGAGCGCGCCTCCAGCGGCTCGCACTCGCTCCCCACACAGTTACAGGCTAGCGACGTAGATCTACATCGCTCTGCCTGTGAGGGGCTGACTGCCGACGTAAATAGTCGTGCGGCAGTCGGCAAGTGGTTAAAGCAGGACTCCTCCACTGTCGGAAAACACTAATCAGCAGTTGCAGCAAAACAAACATTTTCCAACAGTCCTACTCAACAGAAGTTGATAGTTAGATTGACTTCTTTTGAGTGGTGACAGCCATAATAGAAAGAAATCCAGAATTCCAAGTTTGTTGCCAAAATTAAATCACTATCTATCCCAAAAATAAAAGTTGTATAATACGAGTAGGCTAAAACACTTCAAGGATATAATGTGCTGAATAGAGACATCAATGAAACCAAAAAATAAAAATGTTCTGGGACTTATTAAAAAGGGATTTCGAAAGAAAAAGGCCCAGGGACTGAAGTAGTAAAGTACACCTGTTCTCAGTCTAAAAGTGAAGGTGTGTTCACACCAATTTTTACAGAACATTCTGGAAGCCGGCCAATTTGCTCAATTATTCAAATCTCAACTTCAATTGAGCAAAACCATAGCTTTGTTTTAATCTCCCCTCCCTCTCTAGCATGTATCTTTTTTACGTTATTGAAGCCAAATATTAATTTAGGGGTTTTTGTTTCCTGGGTGCGGTTTCTAATAACGCTTTTTCCCCAAGTTATCGGCCATTTTTAACCATGTGTCAGATTTATCAGAATGCCAGGACTCTTATTCATGCTGTATTTCCTAAAGGAGTGGTATTCCTGAAAAAAACGTTAACCTTTTTGGGTCTACTCTAACTGAAGAAAATAAAATGACACTGTGCACATATACAAAAATAAAATATCCTATATAGCAGCTACACAAAACATTATATTACAAAAAAAAAGGCACTTAGAAATAATATACAGTTAAATTGTGCAACATTTTAAACCCTTAAAAAAAAAAATCTGTATACACATATACATATAAATTGTATATATATATATATATATATATATATATATATAATAGTTATACCTTTAATTGCAGTACACATTGGGGTTGATTTACTAAAATTTGAGGGTGCAAAATCTGGTGCAGCTCTGCATAGTAACCAATCAACTTCCAGGATTAAGCCCAGGTTCACACTGGGACCGTTTTGAAATCGAGTTCAGCTGAATTCAAGCAGGCATTTCAGTCTGACTTGGGGGGGGCGATTTCACAGACATCTTTGCGGGTTCATGCACAGATGTCTATAAAAATCACCCCCCCCCCCCAAATCACCAAAAGTAGTACAGAAACTACTTTTGGGAATCGGTGCTGCGCCGCAAAGTCGGTGTCGCACCGATTTGGACAGTGCCAATTACCTCCGATTTGACATGATAAATGGCATGTCAAATCAGACCAATGTGAACGTGGGCAGAGGGTCCTTTTACACGGGCTTTCCACCTGGTGGACTCGGTTTTGCTCAGCAGGGATCAATCCGCCGATCACCGCTAAGCAGGCTTTGCAGACGGAGCTGTCAGATCTCCGCTCTCCTCTATGGGAGATCGGATGAAAACGGACCGCCTGTCAGTTGTCATCTGATCCCATCCGATCCGATCCTTCAGACGGATGGAAAATAGGGTGTCCATCCGTCTGGTTTTCATGGACAGGATCTAATCGGATAGCAGCGTGTGTCAGCGGAGATGTCTCCTCTGACATCCGCTGCCCCATAGGGATGCATGGAGCATCCGATCAGGTGGATCGGATCGGATCGCCCGTGTGAAAGGGACCTAAAGGTGAACTAACCCTTTAATATAATATTTAGATGTGCATATACAGTGTACAGTAGTTATATTGCACACGTACATGTGTCCATTTAAATGGATGCCAATAGGCATAAATTAGCCTGAATTAGCTGAAGGCCAGTGGACAAGATCTGGTCATTGATCTGCAAAGCCTAGAATAGAACACAAGCCGTGTTTTCCAGGAACAGAAAAGGCCACACATGTGGATTGAACTTTGAAGAGTTAACACAGTTCCCATGGTGGGGAATTTATCACATCTCTGGAATTAATTGATAGATAAGCCAGTGATGGCAGCTCAGTCCTAATCCTACGGGAGATGGCCCAATCCCTGGTGACACGATGCAGAGCCTGTGCTGCTTGTCATGTTGTCTTAACATTTACTATAGGTTTAAAGTTCACCGTTTTATTAGAATTGGGGAGGTGAGAGCCGTGCTCCTGTTTATCTCCCTTAAATAAGCCGCACTGCTCAACTTCTGGAAAAAAAAAAGTTTTATTTGTTTTACTTATGTGGACAAGTAGGAGAAAAAGATACCTTCCTAATTTGTTCATAAATATGTCATAATAATAAAATTATCAGGTTTACCCAGAACAATGGAGGTGACTAATGCCAATGTCTTTGGACCTCAAAACGCATCAAAATTGGGCTAAAGTAGTGCAGGGACTACTTGGAAGTCAGTGCAACTTCAAGTTGCACAGATATGATTGGTACTCATTGGAAATAATGGAGAACGACTTGTCATGCGATTTTGCAGTCCCAAATTGCAGGTCAAGTCGTACAAGTGTGAAAGGGGACTATAGGAAATCCTACTTATGGAGTACTACAACACCGCAACAGTCCAACAGCCTATAATTCCCCTTCTGTCGCTGGCCAGTTCATTGCAGCCCAACTCTTACAGCGCAGCGCTCAGGTTAATTTCCCTTTAACCAGTTTTCCCTCTTAATGAGCAGGACATTTTTTTGCAATTCGGCACTGTGTTATTTTAAAACAGACAATTGCGCGATCGTGCGATGCTGTACCCAAATAAAATTGATGTCCCTTTTTCCCCAAAAATAGAGCTTTCTTTTGGTGGTATTTGATATCCTCTGCGATTTTTAATTTTTGCGCTATAAACAACAAAATACAGACACTTCTGAAAATAAAATAATATTTTTCACATTCTGCTGTATAATATTCCCCCCCCCCCCCCCAAAAAAAAAAGAAACATTTAAAAATCTAATTTTCTCATCATTTTAGGCCAATTTGTTTTCTGCTACATATTTTTGGTAAAAAAAAAAAAATAAGCGTACGTTGATTGGTTTGCGCAAAAGTTATTGCGTCTATGGGAAAGATTTATGTCATTTTTATTGTTTTTTTTTTTTATAGTAATGGCGACGATCTGTGATTTTTGCGGCATTGTGGCGGACAGATTGGACCCCTAACTGACATTTTTTACACTTTTGGGGGGACCAGTGACATTACTACAGTAATCAGTGCTATAAATATGCGCTGTTACTGTAATAATGACACTGGCAGGGAAGGGGTTAACACAGTGGTGATCAAAGGGTAAGTGTGAGCCTAGGGGCGTGTTTCTAACTGTGGGGGCGTGGCTTGTGAAATGATCATAGAGACCTGTGATTCTATATAGACGGATCACATGGGCTCTGTGATCATTCCAGGGAGAAGAACGTTCAGCTGTGTTTACAACAGCCGACCGTCCTCTCTCAGCGAGGAATGATCGCGGGTGTCCTGCCCCATGCATCGGCTTTCCCGCTGATGAGCGAGGACGGGAGCACACTCGCCCCCTAGCTGTCTGCGCGCAACCAACGTATATGTACGCCGGTTCGCATAGGAGCGGCTGCTGTCGCAGTATAACTGCGGCGGGCGGTCATAAATTGGTTAATCTGGTAAATTACCAAAATAAAATAATGGGGCAATTATTGCTAAATTTAACAAATACCGCATTCGGTATTTAACGCTAAATCCTTAGTGAATTGATAGTTCACAACTGATTTACTGCATGCAGTATTTTACTGCATTTTAGTTGCCAGTATTTAACTTTTAGTGAATTGCCCCCTTTTTCTTTAATGTAACTATTGCCACCACAACCTTTCTCACCATGCCTCCTCATCCACTAGTGATATCTAACCCCATAGCAGTGATCATGAACTTTTTTTCTCCTTTTTCTCCTACATTGGAACATCAAAGATATTCTGCAGCATTATTGTACATTTTATATTTCACTGAAATTTACAATGTCCCACATATTTAAGCCAGTAAACTATACTTATATAATTGTAATGTGACAATTAAATAACATTGTACAGAAGCAGAAATCTCTGTGGTTTTGAAAGGGGTTCTCTTCTTGGCTTACTTTTTTATAGCCTGGGTTTTAGTGGTGGCTTTGGGGTTGGAAGAGCCTTGTTTTGAGCAATTAACCTCCACTGTGACATTGACAATGATGTATCTGTGGTTTGGGACAAATGATATATGAGGCAAGAACATGGTACACAGCAAAGAATGAATATTATTATACTGTTACATTCTATATTTGTGACTCATTTTAAGAAGTTGAAAGAAGAAATAATAACAGTGATCACAAGAAAAACTCTTTTTAAATGAGTTTGGCACCACTAAGTATTACCAGTTAGCATTTTTTTCCCTACTTTTCAAGCAATTGGAAAAATTGTTACATTGGAGTGGGCCTTCATGTTTTTTATTTTGTTATTTTTTTTTCACAAAATGTTCAAATTACCAAGTTTTTTTCTTACACACTGTATAGGCATACTGGCAACTACATCCAAAAATATATTCTACTCCTCTTCCTGAGTATGGCGATACCACATGTGTGAGACTTTTACACAGCCTGGCCACATACAGAGGCCCAACATCCAAGTAGCACTTCCAGGCATTCTAGGAGCATAAATTACACATATAATTTCCTGACAACCTGACACACTTTTAAAGACCCTGGGGCACCAAGACAATGGAAACACAAAATGACCCAATTTTGAAAGCAAACACCCCAACACATAATCTAGGAGGCATTATGAGTCTTTTGAACATGTTATTTTTTTGCAAAAGTTTTTGGAAAATGTGTAAAGAAAATGGAAACCATTTTTTTTTTTACACAAAGTTGTCCATTTATAAGATATTTCTAACACATAGCATGTACATAGCAAAAATTACAACCCAGAATACATACTGCTACTCATCCAGAGTATGGCGATACCACATGTGTGAGACTTTTACACAGCCTGGCCACAAACAGAGGCCCAACATTCAGGGAGCACCGTCAGGTGCTCTAGGGGCATAAAATTACAAATCTAATTTCCTGACTGCCCATTTCACTTTTGAGAGGCACTGTACGACACTGATAAGCACTGTAGTGGCACTGATAAGGCATGGGTGAGCACTGATGTGGAAAGAATGAGGCACATATGAGCACTGATGTGGCATGGATGTGGCACGAATGAGCACTGATGTGGCATGGATGAGCACTGATGTGGCATTGATGAGAACTGATGAGGTACAGATGAGCACGGATGAGCACTAATGTGGCACGGATGAGCACTGATGAGGCACGGATGAGCACTGACGTGGCATTAATGTGTCACTGATGTGACATGGATGAGCACGGATGTGGCACGTATGAGCACTGATGTGGCATGGATGAGGCACAGATGAGCACTGATGTGGCATGGATGTGGCATGTATGAGTACTGATGTCACATGGATGTGGCACGGATGAACACTGATGTGGCACTGATGTGGCACGGGTGAGCATTAATGTGGCACGGATGAGCACTGATGTGGCATGGATGAGGCACAGGTGAGAACTGGTGTGGCATGGGTGAGCACGGATGAGGCAAGGGTGGGCACAGATGAGGCATGGATGTGGCACAGATGGGCATGACTGAGGTACAGAAGGGCATAAATGGGGCATGCATGAGGCACAGAGTGGCATGAATGAATCATGATTAAGGCAGGGATGAGCCACAGATTGGCATTATTGAGGCACGGATGGGCATGATTGAGGCACAAATGGGCATGATTGAGGCATGGATTAGGCACAGATTGGCATGATTGAGGCATGGCTGAGAACAGATTGGCATGAATGAGGCATGACTAAGGCACGGATGAGGCACAGATGGGCATGGCTGAGGCACGGATGGGCATGATTGAGGCATGGATGAGCATGATTAAGGCACATATGAGGCACAGATTGGCATGATTGAGGCACAAATGAGGTACATATTGGCATGATTGAGGCACTGATGAGGCACAGATGGGCATGATCGAGGCACGATTGAGGCACAGATGAGGCACAGAAGAGGCAGATGTGAGCAGTGCTGCGGTCTCTCCCCTCTCCTCGCACGGTGTACAGCGTGTCAGGAGAGGAGAGAACTGAACTGGACGTGCACCAGTTTGTTGACTACTGATCATTCCGTCATTGGACGGAGTGATCACGTGGTAAAGGGCCGCTGTCATTGACCCTTCAGTGTGCGCATCCCCTGGCCACGGGAAGTGCAACTCTGGGAGGATGTCATTTTGCTCCCTCCCAGAATAAGCCGACCGCGCTGCACCCATCATTCACCTATGGCCCGGTCGGCAAATTGATAAATATTCACCAGCACATCACGGATATTAGATCAGGCATCATCACATGCCTGACGAAGGGGTCCTGCGCAGCTCTGAAATGTTGCGCTACACTGTGATGTGATCTTTTTTCAATAAAAAACTGTTTGGATTTTATTGAAGATCTGTGGTGTTCTGGTGAATATTTAAGTTGTGTTGTGCACGCTTTAGTATCCAGCTAGAGATTGCTGCAAGCACCTGATACTTTTGAAAGCCCATTCCAGGAACGTGTGAGATTTGAATATGGACAGTTATCTGAAATGGGAGAACCTCTCATTGCTGCATGGGAGCAGAGTTTTTCTTTCTGTTTTTCAGACCTGCTTGGAGGTTCTTAGAAAGAATAGATTAAATCTTTTTAAGGTGTTATGTGTTAAGTTCCTTTGTTCCATGGTGTGCATTTTCATTGTTAATTGAATCCCTCATTGTTTCAGTCTGTCTGGTCATCTCTTGAAAATGAGATGAATATTGTGCCCACTTTACCCTGTTATGGAACTATTGTGGGATGTTCTGTGTTTATGTTGATTAGCTTACTGTTTAATTCGATTACGTTTATGTTGGCCGTGCCTTAGCTATGTTATTTATATTCCTGTTTACAGTTTGTATTGTTAGGGTAATGTGATCAGGCCCTACCTGGTTCTGTGTGGTATAAAAATTCTTTTTAAGTTTTCAATAAAGAGAGTTTGAGTTCCAGAGCACCTAAGCTAGTGTCGGTTAGATTCTTGGGTGCTCTGCAATATTCCACTATATTACCTGGTTCCTTGGCCAAGACTGGAGGAAGCTATATCTTGATAGAAGCACCCAAGCTGGGTGCTGGATGATTCCGTCAAACTTACATTATTCTATGTTTCCGAGGCAGCCAATGCTCTTCTCTGCTCTTCACTGGCCCTACATTGCACATAATGGTGTTGGAGAGCCAGTAACCAACAAGTGAAGAGAAGGGGTTTCAGAAAGCTGGTTGTATTGGGAGAAGCAAGCCTGAGGGAGTGAGGGATCATTTTTGCAGCTGCCCAACATTGTGCTTTAACCACTTGCTGACCGCCTGCTGCAGATATACTGCGACAGGCTGATTCTGCTGTGCGAATCGACATATGCAGTGCTGAAGGGCGAGCGCATACCGGTGGCGGCGCACTCCGCCCTCACTAGTCAGCAAGGATACCGATCCACGGGGCTGGCAGCCGCGATTGCCAGGGGGGCACCCGTGATCACTGAGAGGGAAGGACGGTCAGCTGTTGTAAACACAGCTGACAGTTGTTCTCTCTGAAATGATCACAGAGCATCTGTGATCCTTCTATATAGGATCACAGATCTCTGCGGTCATTTCACAAGTCCCTCCCCCATACAGCTAGAAAACATCCCCTAACCATTTGATCACCACTGTGTTAACCCCTTCCCTGTCAGTGTCATTATTACAGTAACAGTGCATATCTTTAGCACTGACTACTGTAGTGAAGTCACTGGTCCCTCCAAAAGTGTCAAAAAAGTCAGTTAGGGGTCTGATCTGTCTGCCGCAATGTCACAGTCCCACTAAAAATCGCAGATCGCCGCCATTACTAATAAAAAAAAATAAGTAAAAAAAATGACATAAATCTTTCCCCTGGTTAGTAGACACAATAACTTTTGCGCAAACCAATCAAAATATGCTTGTTTTACCAAAAATATGTAGCAGAATACAAATTGGCCTAAAAGGATAAAAAAATTGAATTTTTCAATTTTTTTTTGGGAATGTTATATATCAGAATGTGAAAAATATTGGGGTTTTTTTTTCAGAATTGACGCTCTGTTTTAGTTGATAGTGCATAAAATAAAAATTGCACAGGTGATCAAATACCACCAAAAGAAAGCTCTATTTGTGGGGAAAAAAAGTACATCAATTTTATTTGGTTACAGTGTCGCACGACCACGCAATTGTCCGGTAAAGTAACACAGTGCAGAATCGCAAAAATTGGCCTGGTCATTAAGGGGGCAAATCCTTCCGGTCCAGAAGTGGTTAAGAATCAGGTGCATTGTTTGCTGTGTGGATGTACATTTGGTGCCTATTAGACATAAATGAAATCCGAAAACACATTGACAACACATGACGATGTATAAACTGTAGGTGTAATTCCTGGTTAAAACAAAAAAAAATGTACCAATTTTATCAAAACACTCATGGTGTTGACTTATGAACTTATGTATCCAACCTAAAAGCTTTGACAACTTTTTCATCAGAAATACTTAAATATGGCCAAAAATATTTTTTATATAATTTGCACTGTAAAAATAAGTTACCTCCTGTAAATTTTTTCCTATCTGTCTGCTGAAGAATTTGTTAAAATCTTAGATTTTTTTTTCCAGCCGACGCTCCCCTTTTGGTGCTGAGCAGCTGGTGCTGAGACTTGTAGTTCAGCTACAGTACACTGATCACACTGCTTTCTTGGCACCTCCTTCATTAATAGAAAGCCTTGCATGTTTGACTGAATGTAAGGCATTTTGTAAATAGAGAATGGAAAGATGAAAGCTGACCACTCTGGGATTAATGCGTTTTCATGTCTAGTGTGGTCCGTTTGAAATTGGAAAGCAAGGGGACTGGTAGGATCACCAGGTATTTCACACAAAGGAAGCAATGAAAAGAGAACAGGATGCTTTTTCATGCAAGCACATGGTACAACAGACTGGGCTTAAAGTAGATTTCTAGTTTCTTAGACAACATTAAGCTAACAAAATCCTCATGCCCACACAGTAGTCCCGTAAATGCAGTTCTGGTCATAAACTCTTGTGATATTATGAGATGCCCCAAGACTTCTGGCATCGATGACATTGATATCCCAGGAGTCAACGGGCCAGGCTGCTGACATAGTCGCCTAGGCGGCTGGGAATGGAAGTCAAGGGGAAGACTATTAACCACTTGCCGACCGCCGCCCGGCGGTGGTCAGCCCCTCCCAGGCAAAGTGACGTACCGGTACGTCACTAGCCTGGGAGCCAATAGGGGGCGAGCCCCCGCTCGTTCACTAGGAAGCCCGCGCGTGTGACCGGCGGACCCGATGTCCGCCGGTCACTCGCGATCGTTGGGTAGAGAGGGAGAAAGGCAGGCGGCTAATGTAAACAAGCCGCCTGTCACTCTCCCCTGTGTAAAAGCACTGATCATACGGTCCTGCTATGTAGGACCGTAGATCTGTGCTGTTACACACACAGCCACATCCAATGACAGTTAGAAGCACGCCCCTAGGACACACTTAACCCCTTCCTCTCCAATAAAGTTAACCCCTTCCCTCCCAGTGTCATTTTTACTATAACAGTGCATATGTATAGCACTGATTACTGTAGTAATGTCCCTGGTACCCCCAAAAGTGTCAAAAATGTCAGACAAGGGTCCGATCTGTCTGCCCCAATGTCGCAGTCCCGCAAAAAAAAAATTGCAGATCGCCGCCATTACGCGTTAAAAAAAAAAACAACAAAAATGACAAAAAATCCCTTTGTTAGTAAACACAATACCTTTTGCGCAAACCAATCAAAATACGCTTTTTGCGATTTTTTTTTAACCAAACATATGGTAAAAAAAAAATTGGCCTAAAATGTTAAAAAATTTTGATTTTTACATTTTTTTGGGGGGGGGATTTCATATAAAAAAATGTGAAAAATATTGTTATTTTTGCAAAATTTACGCTCTTTTTTTGTTTATAGCGATCAAAAAATCGCACAGGTGATCAAATACCACCAAAAGAAAGCTCTGTTTGTGGGAAAAAAAGGACGCCAAATTCGTTTGGGTACAGCGTCGCACGACCGTGCAATTGTCCGTTAAATTCACGCAGTGCCGAATCGCAAAATAGGCCCTGGTCAGGAAGGGGGTAAAATCTTCCGGGGCTTAAGTGGTTAAAAAAAGGCCTTAACTTTAGAAATTTCCAGATATAACTATCCAAACATTACAGCACTATGGTTGGACATTATAATGAGGCTAATTATTAAAAATCAGTGGAACACCGCTTTAATGGTGCAAGTGTGATTTACTAAAGGAGTAAAGAATGTTCACTTAGCTATGTAAAGTAAAGCAATGATCACATTCATTTCCCAGTCACGTGTTGCAAATTTTTGAAACAGGATTTTTTTCTTGAACATGATGCAATGATTTCAGTAAACATTATCCTTTCCATTAGTAAATTCCCCTACTGCAAGATCCATTCCTATGCCAGTGGTTTAGCTTTGCAATCACTGAAACCATCTACTGTTTCAATTATACATAATAGTGCACACTCAATATAAATGGAATGTTAGAATGCATAACATTTTTTACAGAAAACCCACCTTGGAGAAGAATCATCATAATACTATTCATTTGTTCATATTGCATCAGTTTCCAAAAGCCACATTTTTACCTTTGGGTATGCGGGATATTTTACTACAAATGTCATAACAGATTAACGCATGACGCTCGTCATTTAAAACGAAAAGAAAATATCCAACTGTACTCCTACCAATGATTCACAAGACCTAAGAATCCCAGAATTCTCCTAGGAGTCTTTAATATCCTCCTGCTAACTATCCCGGCCATGTAATCCCACAGTAACCAACAGAAGCCCTCAAAAAAAAAAAGCCGTTATTCCATCCTTTTTTAAAGGTTTGCCTTGAAGTACTTTGCACACAATTTTCTTCATTAGTGAGGCTGAATGATATGAACCCTGACTGATTGTATCCCTATAAAAACAGAATTATCTCAGTAAAGAAAGTCTATGAGATTTGGAGCTGTGGGTAAATCCACAGATATCAACGGGGAAATCTCTGTTTCTGGAGGGTCTCTGGCACGGTGGTGGGACCGTGTTCATGGACTTGATTAGCTCAGCCTGTGTGGTTTTATGGGTTGGGAGTCGGAGGTGTTAAATAATGGACTCGTGGTTACAGCTCTTTTAAAATCCAAATTCAACAGAAGAAAAATAAAATGAAACATTAATTTTCCACACAGACATCCCTTTTTTGCTAAGTTTTGCTTCCGTTGGCTTTAGTGGACACAATTCTTGTTTAGTTTCACAGTTAATTTAAAAATTTCTGCAGACATGATACAGGGAAAGTTTATGTATGGAGCAGTTTATTTCTACCTTTGTGGCCAAATTTGTGAACCCCCCCCCCCCACACCTATATGTTTCTTACTGTATGTGTTCCCATTTACACAACATATCTAAAATATTTAAAATATAATTATTTCTAGTAGTTTCCTTGGAGCAGCTTGTATTGTTTAGAATAGCTTGCAATGTTCAGTTCAGGACACTTATGGACAGATTCAGGGGCGTAACTACAGGGGTTGCAACCAGGCCCCATGCTCCAGTGGGCCTGTGCGGCTCCCCTATACACCTGAATAGGAGGGGTGGCGGGGGCAGCGTGTAGATAAATCACTGTCCTCCTTTTTCCTCCTGTAGCTGCAGGAGGAAAATAGAGGAGATTGGTTCCTCTGTATGCTGCTCCCGCCACTCCTCCTATCCAGTTCACTTGTGTTCTGCTGTCTCTGGGCCCCTGTGTGCTCCCCTGATCCCCCCCCCCCACTGTGCTGCCCCCTCCCCCACTGTGCTCCCTCCCCTCTCCTGCCAGCTGCTGCAGGGGATGTTTCACAATAGAGAACCAGGAAGGGTCGGTAAATATGTAATTTACCATTATACCTTCCTTTTCTAAATGGACAGAGTCATAGTCAGTGACATTGTAAAAAAATAAAATAAAATGATAAAAAATAATACAATTAAAATACCAAAAAATAAAAACTAGTGACACCAGTGGGTGAACTTCCAGGATCACAAAGGTCACACTTGCAAATGGGCCCTGACATTCGGGTGGGGAGGCCCCAAGATGGCAGGAAGGGCCCCAGGATCAGTGGGAAGAGCCCCACGCTTAAAGGGAAAGGCCCCGGGGGGCCCTTAATGGTTTCTTGTACCGGGGCCCTGAAAGTTCTGGTTACACCTCTGGACAGATTGGTTTATAAGTGTATTACTATACCATGTACTACCCAAGCCGTGTACATACTGAACAGATATAGTAAACATAATCCCCAGTCCGCTCCTGAAAATTACATAAAATGGGAAAGCTATGATTTTTATAGGTTTATTTCAGCTAATAAAAGTGTAAGCAGCAATTTTTAGAATATTTTTGTTATGCTATGTAAATGCAAAAATATGTAACAGATAAATAGTAGGTATTATCCCTATTTGGCTGCTAACATGGAAATACACTTAAAGTTAATATACCTACAGCAAAGCTTCTTAACGTAATAAAATATGTGGGTTATATAAACTTTTCTAAATGCCGGCAGCACGAGTTACACTTTTTTTTGTAGATGGAGTAATTTTAATCACAAGATTACCACTTAAAGTGTTTCTTTTTTTTTTTTATTACAGGTACTTTTATAGTGCCGATTTACGCAGCACTTTACATATACTGTACATTATACCCTATGTAAAAACTTCTTGTCTAGAGTTATATAGGGCCAGTGTATCTAAAAACTTTTTTTTAAATCGTTGGTATACTTAAATTATTTCTCTTCTAAGTCCATGTGACATGATCGACTCTTTGGTTTGTCATATTTGAAGGATCACTTTTCTTAATTGACAAATGCGGACTATGCTCTGCTTTCTTAGGATCTTTGAAGCAAGTGGACCCCCATTCTATCTAGTAAATTAAAAAAACAGAAGTAGAGCTGGTCACGTGGCCTGTGGAAGTCATGTCTCTCAGTAGCATTATGCAGAGGGAATTTTATGGCACATTGCAGATTCCACACTGTGGCCCAAATATTATGGGCTACTCTTACAATTTAGTAAGCACTGTTGGGTAAATACAGTGATATCCAGAAGATAGTGGAATCTTCTCTGTGCTATTAGTAGTTTCATTGGTAATGATGTTTTCCAGGCTTCATTGTACTGCAGAGCTCTATATTGCAGGTCTCAATGAATTAACTCAAACTCAGTGTGCAGGCATGCTGTGTGTTGATACGTTAGCCTGTATTCCGCATTAGTAGAGAGCATCCTAGGGTGACCACAACCCCTGCTCTGGCTTAGATAGCCTTCCAGTGACTGTTGCTGTACATTCTCTTAATGACCCAATCACTATGTACAAACAAAGGAAAAATAAGCCTATGGCAACTTTCACACGGTCCAAGAAAACAAAGACTCGCTGCTCCAGGTGAGAAAAAAGAAAGCCTAATGATGCTAACGGGTGCCCGCCTCGGCTCGCCTCCACATACAATGATAAAAAAGAATTGGCCGCACTCCAAGCTGCATCCAGATTCGGTTTATTGGACGAACATCCCAAGTGTTACAACAGTGTACAGGTAGACGTGTTTCACACACTAACAGGTGTGCTTATTCATTAATAAGATGAATGAATAAGCACACCTGTTAGTGTGTGAAACGCGTCTACCTGTACACTGTTGTAACACTTGGGATGTTCATCCAATAAACCGAATCTGGATGCAGCTTGGAGTGCGGCCAATTCTTTTTTTATCAACTTTCACTCAGGCTATCTGATCAGGTACGCTTGTTAGTTTTTCAGGTGGAACTGATTGGACCCTCTATTCACCTCTATGGAGAGGCGAATGTCAGCAGTGACCTGTCCACTGACACCCACCCCTATCCAATCTGATCCTGTCTGCCAAATTCAGATGGAAGGTGGTCCTATTTTCCATCCATCTGGTGGATTGGATCGGATATGATCAGGTGGAAAAAGACAGGTGGTTCGTTTTCACCCAATTTCCCCATAGGGGAGAGTGGGACTGTGTTTGTCTCCGCTCTGCACAGTCAGCGGAGACGGACCTGTCATCCACCTGCCGAGCAGGGATCAGCGTAGCGATGCCCTGCTGAGTAAGCGGAGACTGCCAAGCGGAGGCATCCATGTGAAAGGGGCCTATGGGGAAGGGGGTAGGATATCAGAAAATATATTTTAGGTTTACATACGGTCTGTCCCTATTAACCTGTCAATGGGGTTTGCTAATACAAGAACATTAACCACTTTAAGACAGCCTACAGTACTTTTACTGTGGGCAAGCGGCACAGGCAGGTTCAACAATGTAAAATTATGTTGTTTTGCACTTGCGTGTCCCCTGAGGAGTGCCGCATGCAGCTCCCTTTACCACTGTGTCCATCGGACCAGGCGGATTACGGTTCCAGGTACCTGGCTGCTTTGAGTGGCCAGGGGATCACATGAGTTTCATTCATAACAGCTGTGCTTTCTGTGGAGCTGCTGTGATTGGTCCATATCTATCACATGCTACTTGGGCCAATCACAGGACCCTGTACCATGTAATAAGCCAATCACAGCATGTCAACAGAAAGCAAGATATCATGAATAGAAACCCATTAATCAATCAATTGCTGTTACAGGTTTCCTTACTGTAACAGCAATCAGTCTTAAAAAAAATCCCTAATCAACCTCCAGAGTAGGTCTATGGTGACACTGAACTACTTTTTTTTTTTTTTTTTTTTTAACATGCTGACACCAGTCAGTATCCCTGATCACTGCCACGCTAGTCATATGATGATGCTGTACTGCACTGGTAAAAGTATGTAAAAGTTCTGGAAAAAGACACATTTTATTAATTTTATTAATTTTCCAAGAAACTGTGACAAAAAATTACAACTTCCAAAAACTTGCCATGCCTCTTAATTAATACTTTAATACCTTGAACTGGTACTTGGCCTGTCCTGGCATTTTAAGGGCCTCAAGAGATGAGATAGGCCATCAGTACATCAGGATTGATAAATTTATATATATATATACAGTATATATATACTAATTACAATTGGGACTTTGAACCTGGAAAAATGCCCGTTGGCACTTCCTTGACGCTAGCCAGCGCCAGCCAACGCCCACCGACTCTGAGAACACTCTGTAAAACAGAGGAAGTGTTGAATCCCCGACCTATAGTCCAGTAGATCCAAGACTGAGAACTGTAGAACTCCTGACACTGCTTTACTGTTTAAGTCTTTGAATACTTTTCCCCCGCCTTGCACAGCTTGAGGTAGTATTTTGTAGAACTCCAAATAGTTAACACTGTAACTGGTACATGCAATACAATTCAGGGCCCAGACTTCAGGTGCCCCCTTTTGCCCCTTGAACTCTTCAGGGTCCACTGACTATGTACCCCCTTTACACTTCAGGGTCCTCAACCTAGGTACCCCCTTACAGCTAGCTGACCTTGGATCCCCGAACTACTTCCGGAGTGGTCCCCTCTGACTCTAGGCAGACCCTCAGGGGCAATCCTCAGTATTCACGACCTGTGTAGGCTTTCCTGGGACTGGACCCCTCTCTCTCTCTCTCCGCAGGCTCTCGGCACACCGGATCCCCCTCAGCACTCTCTGGACTCTCAGACGACACCTCGAGACATCCCCCTCCTCAGACAGGAGAGGAGACAGCCACACTCTCCTTCATGGGACTCTGGTCCCGCTAATGACACCGTGCCACACACTTCATCCCAGACTTATACCCACTCCCAGAATCCCTTGCAGCATAATCTGCCTTCTGGGGTAGTTACAAGCTGGGATGTGTCCCCTGATTGGGTTTCCCACACTGACCTATGAGAAGCCTCTCACAGGAGCCAGTGGGGATACTTCTCCCTTCAGCAGGCACATCTGGAAGCCCTGACACCCTGGTTGATAAATCACAGCCCTGCTGTTAAGCAGACAAGGCCCACTATGGTTTTACCTAGCACCTATCTGTAGGGTGCTACATATATATTTACCATAATCTGTAGATGCAATAATTTAAACGCAAAAAAAAAAAAAAATGATATGAACCTATTGGAATTTTCTTTTACCAAAGAGATGTACTGTACCAGAATATATGTTGGCCTAAACCTAAGAAATTTGATTTTATTGGGTATGTTTTTTAACAGAAAGTAGAAAATACTGTTATTTGTTCACATTTTTCAGTTTTGTTTTTCATTTATAATGCAAAAAAATTAAAAACCCAGTGGTAATCAAATAACAACAAATAAAAGCTCTATTTGTGTTAAAAAAAATAATATACATTTTGTTTGCATACAGTATTGCATGACCCCTCAGGTGCCAGTTAAAGTAGCACAGTGCTGAATAGCAAAAAAGTGCTGTGGTCATGAAGGGGGTAAAACCTCCCAGGGGTCAAGTGGTTAATGTACTTAAAGACCTTAGACCCAATTAGTTTTGTTCTTTTATTCAATTGTTTTGTCATTTATTATATTTTGGGACTTGTTTGTTAACCACTTGCCAACCAGTCACGTTGACTGTACTGCGGCAAAGTGGCTCGTTATCGTCTGGCGACGTAGACCTACGTCACCAGATGATCCCTGGTCTCCACCGGAGGCTCGCTCCCGCTGTATTCAGTTACAGCCGGAGTCGGGCATAGGGAGGAGTGGCGATGATCGTCGGGGATCTAGTGTGGAGATCCGCCCGCTTGTGTAAACAAAGCGGGTGGATCTCCTAAGTGACAGGCAGGGTCAGATTGCAGGGTTCAGCATAGCTGAACCTGCGATCTGTCCCTGTGTCACTCAGTCACTTCCCCCCACACATGTCAGTAAGCACCAGGCATACATTAACCCCTCCCTCTCCAATAAAAATGAACCCCTTCCCTGCCAGTATCATTTTTACAGTAACAGTGCATATGTATAGCACTGATTACTGTAGTAATGTCACTGGTACCCCCAAAAGTGTCAAAAATGTCAGTCAAGGGTCCGATCTGTCCACCGCAATGTCGCAGTCCCGCAAAAAAATCGCAGATCGCCGCCATTACTTGTTAAAAAAAAAAAATGACAGAAATCTTTCCCTTAGTTAGTAAACGCAATAACTTTTGCGCAAACCAATCAAAATACGCTTATTGTGATTTTTTTTTACCAAAAATATGTAGTAGAAAACAAATTGGCCTAAAATGATAAAAAATTTTGATTTTTACATTTTTTTTTTGGGGGGGGGGATTTCAAATAAAAAAATGTGAAAAATATTGTTATTTTTTCAAAATTGTCGCTCTTTTTTTGTTTATAGCGCAAAAAGTAAAAATCGCACAGGTGATCAAATACCACCAAAAGAAAGCAGTGCCGAATCGCAAAATATGGCCTGGTCGGGAATGGGGTAAAACCTTCCGGTCATAAAGCGGTTAAAAATACGCTCATTGAGAATTTTGTTGTCGAAGACATGTAGCTAAATACAATTTGGCCTAAATATATGACAAAAATTGAATATATTGGATATTTTTTAACTGTCAAAATAGAAAAATATTGTTATTTTTTTCAAAATTTTTGAATTTTTTTATTAATATCGCAAAAAATAAAAAGCACAGAGGTGATCAAATACCACCAAAAGAAAGCTCTGTTTGTGGGGAAAAAAAGGCGTAAATTTCGTTTGGGTACGGCGTTGCATGACCGCGCAATTGTCAGTTAAATTCGCACAGTGCCGAATCGCAAAAAGTGGCCTGGACGTAAGACAGCAAAATCCTCCGGTGGTAAAGTGGTTAATAAAAGGTATTCACAAGTGTTACATTTCAGGTAAAGCGTCATCTGTTGAGAAATATTGGCAATTTGGCTTTAGGGGTAGGTGGCAGCCCTGCCATCTGAAATGCCCTAGTCATATTTGATCCAATGGAACATTAACAATGGATTTTAAAAAAAAAAAACAAACATTTAAGCTGGCAGGTCTAGCATTACAGGTTTTAAAGATATGTTCTACTAGCAGCAACAGTTGAGGTCTCAGTATGTGAAGGAATGAATCTGGCAGCTGATTTTTTCTTTTTTTTCTTCTGTACATTGCCATTAAAATGGGCTTGCACACATCTATAGTAAAAAAATAAAGTAACATAAAACATTCAGTAAGAAGAGGAGAAGAGTGCAGTAACCCCCGAGTAATTAATCATGAAGTCATCTGACCATAGCACTTGAAATACAATTGGCTGTTATGGGTTAATGTACTTTGCACCTCTGCTTTGCTCATTCCACCGCCTTACTGAATGAGCCCGTATGTATGTGAGGGGTTCGTTTTAGCTCTGGCAATGAATTCATATGTGAGCCATAATGATTTTAAGCAGATGGTCCATTTCATCCTTTCTATATAATCCTTTGCTTTACTCCCGAAATACTTACAATTCCTGCCTCCCATCCACCTGTAATTCTTTTTCCCTTACAAGAATTGTTGTGAGCTTCTGTAATATTAGAGATATGATATTGTTAATATGGGTAGAATTATCTGGTACTGCTAATATAAAGAACCTATCTTTGCTAATTCTCTTGGTATGCGGTTTAAAGCTCAACTCCAGGCAAGCAGCTTTAATACATAGATAAGGTATATACATTGGAACCTGCCAAAGAAGTTCCACTTCTGTCCATCCAATCCTGAAATTTACAAAGCTCTGCCACATTACACAGTCCTGTCTTGCAGGGGAGGGGATCTTTCTCTCTTTACACACACCATGTGATTGGGCATTTAAAAGAGAAGCAGCAGACTGATGAGCTCATCTCTCTTTTACTTGGCTTTGTCCTCCTATCAACATTCTATGCACTGCAAAACACCTAATTGGCTCCTTGTGCTGCCTCTCCTTCACCCTGTCTGAGCTCAGCTGTATAGGGTTTGCAAGAGGCTGATATCAAGTTGTATTCAGGTACTTACACTGTTTTTATCTTAAAAAATATGTTTAACGGTGTATTAATGAATATGATTTATGTCTTTTATATCTACCCAGAGTTTAGCTATATATCATTGTGCAATATGTAATTTAGTCTGGGTGTGGCCATATTAAACCAGTTTTATGCCCTGTATTAACAAAATAGGAGTCAACAGCTTCAAATACTGTAACTGGTGGCTTTTAATAAAAGGACACCCCCCTGTGCAGTCAAGTACCCAAACTGGTTCTACACCGGTCTTTGGGGTCCCTGGAGCCGGCATACTAACTGTGGGCAGCCGGCTGGGATTTCTTGCAGTGTGCGTGTGCGCAAAGTGTCCCAGAATGAGCAATCCAACAGGAAATGGCAGTGGGTACTTGTCCAAACCAGGTACCCGCTCCCACCCCTCCAAAAAAGAGTGCCAAAAACACATGAGAAGGGGGGAAGAAGGACGTAAAGTGGAACTTCCCCATTAGGGTGAAGTTCTACTTGAAATACCCATCCTTTTTGTCCCCTGCATGATACCTGTTACAGCCTGTGCGTTTTTTTACTTTATTAATAAATTCTGATTGCATCCTATGGGAAGTGCGACCATTCCTCTACTCTTCTTACAATTGAAATGCCCATATGTAGTGTCCTAACAAGAGCAGGATCTGTTATTCAATTCATACAATTTTCACCCAAGATTCCCAGGTTTCTCTTCAATTTCCATTCGAAAAAATTAAAATAGAAATATGCGTAAATCTTGGGTAAAAAGTGATAAACAGACTTCGTAGTATTAAGAGTTTAAAGTTTTCACAGCTTGGCTTGTTACAGCTTTATTCAAAAATGTGTGTAGTAAGCTTGTTAATTCATTTTGAAGTTTTTTTTATTATTTTGAAATCTGAAGTTTTCAATAAAACAAGACCTAGAAATCCTGCTGTGAAGGTCATTGTACCGGTACTTCCTGTTATGGGGTGGCAACGCTCTGTCCCTGTCTTCCAACTGTGCTGATGCATTGTCACTCTGTCACACAGGATTCCTATGGACAATACAAAATGTTATTTCAACACACTTTGCACAGGCATGGTCCACTGTTATCACCATCTGCAAAACCGGCCCTGAGAGAGGCCATGCAGCCATTGCTGGAGTACGTGCATGTAGACAGGAGGCATCTGTAAGCGGTAGGAGCTTCAGCAAACTAAGTGGCACTTGGTTATGAATAACACCAACTTTATATAAAAAGAGCCAATGCATTGTTCATGTTATGGTAACTCTGCTGTGCCGGTACTCTGGTTCTGTCCTTCAGCTAAGATCTTGTGACTAGTGCCTCGATATTTGATCACATGACCAACCGCTATGGATGTAACATCCTTTCCAGTATATCAATATTACAGTGTTTTGTTTAACATTTATTATTTTTAAATGCAGAATGGTATAAGCAGTTTAGCGTAAGTCCTTTTAAGTCCACATTTAGTGTTTATTATGTACAATTGTGTGCATTCGATTACATAACCTTGGCAGAATTTGTAAGACGTAGACCATTTTTTAAGAACATACAGTATAAGTAATCATACCAAACACTTTACTTTTATTTTTACCAGAGCAATAAAGAAAAATAGTAAAGGGATCCCATTCAAACGTTTGCCTAACTTTAGTTATTATTGTGCATCGTCTCCTTTAGCATCAATGATGGTTTGCAGTATTTTGTGATAGTTGGGAATGATGCCCTTTATTTGCCCATTATTCTTGGCAACGTTCGCCTAACTTTAGAAAAGAGGGGGGTTTTTTGTTGAGCTAACCCTTGTGTGCCATAATCCTATTAATTAGAAAAAAAGGAACTCCATGATACAAAACAAGTTTGCTCAGAGAGATAGAGATTTAGTGGACTTTAAGGGCACATGTTAAGTGGGCAAAAAACTACCATAGGTATAAAAAACATATATTCTTTTATTTAACCAGAGTTTTTTTAAAAGAACAAAAAGTTCAAGAAACAAAATTATACAATGACATACATATTTTTTTGGAAATAAGAACATTCATCATATCTATAGGTCAAAATATTAGATATACAGATATTGTAGTAGTTACACTTTGTGAGTATTAGGATAGTGGTCTGAAGAGGTCGACGCGTTTCGCCTTAGCTTTTGGCACCGTATCAAGGACCATATAGGATATGGAAAAAATAATCTTTTGTCTACACCTATTGGAAGACATCTGGGGGTGTATCACAAAAACAATATAAAAGTAGTGAAATTTACGAAAAAAAAAATTATGAAATTCGCAGCCCTAGAACGTATATTGGAAAACCCGAGAGGGGGGGAATTCGATAAAATTATATTACAGCGCGAAGCACGTTGGATTTATCTGTTAAAAGCTACAACAAGCCCAGGGCTAAATGAGGCATTAAGTTTCAAACCTTTTCTTTGAGGGGCTTCTCTGGAAGGGCCCCCCTGAGGAATTAAACCCCCCCCCTCATACGTGGAATAATTCTCCTTCATAAATAGAATAAAATAAGGATCAAAAAACAACTTTTTCTAGAATGATTTTGGTGTGATAAGAGACATAATAATTATGATGTTATCTGATTTCCTTTATTTCTCTTTTTCTCCTTTCCTCTCATTGCTATATTATACGATGTATTTGTAGCAATAATATTCTCCTTGACTTCCTGTAAAGAGTCCTAGATATAAGCCATATTCATAATATAAAAGTACTTTTTAAAAAAATTTAATTTAAATGTTGACATATGATGTATATGCAAGTTATAACTTAAAGTATTATATATGCCTCAGATAAACAAATATAAAATGTTCTCTCATAGAGTGGATATATAGATTATAATATGCAATAAAAATGCAAATGACACAATGTTAATTTGACCCCTCTCTTTTATGCAGAAGCCGCTGTTATAGTGGTCACAGTGATCTCATTTGCATTCAGAGCCATCAAGGACCTATCTGCGTTTAGTGACAGGGCGGCGATGACCCACCCTCTTAGGAGGTTGTTGGTGAGCGCACGTCACTTCCGCGGATCATTCCTGGCCTCATTGACGCTTCCGGCGGGTGCCTTTTCCGCCGAGCGTCATGACCGGATGTAAACAAAGGACGCACTTCCGGTCGCGTCCTAAGGTAAGAGATGAAGGCGGGAAAATGACGCACTTCCGATGCGCGGAGAGCAACAAACAAACACCAGATCACAATTCATTAGGTAATGATCAGGTATATATATGATATGCACACACATCTTGGACATGGCGGGACACGAGCGGGCTGATGGAGGCTTTTTGCGCAGTAAGTTTTGTGAGCTTTTTAAAACCATTTACCCCAATTTTGGCAATATAGTCAAACTAATTTAGACATGCTCTTCTATTTAAATCGTCTTAGGTTGCCCCCTTCTGAACCAGATGGTTATACTTTTTCTATCCCTCGGGACTATATTCACAAGTAACTTCAGCTGTAATATTCATAATACCATTGCTTTATACCGGAGTATACTCTACTATGTAAGTAACAAATATCTATATGTATATGTATATATACGAATATATACATTTACATAGAGGACTTGAATCGAGATATATACCCCTTTATGTGAATATAATCCATTATTATCTGATTACATCCTAGCGGATACACTACAAGACTGGGGGAATTTTTCCATCTAACTTTACAAGACACCTATATCTACTGCTATGAGGGGATTGGGTCCCAACATGGTCTAATTTTAGACAGAAAGATACTAAGGTAAAATGAATCAATTTGTAGATGTAATTATATGTATAGAACCTTGTGGTTTTATATTTTTATGTTTTTGTCTCTCCACTTCTATTGAATGGATGAGACGGAGATATGGGGATATAAATAAATATATACACTACTTCTTTTATTAGACCTTCATGTGATACAGCCAATAGCAGCCTCCATATCACAACTCTGATCCCGACCTGAATCCCTGATAGATTCCAGTGTGGGAATTGAGGTAAATATAATACAAATCATTACTAATATTTGAGGATACGTAGATACCCTTTTGAGATTTATACGTTTCCCCTTTGCCCCATATATATAGGTGGCCCATTCCATCAGTTTTTGGGCTCTCGCTCTCCCTCCTCGCTTCCCGCTTATTTTTCACTACTCTATGATCAATATGATATACTGATACTGATGACCACGGATTACACGGTTTTCTGCATTTTGAGAGGTGTGTTGTTTTGACTAACAATTTGATAAAAAGATAAGGAATAAAATGTAACATAAAATGCTTTGTACTAATTGCATGTTTCTGTTTCTACTAAAAGAGATAAATTATATTTGCGTCTGAGGTCCAGAAAAAGCTAAGGCGAAACGCGTCGACCTCTTCAGACCACTATCCTAATACTCACAAAGTGTAACTACTACAATATCTGTATATCTAATATTTTGACCTATAGATATGATGAATGTTCTTATTTCCAAAAAAATATGTATGTCATTGTATAATTTTGTTTCTTGAACTTTTTGTTCTTTTAAAAAAACTCTGGTTAAATAAAAGAATATATGTTTTTTATACCTATGGTAGTTTTTTGCCCACTTAACATGTGCCCTTAAAGTCCACTAAATCTCTATCTCTCTGAGCAAACTTGTTTTGTATCATGGAGTTCCTTTTTTTCGCCTAACTTTAGTTATTATTGTGCATCCTCCCCTTTAGCATCAATGACGGTTTGCAGTATTTTGTGATAGTTGGGAATGATGCCCTTTATTTGCCCATTATTCTTGGCAAAAGGCCTCCAGATTCTGTAAATTCCTTGATTGTCTTGTATGAACTGTATATTGAGATCGCCTTATAGTAACTCAATGATGTTAAGGTCTAGACATTGTGATGGCCACTCCAGAACCTTCACTGTTTTTTCTTCTGCAACCACTAAAGGGAAACTTGGTCCCTATGTTTTAGATCATTGTCATGTTTGAAAGTCCAAGTGTGCCCCATGCTGCATTCTTCTTGCCATACATTTTAATAACATTTCTTATGTCTTTGTAGCTTACACACACTAAAACAGCAGAGATTGTCTACATTCTTTACAGTAAGGATGATGCAGGGCCATCTTACCAAATGAGCATGCTGGGCAGTTGCCCGGGGGCCTCACTTGTCCGGGGGGGCCCCACCTGCCTATAGACCCAGCCAAGCATTAGTCCCGATTCCCGTGTGCATCCCGCTGCCAAACTTAGCAGGTGGCAAGCGCCTGTCGGCCCTGCGCTGCTGTCAGGCCACTTGGGACATGGAGGGGGAGCCCACAACTGCAGAAATGCCTTTCCGCCTCCACGGGAATGGGCACACACAGGACAGTCAAATCTGACTCTCGTCCATGTGTGTGTTCACCGGACCCAGCCATCGAACTTGGAAGCGGTCATTAGCCTGGCACTGCTGTACCAATAAATATCGCCTTATCGATAATTTGCATTTGTATTCTCGTGGGTGATTGTGTAGGCGGGGCCCCAATGCACTGCATTGCCCTGTGCCCTTTAATGCTCTTAAGATGGCACTGGGATGATGTGCTTCTCTTCAAAGGGTTTGGTGACTCCTCTCCAAACATAGCATATATGGTTGTGACAATAAAGTTCATTTGGATGTCCTCAGCTCCTACAGTTAGAGAATGGATACTGGAGGTGCAGGATATAGTGGAGGCACCAATGTACTGTTAACTACACCAAGTTTTAGAACATTTGGGTTTCACAGACGGATTTCACCTCCTCTGACATGTATAAACAATGAATACAGTGATTATCTGCATTTATTTGGAAAAGTGCAAATCCTACCGCCTCATATTGTAGGATAAATTGACTGGGAAATATCTAGGATGTACATTGTTTTTTGTTCTTGTTACTGGCTCTTCCTGGGACTTGGAATGGCTATTTGGCTCTCCATACTCTCTTTGTTTGTTTGTGTATTCCCCTCTATCCCCCTTTCACTTCTCCTTTTCTTTGCTCCTTGTCCCCTCTTCCCTTGCCCTATCCCTCTATATTATGTTCCCCATGGCTGGTCCTATATTTCAAGGTGTGCTTTCAGTATTGATTTATTGTTTTGATAATGATGCAAGTCCTTTCACCCAGATTGCATGCCTTTAGAAGTATTGTAGAACATATGAATCTAAAGTCTTAAAATGGGAATGTCTGCACTGTCTTATTCTTTTTGGAAATGTGAAAAGATAGATTTTACAAAAAGAAGGCTTAAAAATATATAAATAATAATAAAAAGTTAATATAAAGTTCAGTTTTGGCCTTGTCATCCCAGATGATTTGATAAATTCTGAGGCTTCTCTACAGTCACTTGAAAAAATAAGTCCAACATGATAAGGATCTAAAGCACGCTAGCAAATCCACTAAAATTGCTCCAGATGAAGAAATGGAGGGTTTTAGAATGGCTTGATCAAATTACTGATTTAAAGCCCATTGAAATGTTGTGTGAGGATTTGAAACAGCAAGTTCATGCAAGGAAACTCACAAATATCTTATAACTGAGGAAATCTTGTATGGAGGAGTGATCAGATATTTTAGTGGATTTCATAAACTGGTGGGCAGTTATGCTAAGTGAGTTCAAGCTGAAGGGGACAATATCCGCTTCTGAGCCAAAGATGTACTTATTTTATTCTACAGTATGCTCCTACAACTATTGTTTTTTTGTGGAATAAATTAAAATATTTTAAATATATTAAGAATCTTTTATTTTGAAGTTGTTTTTAATTCAGGGCAGCACAGTGGCTAAGTGGTTAGCACTTTCACCTAGCAGCACTGGGGTCAATGGTTTGAATCCCAACCACGGTGCTACCTGCCTGGAGTTTGCATGTTCTCCCTGTGTCTGCATGGGTTTCCTCCAGGTATTCAGGTTTCCTTCCATACTCCATTGGCCCTAGTATATGTATGCATGACTGTGAGTTAGGGACCTTAGATTGTAATCTCCTTGACGACAGGGACTGAAGTGAATGTGCAATATATATGTGTAAAATGCTGCGTAAATTGATAGAGCTATATAAGTACTTGAAATAAATAAATTAAAGTACCGTATTTATCACACACTTTTTCCTCCTAAAAATGGAGGGCAAAACACCAGTGCAGCGCTTAAAGGCAGAGGAGGGGGACGGGCCTGGCCGAGTATAAGGAAGGAAGAGCAGTTCCTGTCATAGGAAGTCCCGCCTCCTATGATAGACAGCACAGTGATCCAATGCGGGGACGCGGGACGTGTGACGTCTATCATAGGCGCCGGGACTACTGATGACAGCGGCCGCTTGTCCTCGCTTCTCCTCGGTCCGGCCCGCCCTGCCCCCTCTGCCTCTCAGCGCAGCCTTTTTAAAATACCGGTATGTCACCGCTCTCTGCAATGGCGCTGGCAAGGCTTCTGTTATTTTGCCCTGCATTGATGGACACTGCGCTGGCAAGGCTGCACTGGGGGACACTGCGCTGGCGAGGCTGCATTTGGGGACACTGTGCTGGCGAGGCTGCACTGGGGGACACTGCGCTGGCGAGGCTGCACTGGGGGACACTGCGCTGGCGAGGCTGATGAGGCTGAATGAACCCTGCGCTGATGAGGCTACATTCACGGGCACTGGTAAGACTGCATTTGAAAAAAAAGTTCTGAGTTCAATGCTGTTTATTTCAAATTTAAGCTTTTTTCCTAAAATTTCCCTCCTAAATTTGAGGTGCGTGTTATACACCCGTCCGATAAATACGGGTATTTTACCTTTAACTGTAGGCATGGTTTGAATGAAGATCTAATGTTTGCCTCTTTAATGATATTGAAAAAGTAAACAAATTCCACAGAGTGTACTTACTTTTTTTCTATTTGGCATATTGTAAGCAGGTTGTTTTGTGACATTTCTGCAGGAAAAATAACTAACCTTTTACAAGTTCTGCCTGGGATATGTAAACCTATGACCACAATTGTCCCATTAGCAAGTCAATGACTGGTTTTACTTGTCTAAAGTTTCTGCTTCTTTTTAACTCAGTGAAACATGCAATATAACAGGATCACTTTGAATCTGCAAATGGATCTTGCGGCAAATCTCTTTAGATAATAATCCTGTGAAATTTGAGAAACAATTCTGTATCTTGCTCTTAAAACATAACTGAAATAAAGTTAATGATTAGGGCGAGCTATCCATGTAAAATCTTGGAGATTTATTGTGAACGCAGCGAACATTCCCTGTCGCTTCATTCAGGTATTCAGGCTCAGCATTCTCTTAAATATTTACATTTTAGTCATTCCAGAAAAGAGAACTGCTGAAGAAAGCAAACAGACGGGGCTTTTTAGAGATACCGATGCTTTGTCAATAATTACCCACCATGATGTTTGTCCGGAATGTTGGGGTATAGTTCTATTTAATGGCTTGTGTGAGTTTCAGCCTGTTCCCACTACAGACGAGAACATAAGTCTTGGCCATGAGTTTGCGCCTTAGGAAATTGTAAACATTTCTATTCTCTTTTATTAGCTTTTCCAGATCACAGATTAAATTCAACAATTCACCGAGAAGACAGAGCATCTGGAACGTGATCTGTAGAAACATCTGGATTTATTCTTGCATTTATTTTAGTGCTCCTCTACATCACTTCTTTGTAGGAGCAGGTTGTGTTTATGGGAAGGACATCTCTTAAAGTGGATTGTTCTCCCCCATTAATATAAACTGCCAACACTATGTAAAGTATATGGTTAAACCTGTCCACTTACGTATATCAATGCTCTTTTATCTGTTATCCTTTGCCAGATTCCCATTGGGATATTTTCTGCCTGTGCTCCGCTCCCATGCCACCATTTTTAAAAATACCATCAATGGCTGTCGCCTTCTTCTTTCTTGTTCGCTGTGCCAATCCACCAATGACACCTGTGCCAGATCCTATTGCATGTGCAGTATGAGATCTCGTGCTGTTGTCACTGTTTACATGCTGTCATGCCTATTGAGAACATAAGCGGCACTAAAATGATTGTAAACGTTGAGGTTTTTTTTTTTCAAATAACCAACATGTTATACTTACCTGCTCTGTGCAATGGTTTAGCATTGAGAAGCCACTATCCTCCTCTTCTGGGGTTCCCCGTCGGTGCTCCTGCCCCCCCCCCCCACTAAAGGCCCGTACACACGTAGCGATTGTCGGCCGTAAGTATTCGGCCACCGACTGATCGGTCGATTGTCGGCTTGTTAGTATGATGCTTCCGACAACCGACTGCAAATGTTCCTCAGTCAGTACAGAATTCGGCCGGCAAACAGCAGATGAGCAAGACTGGGCATGCTCAGAGAAGAAAAAACACATGGAAAGTTAACCATCACATGACATCACTTCTGCAGTCGGCTGTTGTTGGCCGACAAAATTCGTGTGCAGTCTTTAGCTCTTTTCAACCGACAGGACAGCACCGGACAAAAGACAGCTGATCATTTGGCCGACAATCGCTACGTGTGTACGGGGCTTTAGTGAAGACTATAGAAGGCAGTTTGTTATGGGGGCACTCGTGCACTCATACATTGAGTAGGGGCACGGCCCTGCCCCTGCTCCCTCCTTACTGGATGTGATTGACAGCAGTAGGAGCCAATGGCTCCTACTGCTGTCTCTGAACCAATGAAGAGGGATCGAGATTGGACTTGGGTAGATAAAAGGGGGGGGGCTGGAGAGAGGCTGCACACAGAAGGAATTTTAACCTAATGCAGAGAATTAATTACGGTAAAAACATTCATTCCTTAGAACCACTTTGAAATACCCAACATTTAGCTATGGTAGTGTATAAACAATATCAAAGCAACATCTGAGGTGAAAGAGCCTTTTCTGAGATTTCTTTAGGGACAAGTCACCAGTACCTGCTATATGGGTACTTTCTGTTCAAGTCTATGGGATGTGAGTATGCCCAACACTAGGTTTTTACTGGCACAGCTATTAGACATCTCAACTATCACCATGGCACTCAATTTATACACACCTAAAAATTAGAACAATTTAACAAAGCACTGGACGGTCAGACGGCGGTGAAAGATAAGTCAAAATAGGCAGAGAGCAACTTCTCAAAAAGAATCTGTGGGCAAATGATTGAACCTAAAGAAATGTATTATATAAGTAAGTTTGGTCATAAAAGTATAAAGGCTTAGGGCCATAAAATGTATCGCTAAACAGATATTAATGTAAAGGGGTCTCACCTTATAATGACTAGTTGTGGTTCATACAGGATAATATGTGGTGGAAAACATTCATCCACATACGTCCCGCAGATAATAACGAACCAGCGTGCAGTAAATAAAGTATCTAATCTATAAGAAGAACAAGGAGAAGCACCCAATATTAACCACTTTAGGACCGGAGGATTTTCCTGCTTTACGCCCAGGCCACTTTTTGCGACTCGGCACTGTGCGACTTTAACTGACAATTGCGTGGTCATGCAACGCCGTACCCAAACGAAATTTACGTCTTTTTTTTCCCCCACAAATAGAGCTTTCTTTTGGTGGTATTATATCACCTCTGCGCTTTTCATTTTTTGCGATATTAATAAAGAAATGCGACAATTTTGAAAAAATAACAATATTTTTCTAGTTTGACAGTTAAAAAATATCCAATATATTCAATTTACGTCGCTGAATGATACGTCGCTGAACGATAACGAGCCACTTTGCCGCAGTACGCTCCATGTGAGCGGTCGGCAAGTGGTTAATCTGCCTACTCCTCTAAGTGGATCTTCTAATCTGATCAGATAATTGGGAACGATTCATTCACAACTGAACGTCATACTAAGTTGTGAACGTCATACTAACGATCACGTGACTAAATATAAGCGAGATTGTTTTGTTTTAGCATGTGAACTTATCTGGAATCATTTAGAGGACAGGAAGATACATGATCCCATTGTATCTCTCTCCAGTTGTGAATTGGTTTTGGTAGAGAAGAGATGGAGCTTTGAAGACAGGTGATCTTATCTTTCCATGCAGAAATGTTTTACAGTTAAGAGAAAGTAAGTAACAGAAACAGTTATTAGAGAATGTTGTTTTGGCTACATTAGAAGATAACTAAAGTGTGAGATGGAGGAAAATAGGATAAGCTTCAGAACATACAATGAACACTGGTAGTATCAGGAAAAAAAAACAAGGCTTTACCACACGACTGCTACCTGCTGTCTATGGAAGAAAAACACTTAGCACTTTTGATGACTAGAATGGAAACCTAAAGTTTAATGCAGCTTCAAAAAAGCAGCATCCCCTAGACATGTGCGGTTAATTTCGTTCCGAATTGAAATTCGGACAAATTTTTCGCTGTTTGGAAATTCGGATGTATCCGAATTTCCAAATTACAATAGTAATGACTTTAAAGGAATCTGAAAATAACTAAGCAAAATTTCGGATGAAATTCAAATTCAAATAGTTTTTCGAATCAAATTCAAATAGGTTTCAAATCAAATTCAAATAGTTTTCGAATTTTAATAGTTTTCAAATCCGACTAGCTTTCGAAGTTGAATAGTTTTCAAATTCAAAATCATTTTCGAATTGAATTTGAATTCAAATTTGGGAAGAGAATAAAATAGAATTAAAAATAAAGGAATAGAATAGAAATAAATGCATAGAACAAAAAATAAAGGAATAGAATATAATAGAGTAAATCAGAATAGAGTAGAAAATAAAAGAATAGAAAAAATAGAATAGAAAATAAAAGAAAAGAATAGAAAATAATAGAGTAAAATAGAACAAAATAGAATAGAAAATAAAAGCACAGAATAAAATAGAACAGAAAATAAAGAAATAGAATAGAAAAAAATTGAATAAAATAGAAAGACTGTAACACTCTTCTGAAATTTTAATTTCAAATAGAATAACTTTGAATTTGAATACAATAGAAAAGAATAGAATAAAATAGAAAGAATAGAATAAAAAATAGAATAGAAAAGAATAGAATAAAATGAATATACCAATATAACTGTTTTCCGAAATTCAAATTTCAAATAGAATGAATTTGAATAGAATAGAATAGAAAAGAAAAGAACAGAGTAGAAAAAAAATAATAGAATAGAACGGAATAGAAAGAATATAACCACCTTCCAAAATTAAAATTTTGAATAGAATGAATTTGATTTTGAATGCAATTCAAAGGGAATTTGATTCGAATTTGAATGCAATTCGAATAGAATTCAAATTCCAATTGGTTTGAATTGCCTGAAAGTTATGAATTCCGAAAACAAGATTAAAAAATTAAACAAATTTAACTAAACAAATTTATGTAAATACTGAATCAAAATGAAAGGAAACAAAACATTTTTTTTTGTTCTGCACATGTCTAGCATGCCCTACTGCGAGGAATAGACTTAGGTTTGGTGTAGGAAGACACAGTGGTGACTGTGGAGATGATTTACTAAAACTGGAGTATGCAAAATCTGGTGCAGCTGTGTATAGAAACCAATCAGCTTCCAGGTTTATTTTTTGTCAAATCATAATTGAACAAGCTAACGTTAGAAGCTGATTGGCTACCATGCACAGTTGCACCAGATTTTGCATTCTCCAGTTTTAGTAAATCGACCCTGTGAATCTTAATAAAAGCTAAACTCCAGGCACAACAACTTTCATTTAAATGCATTCCCCCAATAGCCACAAACAATATAAATCCGCTTTGTGAGCACCAAATGTTTTTTAAATCTGGTTATTACCTTGTAAAAGCATTGGTGAAATCTTCATTGTGCTGTACATAGCCTGTACAGAGAGCAGAGCTTAAGGAGGGATCCAGCAGGCTTCACCCACTACAGGCTGCCTATGGAAAACTACAGGAGGGGGCGGAGACCAGACACTCTGCACAAGGACAGAGAGAAGAGCAGTGACCGGTCTTTATTAATAAAGCTCCTGCAAAGTTTCATATGGATTACTGCACAGATCTGGAAAAAAATACACAAAGCACACCTAGAGAGGAATACAGATAATAATGGCTCATCCTGGAGTTCAGCTTTAAATCCCAAACTAAGCTAGTGATTATGTCTAGTACAGGCAGGCAAATGCTCACTAACTGGAAGTTACCAATTAAAGCTCAAGAAATGTTTTTTGTATCTTAACTGGAAGGGAAAGTAATAGTTTCTGCCACCATCCCGAGAGTATAGTTTTGTCGATTTGTGATGCCTCAAGTCAGGTGTGGGATTTTAAGGGCAGGAGTAAAGCGAGTAAACAATAGTGGTACAGTTTATAGATAAAATTTATTCACATGTATAATTATATACAGAAATTTGAGTGAATTGATGGGTAAAGTCCCATTGTGATAGTGAAGAAAAGGTAGTAGGTGTGTTTACACGTGAAAACGGTGACTTAGACAAGAAAAATAGATGGTCCTGCTCTGCTGTTCCTCATATCAAAGAATGGGAAATGGTTGCAGAGAGGGGCCTGATCGGTATTCCGACATGTTTCGGCCTGTAGCGGCCTTTATCAAGGATGTTACCGATTCTAGGAATAAGTACAATAGATTGTCAGTAATAATAATATATAGTTGTTCAGATTAGATTATATATAGAGTTGTAATGTAACATACATATTTTTTGTCCACTTTCTGGAGTATTGCTTTCCCAGACTTTCTCCGGGAGCTGCAGGAACAATGCTGTATTGGGTGAAAGAGGTGTGGTAGGGTACCAATTAAAGCTCAACTCCAGAAATTACAAAAAAAAATTGCAGTACCCCCCCACCCTCAGTGCAAGGGTTAAAAGCTTAACTTTAGTGGATTGGGGGACAAGGTATAATGCTTACCTTAATGCTTGCCCCTAGGCTGAACAAGAGAAACAAATTGATTCCTCCATCCACATTAATCAAAGGGGATAAAAGAGTTCCTGCTACCTGCGATTGTTTTTAGCAGTTGCTAAATAGCCACACAGTGCCTGCATTTGATTGGATGCAGTCGACAAATTTTCCGACCAATTTGTTTGACATAAGCTGATCAAAAGACTGTCGAGTGGAGGGGTGCCAGCAACTTGAATTTCATAAAATTCAGCAGAAATCTGACTGTATGGATCAGACTGTATGTGGCAATGTTGCTTTTTATTCCAGGAGGCCCCCCCTTCATATGTGACTGGTCCCATGAAGCTTCCTTTCTATGGTGCTCTGGGCCATGGATACACTATGACGTCATCATGTACAATGCAGGCCAAAGCCCTGGGTTTTATGAGGGGTCGCCGAGGAACTGCTCACAAGCCAGAGCAAAGGAGAGCCAAACTGCCAGCACTTGCACAGTTCTCCGAAAACAAAATGTTGCATTTGTAAAAATAGTTCCGTATGCATGCGTGTGTAAACACATGTCTGTGGCCAAAATCATGCTGCAGCTGGGACTGTGCTCTGTACGGGTGTGTGCAAGAGACCTTGGTCATACTTTTTTGAATAATTGTTTTTAAAGCTATTACTGAATCCACTAAGGTCCATCTTTAGACAGGGTCTGAAGTCTGGTTACAGTAACTGAAGTGATCCTAGGCCTGGTTTACAAGAGCGTGAAGTTACCATATGTTAACTTTCCAGGAGATTTGAAAAGAAAACGTATTTTTCACATGGCTGGAAGTTTGAAGAGCGCACAGATCCAGGTTCACTTCACTTCACTGCAGTTGACCTCACATCACACAGGCCCCAAACGTGAGCTGCTTTCTTAAACCTTAAGACCCCTTTCACACAGGGTGGATTCCATGGCGGTTCCATTCCAATCAGGAGGGGATCAGCTCACAGATCCCCTGCTGATTGGAGCAGAGCAGGTGGATGACACATCCGTGTCTCAGTTTCTGCAGAGTATACACGGACATAGCCCGCTTTGCTCTATGGGCGGCTTGGGAGTAAACAGACTCCACTGTCCATTTACACCCCAATGCCCTGTTATGCCATCCGCCTAAAGAGAAGAGAACGGATCCTCTTCTGTTTTTTTTAAGGGGCCTCATCAGACCCAGAGATAGGTGGGTGTATATGGACACAAATTCGTTTACATCTTCCTGTCCATAGGGTTTCATGAACCATCTGATCAGGTCCACCTGAAAAACTGACAGGTGGACCTGATCGGATGGCCCGTGTTAAAAGGTCTTGCAGTTAGGGGTAGTAAAAATAATCATTTGAGAGTGAGACATATCCAGGCCATTTCATGTGGCCCTCACACCTCTCCTGCAGCTGTGACACCCCCCCTTGTCTTCACTACCAACTTGTCTCAGCAGTCAGCAGTAGAGAAGAGGACATCACTTCTTTGCTAGATCCTGCGCTTCTTTGTTCAGCCACAGAGAGGCTCGTCTCTGCCCCGCAACACCTCAGCGGTTGGCAGCAGAAAGGAGACAGAACTCCTGCACCTCTCTGTGCAAGCACATCACCCCCTCGTCTCCAACTCCCCTGATCTCTGCATTCAGCAGACTCTGGCAGCTGACTCCAGTCCTCCTCTGGTCCTCCTCCAGACCCTGCACTTTCTGCTTCCCAGCTCTGCCCCCAGCTTCTTCCTGCCTGCAGAACTGTGATGTAAGGGAAGGTGGGGGATTCTTGTCTTCTGATGGTGGGGGGGGGGGGGGTTGACATCTGAAAAAAGGGAGGTGGGGGGTTTGGACATCTAGCCTTACAGATACAACTGGCCCTTTTGGGGGCAGCCATAATGCCCATGATGATATTGAGTCTGACACCCCTTTTCTGTAGGGGTCCCACAGATATGACACATACATACTTACATTGGTCCAAGCTGAATGTAAAATTTGCCAAACCCGAAATGCAGCTTTAAGTAGCCGCAAACATACCAGAATATATTAATCAGTCATTTCACAGCCAGACTGAATTCTTCTAACAATTTCTTGAACTCAGTAGGTGAGAAGAGTGAGAAAAACTGCGCTGAGATGAGATAACGTCATTTGCAATACATTAGCCTCGCTTAAAATCGCATTAACACTTTCCAATTTTTTTTTCTATTGAATCTCAGTGCATTCATTTTGACAAAGTTTCATGTTTAAGTTGAAAAGCAAAGGATTTGGATTCTAGGCAGGCTCAGCGTGAGATTTCCTTCAAAAAGAAAGTATGACTCTTCAGGGGCTTAGGTCAGAATATGGATGAAAATGCAAAACAGCCTGGAAGTATTCCCACAATCACGCTTCCCGTACAAGACGCAGTCCTCCAGGCTCCTCTGCTATCATTGCTTTTCACCAACACTTTACCCAGTCCCAGCAGTAACTGAGATAAGACACCTTCAGGTCCTCTTTACAGTGCTGCTATCTGGTATCTTCTATCAGCAGTTGATTGCTCCTGTGTTTTACCAATTGAAGCTGTCCCATAGTCCCACAGCTTCAGCGATATATTCCTCGGCATGTTTTATAGAGCCTGGTTAAGTAAACATCCTCAAACAAATCAACTTGAGAGAGCTTAAAATAAACAGCGCTACCGTGCCAAGTTCATAATTGCTTGCACATTTAACGTTTTACCCCCAGCCCGGTCCGTGAACATAAAAAAAAAAAATGGGTTTTCTCGGACGGGCCATAATTGTTTTCAATTCGCAGATTCCCAGATTCTCAAGGATGTTTACATTTTTGGAATTTCTTTCTACAGATTGTCTAGGACCCTCGCTCTGAAAAAATATATATCTTTCCTAATACCATGTATCATGGACAAAATGGCAGAGCGGAAGTATTTGTGTCGCTAGAGTCCGACCTTTTAGTCCTTCTGACCACAAGAATTCCATTCTAAACAAAGCTTAAAAGTTGACAGGAAAGTGAGAATGCTATAAAATTATGAAATGGACTAAAATAGGAAGCAATATTTAATATTAGCTCCCTAAGAGGACACATTTGATCTAACATCCTGTTTGTAGATAAATATATTAATACCATGTATCCAAAGGCAAAGTTTTCTTTCGTCTACAAGACAGGCAAGGGAAATTCATTGAAAGGGACATAAAAGGCTAACACAAAAAAAAACGGACAGAGATTTTATCCATTCCCTACTCTATCCAGAGGAATTATTCCATGAAGAGCAATTACCCTCTTCAAACAAATTTGAATAATTGATTGACTGATTCATTACTTCAATTTCAATCTTTTAAATTTCTGCATGTTAGTAACGTATGTAGTGAAACTCTACCAACATCTTAAAGCAGAGTTCCGGCCACAACATTTTTTTTTCAATAAAAATACCCCCGGGACAGTCAGGGCTAGTACATTCCACAATAGATAGCCTTTAATCTGTCCAGGTTCGCACTTACCTTTTAGAAGAAATACTTACCTTTAAAATTTCTTCTCCAGTGTTGCCATCTTGGATGTGGGCAACTGAAGCCAGCGCGTCCTCTTCTGCGTCCTCTTCCGCATCCTCTTCTCCCAGAATGCGCCTGCACCGGTCCCCGCTCGTCACTTCCGGTGTGGCGCCGCATTCCTCCACAGCTTCTGGGCATGCCCAGAAGCTGTTTAGCAGGGAATGTGGCGCCGCACCAGAAGTGGCGAGCGGGGCCGGTGCAGGCGCATTGATTCCTGGGAGCGATGACTTTCAGCTCCCAGGAATCAACGCAAAGAGGAAGTGACGGCGCGGGCCGCGGCCGCAGAGGGAGGAATTGCAAGAAAGGTGAGTATATTTTCTTCAATAACAAGGTAAGTAAACAAAAAAAAATCGTAACTATCCATTTCTTTTTCAGATGACAAATAGGAAGCGGATGGCCCAAAATCGATTATGTCGATTTTGTGGTCGAAACTCCGCTTTAATCAATAAAAGTAAACCTCTCATGAGAGAATATAAGGGGTGCCATAGCTGTCCTCCTAAAAATGCTCTCCTTCAGTGCTCTGTGCTGGCATATCTGAGAACAAGACTTGTATTGTAAAGGAAAAGAAGGGGTTTGTCTGATAAGCTCTAAGCTCTGTTACAGAGTGGTAATTATAGGGTGCCCTTGGTCTAAAAACTGGACAGGCACAGTTAGAACTGTCAAACAAGCGACTGAAAGGCCTGTGCTTGTAAGTCACACTGGAAGAAATACCATTGTAGGTCCAGTTCACTTCTGGATGTGTCACAATGTTGCCAGTCAAGCCCTGATGAAGGGGGCGCTTGGACCCCTAAACATGTTGGCTACTTTTTGGATTGTACCCCTGACTTTTAATGGAATAAAGTTGTATCTAGACCTCTTAGCAGTGGTGTGTTGCTTCATTTTTAATTCTTACACGTCAAGGAAACTGTAGAGATCCTCTGGGGTGTAGAAGTTTCCAGCCCAGGAACCAGATCATTTGCACCAATCTCAATACCTTAAGTTAACAATACCAGTAAGATAACCATATGGGTCCAGCACTATCTTTCCGCTTTGGCTGCTTCTTGTTGAACTGGCCAAAACTCGAGCCATGGGTGACCCTGCTGGCCCTCTCCCTGACGTACATTGATCTGAAAATTGAAGGAGTTGGCTAGAAAATTCTCAGTTGAATAGCACCTGCCCTCAATCAGATCCAGACACCAGGTGCCAGATGTCAGAATAGAATAGCTGGCAGGGGAGATTCTCCCATCCACCTGTTTTGCATGGATGAAGGAATGAATAGATTTCTTTCATTAAGCCAGTGGTGTAAGGTCAGCTTTACTCTGGAACCCATTGGAATAACTACTGTAACAAAAACATTTTCATAAGACTATGAAAATGAAGCTTGTTGGTATAATGTCATTCAAACCGTATATCTTTCTCTGTGACTTCAGCTGGGCTTAAAGTTGGGTAGGCACATACTGAAATTTGGATGGTTCAGCAGGAACTGGATAAATTTCGGTCCTTGTGTACCGCTGTTTGTTCAACAGAAGCCAGTCTAGTAACCAAATTCCATAGAACAGTCCTGCTGGAAAACCCGCATTCAATCAGCACATGCAGCCAATGGCTGCAGCGCTGATCTGCGTATTCTGATGGGGAAGTGGGGGGTGGGGAGGGAGTCCCCACTGTCAGAAATAGAACAGCAGTGGAGATCTCTGCATCTACATCTTTTGTGTTGATGTGGGTATCTTTCAGTTTTTTTTCTGTTCAACCAGGTGGTTGAAAAAAAAAAAAAAATAAAACAATGTATGTATACCGTGCCTAAGTGTTCTAGAACAAAATATTTTTTCATTGAAAACTCCTAAGCACTAAAAGTAACTAGAATGTTGGTAAATGCACTCTAACATGATTTTTACACTCTACATTTATTTAAAAAATGGAGCATTTACTGAAACTGGAGCAGTGAGTTAGAGAGACAGTTAGCGATATATACAGTATAGTGACATACACTTTAAAGTGGTTGTAAACCTCAGATATGAAATATGAACAAGACATATACTTCTATAGTGTGTACTTGTCTTAATCCATCATTTCCATCTGCTGCTTTTTTCCTCTGTTATCAGCATCAGTCACTTCTGACAAGTTTTCCTGACACCAAGAGAAAAATGGTGACAGGGGAGGGATCTCCAACTTATTGACAGCCTCAGCTCTGTTCCTGTGTGCTGTATGAAAGGGGGGTGTGTCCTTTCCCTCCAATTAGCTCTCAGAGTTCTCCTCACTGAGCCCTGCAGAGTGTAATTTCAGCTCTCCGTCCACCTTTTACTGACAGCTCAAACAAGCTTTATAAATTCTGGACTTTGAATGGATGTAGAGAAGAAAAGACTTCAGATAAACAGGTACAACCTATGTAGAAAGAACTGATTCACCTATGTGTATCACCTGAGGCCAGTCACTGCACTGGGTATATGTAAGAATTTACAGCCACTTTAAGCTGATCAATCTGTTTGTACAATCACAGTTAGATCTACCAGAAGCTATACAGTGTATGGGCTTATCTGATTGCATATACATTGAATGGATTCTTTGAGCTAGTGATACTCTCAATTTCCCAATGCTATCCTAAGCAGCATGGATGGAGGAGTCTCCCCTGCTGGCTATTGTATTCTGACAGCCAGCACCAGCAGCTGTCAGAATACCTGAATAGTGACTGCAGCTGACTGGCTACAGTCACAGCTCAGTCAACTTTTTTCTGCCAGGATCTTTTAATTTCTCAATTGCATTTTGTCAGATTGGGGAGAATCGGTACGGCTGACAATGGTTCGAATTTCAGCGGATTAACAGGAATCGCTTGACATTTGAGCTATGCATAACTTTAGTTAGACCCTCATTTCAAAACAATCTTTTAAATCTAAAGGGGAATGCACAGAGATTGTACAATCAGATTGTAACGTAGGCAATCATTAGACTTTAACATCTGTATTTATTTTAGCATGACAGAACACAACAAGGAAAAAAGCGTAGAGATGCTTTCCTGTTTTCAGCTATCTAGCTAAAGACAAGTCTTTTATAGAGAACGTGGCGTGCCGCAGGAGCGTGCGCTTAGCGCTCCCTTGTGGCATTCGTAATTGCAAAGCCTAAGATTATGTTTTCTGCCAAGAACTGACTGCATCCTCAGGTGTTAGTACCACAACCAGACGCCCTGCCAGCATTCTCCACCTGCTGTTCATTGCTGAGCCAGCCCAAAAGTCCTTGCTGAGTGGCAGCCAACACCTGAAACAGCTTAATCACTAAAGGATCCATAAGCAGAGTGCTGAAAACATTTGCTGTGAAACGAGTTCATTTTCCAATAAATCACTTGCTGTAAAGAGAACCTGTCATCAAGTTGGAGCTTCCCATTATTCTTTTTGTTTGTTCTGAACTGAGCCTCCGGGGTTTATTATCTTCTCTGAGCCTGGGCAGTGCATAAATTGAACAGCTCCATTACTATGAACACTAAATTATTGCGCTTATCTATTGAAGCAAACGGGAAGCAATCTGTAAAGTGTAGTTATCCACAACAGCGAATCAGAATTTCCTTTTAATTGACCAGGCAGCCATAGGCAGAAATCTAATTGAGCTAACGTGGTTTACTACCCTTGGCAATCATCAATACACCTTGCATTATTCAAGAAATATTGCAATAGCTCTTTTGGCTATACTTCTCCTATGGGTCTCCTGTGAGTGACCCAGATTCAGCTGACAACAGGCTAAAGTTTGCTATTGACTGTTGTCACAGAGGCGGTCCAGGCTCAGCAAGGATCCTGACAATAATGTTGGGATCTGCTTAGATCCCTCCCCAGCAGCTGGTTCAGCCTCTCAGCTCACCTCTGAGAACCTTAGCCGGTCGCTTCAGCCCTCTGCTCTGGTGCTTCAGTAAGAGCTGGAGGGGCAGAGCATAGAACCGGTGACTGATGATCACCGGCTTTCTGCTCACTGAAGACCAAGAATCGAGCAGCCTTTGATAGCTTGGTTCTCAGTCTTCGAGGCAGCGGGGGACAGATGCAGCCACGGGTCACTGCTGCATCCACTTAGGTGACTATGATCTTTGGTTTTTAAAAACCCACAATTCTCTTTTAAATGAACCTAACTAGGTTGGGATATATGTACTACTCTAATGGGATCCCTGATGCCTAATTATATCCTTACTGGACACATTAGTGACCCCCCTAGGTTCACATCTCAGTCCCTGTCATCATTTTAGGCCTCTATGCAGTATTAGGTCTTGCTAAGGTGGTCCTCATACTTCACCGTCACACCTTGTTATGTTCTTATGTTGTAGATTTCAAGGTGGTCATCTTCTCTATACCAATGTTCTTCCAGAGATGATTAATTCCTGGTGGTTGGTATTAGGTGTACCCCCCCCCCCTCCCCTCTCCCCAGTGTGATGATAGTTGTTGTTTTCTTTTTTTTTTAATTTGTCATATTATTTTTTTTTTTTTCCCTTCTCCACCGTCTTTTAGATATGGTCCTGTTTGGTACATCTTAATATGGGATGACAGTACCCAGAATTTGCACGATATCCCATATCTTGGTGTGTCCTAGTTTACAGATTAGACTTTGATAAGCATATCTATTGATTTATTTTGCTTTGGCACAATCTGTTGATATGCAATCCACCCTGTTGTACTTTCTCATTGCATACTGCCAGGACTTATACTACAAATGTTGATCCTTTTTTATGTATGTGTTTTGTTTTCTTTTTGTACTGTCGTCTACATATTACACATTTTCAATAAACAGTGTTTATAAAAAGCAGAGCAGAATGGGACAAATGTTACTTTTAGACCCGGTTCACACTAGCGCGACTTGTCAGGCGACTTGGTCGCCTGACAAGTCGCGTTGGGTCCCCTGCCATAGATTAGCACAGGACCCGTTCTAATAGGAGCGACACAAGTCGCTCCGACTTAGAAAAAGGGTCCTGTACTACTTTGGGGCGACCTGGAGCGACCTGCATTGACTTCAATGATATGAAGTCCGTGCATGTCGTGGCGTGCACCGCGACTTCACAGGTCGCCCCAGCAAGTAGCGTCGCCCCTGTGTGAACGGGGTCTTAGGACATCCATGACTATGCAGTATTTTCCTGCATTTTTACATTCCAGATCCCATGTTTGATCCATTGGTGGCCAGTTGAAAAAGGACTTGCATCCATTTACATCAGGCCTTTTTTTTGGACCTGGACAGACTCAGAGGTAAGCAGACGTGAACATTTGACTGCCCATAGACTTACATGGAGCCTCTGGTCAGGTCCCCCTGAAAAACCAACAGACAGACCTGATTGAAAAACCTTTGTGAAAGGACCCTAAATATTTCTTAAGGAGCATATTTCTCTTCCTTTTTGTCATCTAGCTTCTCTGTATTAAAGGAAAACCCAAAACAGAACTCAAAATAGAATCCAAAAATAGAGTAAGTAACCGGTTTTAACTTGGTCTGAATTTTTTTATTGCAATGTTTCAAGAAAGAAATACATTTCTGTAAAGTTTTCAGTCTGTTGGAGGAAATAAGAACTGTCTCAGATAACATTTTACTTTTTTGGCAAATGGACAACATAGTAGCCATTTCTTACAATGCACTCCCTCATTCACTGATAATAGGAGGCTGCTCTTGCCTGTTGTAAAGTGATCTACTAATTTCAACGTGCAGGTGTTACTGTCACTCACAGTAAGAAAGAGGAAGAGCATGTACAGACAACTTGATATTATGTAAATATTCTGCTTATTTTATCCGGACGGAGTTCTCCATTAATCACTGCATGACGTGTTTTCAGTCAGTTGTAATACATTGTTATTGTACCTGGTCACTGTGATTAACCTCTATGCTAGTATAAAAAGTATGTTTTTTCTGTCTTGACATCTATGGCTTAGGTAGAATAATAGGTGAAATTCAAAACATGGATGTTCCTGCTGGTATCCTTCATGTCTGAGCTGCCAGGGCTGAGCATGTACGGAAGGCACAGGGAAGAGAGAAGCAGCAGAGAACAACAATGGGCAATCAGTGAAAGTTGCCCAAATGTATTCAACTTGCTGATACCTTTTGGATTGCATTGAAAGAGAGAATATATAAAACTTTTCAGCACTCTTAATGCATTTAAAGGGGTATTTATTTCTTCCTAGACATTTAGCACTTCACCATGCCTCCATATGCTTTTCAGAATCTGTGGTCAGGCATTAATCAGGATCAGCATGTTGAATCAGGGATGATGAAGTCAAGAACAGCCCAGAGCACAAATAAAGGACATGCAGATAGGGGTAGAATAACACGGTTAAAGAGGTGGCAGGCAGCTGTAGGGTTAAAGGAAGAAGATTCTCTTACCTGACAAGGTTTTTAGGGAAGGTAGGGTCTTTTAAGCTGATTGGTATGGAGAAGCAGAACAGTGGCATTCTCAGGGTGACTGAGAACCAAGAGCTTCTTACCCTTCTTCCACCTTGTTATTTATTCTTTGTTATAGACCAGGACTGCAGCCAGAGTTTAGTTTGAGGGTCTTTAAAGGCTTTCCTTTGTGTAAAGTAGGTGGGAGCTGTCGTTGACATGTTGTGTTTTGTATGGTCCAGTTGTTGAGACCCCAGATTGATATATGGAGGGGTATTCTGTGGCAGGTTTCTGCAATCAACCCTGAGGTGGTGTAGTGAGGTTGAGTGCCTACCATTAATTTTGGCCTCTGGTAGGATGGGTTAGTTGGTTCAGGTTGGGTGCTTATTTCTGGTGCCTTCAGGGACCATCAACACAGCCTTCTTGTTATTGTTAATTTGTGTTATTTATTGGATTGGATTTTGTATTAAAGGGATACTAATGCTCGGGTTGGATGTTTCTTTCGGGTGCCTTCAGGGACCATCAACCAGGGGAGGACTGGGCCAGGGGGCAGGGGGGCAATTGCCCCCCAGGCTGCTCTGATGCCCTGCAAAAAGGCTGCACCGCTTCTGCCACAGACATGCCTAAAGGATTCCTGGTGAAGAGTAGTAAAAAGCTGACCTACTGAGTGCAGGATGAAGACAAGGACATAGCGCAGGCCAACCCCCCCCCAGCATGGATGGTGAAAACTGTGTCTGAGCAGAGACCGGTTCCATGCCGCACTGGAGACTCTCCTCCCCCAGGCAGCCCCAACTGGGCTGTCCCAGCTTCCCCCAACTGCCCCCTGCTGGCCAGGTTGGGAAGCCGGATTTGGCCAGTGAGTAGAGAGTACCTGGAGCGGAGCTTCAGACTGAAATCAGGGTCAAGAGGAGGCAGGGAGGGGGAGAGTGGGAGGGGGGCTGTTGCTGCACCATGTGCCCCTGGTTTGAACTTGCCCCCTGGGCCGAAAGTGGCCAGTCAGCCCCTGCCATCAACCCAGCCTTCTTGTTATTGTTAATTTGTGTTATTTTTTGGATTTTGTATTAAAGGGCTACTAATGCTCTGGTTGGATGTTTCTTTCCGGTGCCTTCAGGGACAATCAACCCAGCCTTCTTGTTATTGGTAATTTTTGTCATTTATTGGATTGGATTTTGTAATAAAGGGCTACTAGTACTCTGGCTGAATGTTTCTTTCTGATGCCTTCAATGACCATCAACCCAGCCTTCTTATAATTATTTATATTAATTGGTTTGGATTTTGTTTTTGTTCCTTAAAATGTTATTAAGAAAGCAGAATATAAAAATACATATAAACTTTTAGGATAGTAACATGCCATAAACAGATTGTAACAAAAGTGATCAGACCAAGTATTTACTATGACAGAACTGAATCGATAAACATGTGGATAGCAAATTTGAACCTTGTAATTAAGCCTGAAAAATTAAACATCATAGGAAGCTGGTAATCTACTTCCGAGCTGGGATTTGTGTTTACTATAAGAGCACACAGCACTTACTAAAATTGCTATTTGAGAATTTTTTTGTGAAAATTAGCACCTGGGTGGAAAACCGTTGGAAATGGATTTTGTATTAAAAGCCTACTACTGTATGTCCACTAAATCCAATTATTTGTGGTCTCAGTTTGTTATGGGTGAATACAAATGGTAAGGTAATGGTTATGGCCTAACAGTAGTAGGGGCAGACTCCCTCTGAAATATCCTTGTCATATAAAATCCTGGTGCTTTTGCAGTTCTGATGTCCCATAGCCCCTGCTGCAGCCCCCTACCTTGTGACTATAACTAAAGGCAAAACTTTGTTTTTGCTTTGGACAGAGCGGAGAGGGATCAGAACACCTATCAGGTTTTGTTGTTATCTGGGTCCTCATTAACCACTTAAGCCCCGGAGGATTTGGCTGCTAAAGGACCAGGGGTTTTTTTGCGATTTTTTACTGCGTGACTTTAACGGACAATTGCGCGGTCGTGCGACGCTGTACCTAAACGAATTTGACGTCCTTTTTTTCCCACAAACAGAGCTTTCTTTTGGTGGTATTTGATCACCTGTGCGATTTTTTGATCACGCGCTATAAACAAAAAAAGAGCGTAAATTTTGCAAAAATAACAATATTTTTCACATTTTTTTATATGAAATTCCCCAAAAAAAAAAGTAAAAATCAAAATTTTTTAACATTTTTCGGCCAATTTGTTTTATGCTACCTATGTTTGGTAAAAAAAATCGCAAAAAGCGTATTTTGATTGGTTTGCGCAAAAGTTATCGCGTTTACTAACAAAGAGAAAGATTTTTGTCATTTTTGGTGTTTTTTTTTTTAACGCGTAATGGCGGCGATCTGCGATTTTTTTTTCGGTACTGCGACATTGCGGCGGACAGATCGGACCCTTGACTGACATTTTTGACACTTTTGGGGTTACCAGTGACATTACTGCAGTAATCAGTGCTATACATATGCACTGTTACTGCAAAAATGACACTGGCAGGGAAGGGGTTAACTTTATTGGACAGGGAGGGGTTAAGTGTGTCCTAGGGGCGTGCTTTCTACTGTGTAGGGACATTGCTATTGGTGTAAAAGCAAAGATCAACCGTTCTACATAGTAGAACGGTCAGATCTTTACTTTTACACAGGGAGAACTGACAGGCAGCTTGTTTACACAAGCCGCTCTGTCTTTCTCCCTTCACAGGAGCGATCGCAGTGTGACTTGCGGACATCGAGTCCGCCGGTCACACGCACTGACTTGCCTGTGAACGAGCCGCGGCGGGCGCGCGCCTCGGCGGGCGCGCGCCCGCTCGCTATAGGCTCGCAAGTCAGTGACAGGCGAGTGACGTACCGATACGTCACTCTGCCTGGCCGGGGCTGACCGCCGCAGTATATAGTCGTGCGGCGGTCGGCAACCGGTTAAGGAGATTAACCCTCTCTATTTGTCCTGTTTACTGTTCTCATTGAAAGTGAAAGTAAAAGAAAATCCCATAAAAGTAATAGAGAGGAAATCTTCCTATGGGATCACTAGTGCGGAACACCTGGGGGCCACAAGAGATCCTTTTAAATTTGCAAGGATTTCCTCTCGCTTCCTGTTTTGGCTATGGGACAGGAAGTGAAGGTAAATCTCCCTAATGGGACAATGATGGCAAAAATAATCCTTACAGGTGTTATTTTTGAAAAAAAATAGTTTTACCTTTATATCTAGCTTAATGATAGGGCATATAAACACATTAAACAAGTGTTTTTTTTTTTTTTTTTGCACATTTTATGGGCATATTTCTAGCAGTTTTCAGCTTGTAAGATCTGATATTCTTAACCTACTGATTCCCTTTAGCTGAAAAAAACATCTGAAACTTGAATACACATCTAAATGATTAAAATACATTTCTAAATTGCTCATTTACATATGAAAAAACAAAAACATTCAAATAAAACCCTTGAAAATTGGACATTATGTAAAGTTCTTATGACTATTTTTCTCTGTAACTGGTAAAAATCAATAAAAATATTGCAAATAAAACCCCTGAAAATTGCTCAGGTCAGGTGTCACTGCTTAGGGAGAGGAGACTGAGGAAATGCTTCTTCTTGCCTGCAGCAGACAGCTGACATTATCTCAGCCTAGGCAAAATCACTGGACTGGAGCTCAAGGACTGCTTTTAACACAGATAGATTTTTTCTTACTAAAAATATACAGTTACTGTAAATTGTGACATGTCAGAATTGTATATTCGCATGTAAACTTGGTGAAAATTATTTTTGCAATCATATTCGCTTACTGGTTGTACAATTTTGAACCTACTCTACTTACTGTCTTCAGCTGCTCCAACCTGTCAGTATAATAACATCTGAAAGTCAATACTTAACATTCTGGAATTTTTATATCTAATTCTGTTGACAGACTGAAGTGATAAAATGATTTGACAGAGAATTGGCACAACACATGCCCTGAGACATCACTTTGCCATCACTTTGAGCTCTATAAGAATCTTTCTTTGTTTGATGCAAATACTAAAGTTTGGGTTTTAACAGAGGACCCGTCACTGGACAAATCATTGCATAGGGTAGGTTTTTAACGAGGTCATTTTGGGGAACTGGCTGTGCTAGAGGATGAGGTCAAGAGAAATTTAAACTCAACTGAATGATCCCTGGGTAGCCAAACAGCATCAGATTTTTTCTTGATTTAGACAAATAAACCAATTCTTTCCAGATTACTGAACAAAAAGACCCCAATGACACCACAGCATTTTTTCCCATCTTTGACCAAATCTTTAATAAATGCATACGGTGAAATGTTATCACCATTGTTCAGTATAAGCAAAATTCCTACAACAGATGCTGCAGATTTCATCACCTATAAATACTCTTTATTATACATTTTAGTGCATGACTACTTGATCAAGGCTTTACTCCAGACAGATATAAAAAAAAAAAAAAAAGTCCAGTCCAGTTTTGCCTTGATTAAAAAAATATTAAAGTATAAAGGTTTGGTTTAAAAAACCAAAAATAAAAATATGTCATACTTGCCTGCTCTGTGCAATAATTTTGCACAGAGCAGCCCTGATCCTCCTTTCCTCAGGTCCCCTGGCTCCCCCCCCCTTAACCAGTGCCCCCAATAGCAAGCCTCTTGCTTTGGGGGCAGTGGTGCGTGCTCGCTCCCGAGCCCCAGTCTATGCGTCCATAAGACATATAGAGACGTTGCTCAGCCCTGCCACCTGCTCTCTCCTTATTGGTGTACTGGTTATGTCTCAGCCAATGAGGAGATAGAGACCCGGGACAGGCGAGGCTCCCGTGCACATCCCTGGATCAAGAGGGGGCTTAGGTGAGTATTAGGGGGGGCTCTAGGGGAAACTTTAGGCAGATCGTTTTTTAGCCTCATGCATAAAACGCATAAAGGTAAAAACCTTCAGCCTTTGCAACCACTTTAAGTGCAGCTAGTATAAGTACCTTATTTTGTCTTGGTATAAGCTTGCTGTAATTCTCTGTATAGTGGAAGAGGGAGAGGCAGCTCAATGAACCAATGATTGTGCTGAAGTTCTTTCCAGCTTGTAGGGGACATTCTGACAGGAGAGAGCAGAGTGAACAGAGGGGTAACTTTTCACTGTGTTGTTTCAGTGCTTTGAGTATCTAGTAATAAGCTGGGGGCAGAAAGCTTACCTAGCTGTGTTGCTTAAAGTGCTATTAAACCCTCAGAACTATATAGTGCTGCAGACCTCAGCAATTGCCATGATTGCTGTGTGTCCGTGTGTTCTTTCCAAGCTTTGATTGCTTTCCTTTTCCTCTGTACTAATCCAACCTTCTCATGTGCCTATTTTCAGGTGGCTCTGTCCATTAATAGGCTACCTATTTTCACTTAGGGGTGTACTCACTTTTGTTGCCAGTGGTTTAGACATTAATGGCTGTGTTCAGTTATTTTGAGGGGACAGCAAATTTACACTGTTAAAAAAGCTGTACACTCACTACTTTAAATTGTATATAACATATAAAAAAAAATAATTGGATGAATTATGTTTTTTTTTCTTTATTTTTTTTTCTTTTTTTTTTTTTTCTTTCACTTATACTTTTTATACTTTTCACTAAACACAGGTTTCTAAACTATAAGTTATTCATCTTCCTCGCTCATATAATGTTTCATTTTTATACTCTAATTTCAATGATTATATATTGTACTGCTTACGCGATATATTATTTTGAATGTCATTGTTATCTTCTTTGTATTTGGCTTACATGTAACCTTGAAATCTCAATAAAAATATTGTACCGTAAAACCTGAAAAAGTGGAGCATGTACTACTGCTTTGAATACCAAGTTAAAAAGTCAAGCAAAGTACCTGTCTCTTCTTTCTGGTAAGCCTGTGTATCTAAGGATAGGGTGGAAAGAAATTAAAGTCCTTTTGCAAGATAAAAAACCATTCTGCATATGTATTTCAACTGTATATTTTACTGTTAGCCTGGAGTTTAAGTTTGAAGGTAGTGCTGGTAGAATCTTTTGTATCACTAATGAATATAGAGTATGGTATGACTAGAAACATTGTATGTTAATCATAACAATGTAGATATTGGTTACAAAGGAGTGAAAGGGTTAACATGTGAAGAACTTAGTTGACCCCTCTCATTTGGATTCTCTCCATTGCTCCCTGGGTTAAGTATTTACTGGAGATGTTCCAAATGTGTAACATGACAGCCTCGTTCCTGGCTGTATGACATAGCATTTTTTACACCAGTAAAACCATTTTCCTTCACTTAGTGCCTGGAGTAAAATGTTATAAGCTAAATATTGAAAGACTATATTGTGTCACAATCCGGCCTTTGTCTTAAATGATCTGCCTCATCTGTAGCAGCTGTGAGCAACCTGAACTTCCCTTACTCTAAAGCAGTGGTCTTCAACCCTGGCCTACAGGGCCCACCAACAGGCCAGATTTTCAAGATAACTGAAATACATCCCAGGTGATATAATTTGCTGCTCAGTGATTGCAGTACTCTAGTCTGCGTCTCCCCAAGGTAATACCTAAAATCTGGCCTGTTAGTGGGCCCTGTAGGCCAGGGTTGAGGACCACTGCTCTAAAGTGACAACGGGTCCCAGCATTTCCCAATAACTGGTGGCAGGCTAGTGGTAGCTGTCAAACAGCTCAGGGGCTTCCACCCATTTTTTTTTTACTTCTGCCCCTGCTGTTGCTCATCTCTATTAGATTAATGTTAGGAATTTTTTTTCCCAAAGTGTTAGTCCCTGTAGAACTCCATTTATGTTCTATCTCACCTTGGCGAGGTACGTCATACCCCCCTCACCCGTTGGCTCCTGGGAAATACGTTTCATCAATCCCAGAAGTCAACAAGCAGACTCCACTTCTAGCATCCCATTATTTACAAACTGGAAAATACACAATGCCAGGCGGGGATAGCTGGTTTCCCTGACCAACTTGCCTTCCGGCATGGAATTTGATTGACAGGTTGCCATATAAACGGGGCGGGTACTTCCGCCGCCGCTGCCGCTATTGTTATGGAAACCTGTTCTAAACAAACTACACTGCGCAAAGTCATTACTGTTCAGGTGCGAGATGGGGAGGAGCATGCTGGGTAGCCAGCTGCACCGAATACTAGAAATAGACAGAAGTGGCCTTCAGATGCCCATATCCTACATGGCCCCCTGCTTGCTTTCCGAGATCAGGTAAAGTTTTAAAGATTTATACGTAACCTGCATAATTACACTTCTTACAGTAGTCTACATTAAATAAACAAATAATAACGATCACGGGGGAGCTTTTAAAAGACATAAATGACTGTGTGTTGAGTTTTTTTGAGGGGACAGCAAATTTACACTGTTATACAAACTGTACACTCACTACTTTACATTGTAGCAAAGTGTAATTTCTTCAGTGTTGTCACATGAAAAGATATAATAAAATATTTACAAAAATGTGAGGGGTGTACTCACTTTTGTGAGCTACTGTACCTATAATTTTTTTATTATACAGGATTTATATAGAACCAACAGTTTGCACAGCACTTTCCAAAATAGAGATCTGTGGTGCCTTCTTTTGTTCTCAGTCCTGGTTGGATAATGGTGCTCACTACCATCTAAATAAACTCATGAAGCTATTCTTTAACATTTCAGTATAGGCCACTAATATGGCACTTTTCCACTGCAAGTATCGGCTCGGCTCTACTCGACCCTGCTTTGCCCTGCTTGGCCCGGTTTGCTTTTCCACTGCTGGTATCGCATGGTACGGTGTTGGAACGGTTCAGTACGGTACGGTATAGTTTGCTTTTCCACTAAAGTAGTACTAAAGTTAAGTGGGTGATTCTCTGACCAATCAGTGGCTAGTAGTGACTGCATACAAAGGATTGTGGGATATGGTACCGGGTATGGTACCTCTTGCAACCACAATCGAGTAGGTACTGTTTTTGAGAGCTGTACCGTTCGGTTCCATGCAGTGGAAAAGCACCGCCGTACCGTACCGAACCGTTCCTACACCGTACCATGTGGTACCAGCAATGGAAAAGCACAAAAGCGAGCAGAACCGTTCGGTTCCATGCAGTGAAAAAGCACCATTAGGGTCCTCAGTATGAATCCCAGCCAAGATATCACCTGCATGGAGTTAGCATGTTCTCCTTATGCTTGCATAGATTTCCTCTGAGTACTCCAGTTTCCTCCCACACTGCAAAATACATGCCGGTAAGTTAACCCCCTCCCCCTGCCGCTTCCCAGTCATCTGAATGGATCTAAATGCCTGGAGGGGGAAACGGACATTCCAATCATGTGACCGCTGTAATTGGCAGTCACAGTGGTCACATGACCGGAAAGCTCCGATCAAAAGTATGGGAGTCCTTATGCAAGGATAGGCTGTAAGGATGAGGCTGGCATTAAAGTGATACTATAGGCTCAATTTTTTTCTGTATTAACACAACAAACTTGTTATATTTACCTGCGTTGGGCAATGGTACAGAGCAGCCCCAATCCTCTTCTTCTGGGGTCCCCCGCTGGCGCTCCTGGCTCCATATCTTCAGAGAGTGCCACCATAGAAAGCCATTTTCTATAGAGACACTAGTGTGGGGTTCTCTCCTTAGCCACCGTTTGTCCATCTATTTAGACAGAGAGGGCTCAGCCCCCCCCCCCCCCCACACTGCTCCCTCATCATAGGATTTGAATGACAGGAGTGGGAGCCAATGGCTCCCGTTTCTATCAATCTGCCCATTGAGAAAGAGAGAGGAGAGAGCTGCTTCTTTTGTGCAAATCCCTGAATTGAGATCGGGCTCAGGTAAGTATGAGGGGAGGCTGAAGGTTTCTACCTTAATGCATAGAATGCATTAAGTTAAAAAAAAACCTTTAGCGTTTACAACCACTTTATTTTAACCTGTTCCTTTGCCCTGTATTAAGAATGTACAGGTGCACACTAAGCAAGAAGGCTGCCGTGGCCTATTAGACTAATAGAGCTGTACAATTCCTTCAGTTACTACTTTACTTTTTATGAATGTACTTAAAGAGTAATTTGAATTGCACATATACGCATGAACTGCTAATGGAAATTTTGCCTGATTCTTTGTGTGATGGAATCAGATATCTGAGACTGTTTGGCTTGAAAGTAATATAAAATGCATTTTTAGGAATAATTTGTAGCTGTGATGTCTGGAAGAATTTTTATTTTCTCGTGCTGGACAATTTAGCTCTGTGGCACCTGCATTAAATACTCAATTCTTTTTATGTATGAACTTAAAAGAACAGTCACAACTTTGCTTAGGATAGAAATTGCATATTACATTTTATAGTCCTTAACATAGTTACAAAGGTATCTAAATGGACACACAGAGCAGTGGCTCGGCTCAAGTGCCCCCATAGCAAGTGGTTTGCTATGGGGGCATTGGACAGAAGGGAGGCGCCAGGAAGGCCAGCGAGGGACCCGAGAAGAGGAGGATCTGGGCTGCTCTGTGCAAAACCACTGTAAGTTTGACATGTTTGCTATTTTTAAACAAAAAAAAATCAGTGGGCTGATCAAAAAAACTGTTTCACAAGTTCACAAGTGAAGTAGATGGAGGAATCGTCACGTACCTTACTATGGAGCCCAAGATGACGAGGGTGGCCTCTTACACAATTCCCATCAAAGCACCCCTAGTAGTGGAGACAGAAACTGCTAGGGCAGTGGAAAGGCGCAGGTGCAAGGAAGCTGTAGTAGTGAGCTGTAGCTTGGAGACACAGGAGTCCTTCCAGTGGTGGTATAAAGCCTGGTCACAAGCCTTGTTCAGCGCAGCCAAGCAGACAGGTGCAGGATCAGGTTCAAGGTCAGGAACAGGCAGAAGTCGATAACATGCTGGCAGTGGGTTACCAAATCAGGAAGCTAAGACATAGTCAGAAATCCAAGCCGAGGTCAGTAACATAAGCGAACAGCAGACACAGCAGGCAGGGTGATCCCAGAGAGGTGCAAGACGTAGTGGGGTCAAGAAAAATGTTAGCAGACTTTCTAGAATTAGGTACCAGAGCTAAAGACAATACAGCACTGATGCTCCAGAATCAGTGGATTCCTATGTGTACACGCACCTGCCCACATGTATGCGCCAATGTGCATTCTAGTCCTTGCTTGTCTTTGGCGTCTATGCTCATGACTCATAATGCACATGTGCATAAGAATAAGCAACTGCTGAATGGGAATGAGCACCTGCTGCACTAAATCCCTGACAGGAATTCCCCAGAGTGTTCCATTGCATTCTGACAGTGGGGACTCCTCCGCTGTTAGAATACACTGATCAGCTCTGTAGCCAGTTGGCTGCAGTCACTGACTGAATGGAAATTTTCCAATGGTCTGGTTCAACCGAATGATCAACTTTTGTTGAGTGGGAACAGCCACAGATGAATCGAGATTTGACTAGTCCCTTCTGAACTGGCCGAACTTTGATTCAAGGCCAGCTTTACTGTCACCATTGATTAGTTTGTAGATAACAATGCTATCTCCTCCATTTTAAGGAAAATAGGTTTCAAAAACCTAAAGAGAGGTCCTCCAGTCTCCTATTCAGTTTTATCGCCTTGTTTGTTGTTTGAACTCCTTCTAGTTATAGGATATTCTCTCTGTTGACTGGTGTCCAAAACTGGACTAAGTGCTCAAGATGAGGCCGAACCCGTGTTTTGTAAAGTGGTTTACACAGCACTGGTTTGATTTATCCTTCAAATGAATACCCCTATTAATGCATAGAAGTATTCTCACTGCTTTGTTAGCAGCTGCCTTACACAGACCCCAAATCTTTTTCCCTCACTGATTCTCCCAGTGTACTATGAAAATCAGTCAGTCCCATTCCAGTCATTAGGAAGTCATTAGGAAAAATCGGGAGGAGCAGCTTGGCTATAACCAAGCTAAGCTTACTAGGGATTTGAGGGTGTAAGCCATCAGGCCCTGGCAATTTGTTTATGTTTGGCTTTTCTAATTTGTTTCAGACCCTGTTTTTCTGACAACAATTGCACTTCCCTTCCTGGTGCAATCATAAACTCTTTAGCAGCCCATATTCGATTCAGTTTTCACGTGTGGAAGGAAAGAAAATCACTCAATCAGCACAGTGAGCTCTATTGTGTTTTCCTAAGAGAAGATGCCAGCACATAATATAAATATTAGGAGCATATAAGTAAAAGAGAATAGTCCAATAGGTCCATCAAAGAGTCCATGGAGTGAAGAAAACACCTGTCAATTAAGTAAAAGACAATCACTAAGGGCAAAGCTCTTCTCAGGAGTGAAGACGACTCTGGAAAATTACATTAAAGGAAACAGAAGAGCAACCTCTAAGTGTAATATTTATTTAGTACATGAGACAATCAATCAAATGAGCAAAAAATTGGGGGAGCAAACCCTGAACATGTATATCTAAAGCCGGTGCAGCTATGAACCAAGCGACATGTATATTAAAAAAGAATAGCGCACACATGCAAAAGAAATAACTCTAGATATAGGAGGAGTCCCTTGTAGTGCATTAGCACATCTCTCTCAGCAAGGAGTGTTGTCTCCAAGGGTTAGAGAGCCTGGATTCACCCCCTTTTTTATGGATAGTGTAGGACCCACTGACAATGGGGTACTTTGACGTAGTGGTGGGCTTGAGCACGATATGGCCATATGGTGGGACCAAATCCCCATTTTTATTTATGGATTGTCTCCATATTTGATAGTCATTTCTTTTGCATGTGTGTGCTATTCTTTTTTAATAATCAATCAAATGAACACTCACATGGAAGTAAATGTTAAAAGGCTCACCTGTGGGTGGAATGAATCCTCAGCACCTCCAATCCGGTGTCATGAAAGCTGCAGTGTGACAGGGAGGTGACGTCACACGCCTACTGGTGTTGCGCTCCGAGTCGTCTTCCATCCAGCTATACCCGAAACGATTTGGAATTACCGTCTATCTCCCTGTCAGACCACGGCTTTCACGACTCCGGATTGGAGGCCCTGAGGACTCCTTCCACTGGATTTTCACCCAAAGATTAGCCTTTTAGCTTTTACTTCCATGTGAGTGTTCATTTGACTGATTGATTGTCTCATGTATTCAATAAATATTACACCTAGAGGCGCTCTTCTGTTTCCTTTATTGTGTTTTTCCTGGGGGGGAAGGGGGCAGGGAGCCTTCCCGGCTGGTAGAACATATTGATGACTGTTAGCCGTCGGCAGTAATTGCATGTAAACCATCCAACAGGCTGGATCAACTTGGTACAATCAGCCTGCCCAAAGGTGGACCGAATCTTGGCCAGCCCCTGCAGAACTAACCAAATTTTAATCTATGCATGGCTCGCTTTACCTAGACATAGAAGAAAAAAATGAAAATATACATTTTGATAAATCTTTAAAAAAGCTGTTGTTTTTTTTTTTTTTTTTAAATGGCTTATACTTATATACTAAACTTATAGGAGCAAAAAGCTGACCATTGCACCCACATCAGTTTTATGATACTGTTGCTGGACAGCTTGGCCTGTTAATAAGTGAAACCCAATGGATCAACTTTTATTAAAACTATGATACAGGAGGATTCGAGAAACAAAAAACTGCTGTGTTGATGTTGGTGACAGACTGCGTCGTTTTTGATATTGCTCATACTTCCACTTTATTAGTGCTTTAGCTGGGTCGAGAACAGACTTAAAATGCTGACCTAGATTAACAATTTAGAACTAAGAGAGTTAGAATGCATAAAGTACGTGTCCGAGGATAAGACAAAATGTTTACATCATCTGCTGCCTCTCCTTTAAACAATGGTACCTACTGGCAAGATTTAGACTATGTCTGTTGGCTCTTTAATGGAATGTGCATATTTCCGCAGCCCGTTCTATTGACACTGTGAATGTTTTCTGGGTATTTGACTGATTATTCCAATGCATTTAATGAATAGCCACATGTTAGAGGGTGTATTCTTGAGCTAAAAAATAAATAAAATCACTGCTGAATTCCCTTGAAAACCACACCATATTGTTAACACCATATACACACTACTTTTACTGTTTACAAGCATGCACATTTTTGACCTTCTTAGAAATTAGTCAATTGCGGAATAGGATTTCATTTAAAGAAGTTGTAAAGTCAGAAGGTTTTTTTTTTTATCTTAATGCATTGTATGCATTAAGATAAAACGCCTTCAGTGTGCAGCAGCCCTCTTCAGGCTTCCTAATACTTACCTAAGCCCCCTCTCTGTCCAGCAATGTCCACGAGTGTCTCGGACCTTTGAAACTCTCCCTCTTGATTGGCTGAGACATAGCAGTGGTGCCATTGGCTCCTGCTGCTGCCAATCAAAGTCAGTCAGCCAATCAGGAGAGAGAGGGGGCGGGCCAGACTGAAGCTCCATGTCTGAATAGACACAGGGAGCTGTAACTCCATTAACTCATCAGGGGGGAGGGGCCAGGAGCATGGAAGAGGGACCCGAGAAGAGGAGGATCTGGGCTGCTCTGTACAAATCCACTGCAATAGAACAGGAAAATATAACATGTTTGTTGTTTTTATTTAAAAAAAAAACGAGACTTTACAATGACTTTAAGTGACCCAGCCAGTATATAGACACACGTGATAGGTAATGGTCTTTGGCCTAGGCTCCATCACTCTACCACTGATCATGGTATCTGAATATTAGAACATACTACTAATGGGGGCATGTCGTTTTTTATATACAGAATGTTGAATTATTATTGGGCTGCTTCCCACTCGCAAACTCCTGGAGAAACAGAAGATTGCTATGTGTAATTTCAGCTACATAAAGTCTTGTGACCGTGCTTAGCAGGAACTTTTTCACCTCTTCAGTTCTTTTAAAGGTTAACATTTGTTCAAGCTATACAAAAAGGTGTCAACCATCCCGATTTATAGCTAACCTTTGAAATAAGGTTGCACATTATAAACAAACAAAAATTTACCAGCACACTTACCAGCTAGCCTGCAAACAAACCAAACTGACCCTGTCTAATGGTGTGAATACACGATTAGAATATCGCCCGATCATTCGACCACCGACTTTTGAAAAAGTATTTGTCGGTCAAAAACGTTGCCAACATACACGGCCCGAATATCGCCCGACCGTTGCCCGCCGTCCATCGAAACAGAAAAATATTTTCGGGTATGCGTGATGAGGTTAAACTGAACGACCTCAACACCAATGTATAGAATATCGTTCTTTCGCAAACGAGACGACAGAATTTTTCGGGTTTTTCAAACGGTATTTTTCGTTCACAATATCGATATCGCTCATTGATGGCTGGACATTAACGAGTAGAATATTGGCCGATCGCTCGCTGAATGGAAATTTTCATCCGATTTTCTTATCGTGTATTCCGGCCATAACAATTTACATTAAAACAGAGGGTTTGCACACATTAAACAGTATGTGGAAGCCACAGTGCCCACGTGAAGGCTCCTCTGTATACTAAGGTCCTAACTCTATAGTTTTTGAAAGTCTCCAAGTTGGAGCACATATAGCTGTGGATAAATTAAGGGCAGGTTTGCCCAGAGGGAACCCAAACCTCCTTAGAGGCACAGCGACAAAATGGATTCCTAGCAAGAGCACAACGGCATCTGAAGGCATCAAATGTGTCCCCACACCAAATCAGCAAACAAGCTGTACAAAAAGATGGCAACCACCCTAATTTATATCTAGCCTTTGCAGTAAGGTGCACATGGAAGGGAAATGCACATCAACATATGTCCAAATTAGGAAAAAAACACAAAATGCTAATTAATGCCAGCCAAAGCATAATGATCTGTACCTACTGATGTCAGATGCCAGTGATGCTAACACTAAGTGGTTCATATATTCTGGCCTCTTTAATAAAATCAATTTATTTAGAGTTAAGGGCATGAGAAAGGTTGAAGCCAAAATAAATGGGATAAAGCGTCACTGTATGCAGGAATCTATTCTGCAATCTACTTTAGAGATGACTAATTAATCCAAGATCTGCTTTGCTGGCAGTTTGCCTGATCCAGTCCCATGATTAATATTATAAGGTTTAGATCCGCTGGTTGTTTTTTTTTTTTTTTTTTATTCTTGATAAGTCCAATCCCCAGCCTAAAAATATTATTAGTTATGTGGAAATGTATAAAACCTCCGTAAGGTTTTATTTGTAGTCTGATTCTCAGAGATTTTCCTTCTGGCACAGGAATTGAGGTATGTTCAAAGGATATACAAACTGTAACCAATCACTTTTTTTAGGAAACGGGGTAGAGTCTGATCTTCTGTCAGGTGATTATTTCTGTCTGTGGCTCAGTGACAACCGCCCCCCTCATTTCTTGTTCTGCTGTCACTAGGAATGAGAAATGAGGGGATATCTTCCAAAATGAGTCACAGACAGCAGTAAAAACTTGATAGAAGAATTTACTATTTCTAAGTTTATCCAAAACTAAAAAAAAATCTGTTATGGCTGACATTGGGCTTTAAAGTGGTATTAGCCTGCTAAGAAATGTTTGGGTCCTCAGGAGCTCTTTCCATACTCTGCAAATATGTTCAGCATATTTGCAAATTAAGACAGATCTACCTTGCAAAGTGCCCTTCTTGAGTGATCTGACGGCCTCAATCTCACCCATTGCTCAGTTGCCAGTGCTTCCATCTTCACTTGGTCCTTTATGGGTTTGGAGTCTTCAACCATCTTGATTGGCTGCAATGACATACCTCCCCCAATTGCACATGAGAGTTATTTTAAAATCTTTTGTAGAGTAGAAGTGAGGGAAGTTGGGTGCCAGTACTAATCATGCTGACAAGAGGACCTCATCAGTGTTCTGCTGCTCCTCCTAGTCACAGGCTGGGGCAGGGAGGTGACCGGGCTGTATTGTTTAACTGAAGTAGAGAAAAGTCAGGTCACCAACCTGGCTCTGCGGTCTGGCAGAGCTTTGTAAATACCAATACTTGTTGGACAAAATCACCAATCCTTTGCAAGGCATAGCATCACCTATGTATAAACTCCAGCTGAGGATTTAAAGTGTAACTCCACTTTTGTTGAGAAAAAACATTTCCCCCTGGGTACAATGTATGTACAATGCAGGAATTTTATCAAACTTTGTTGCAGATTCCTACCTTTTGTTATTCTGAAGAAATCCCTGTGTGTTTGTCTATATCCATTTAGGAAAGTGAGTCTAATAGGAGTGAGTTCATAGCTATCAATCAGCTGTGGCACCTGCAGGACTCTAAAAAGGAAATCTGCTGGACCTGCATCCCTTTAGACGTGATTTCTCTTTGGGAGTATCTCACCAAAAAATACATTTTTGATTATTATTATTATTATATAGGATTTATATAGCGCCAACAGTTTACGCAGCACTTTACAATAGAAAAGAGGGACAGCACAATTTACAATACGATTCAATACAAAAGGAACATGAGGGCCCTGCTCATGGAGCTTACAATCTAAAGGGAGGGGGAGGTGGTACAAAAGGTAGTGGCTGCTGGGGGTGATCTGATGGAGGGGACTCAAGCACAGATCTTAGGTGAAGGTGCAGTTTTGATGCAGGGGATGCCAGAAATCTGACTTGTATCTTAGGCAGACTTCTGGGAAAATTGGTGAGCCAATCACACAAGCAGGAAATTATGTTTCTGGGGGGCATTCTGTACACATTCTGTGTACAGAACACCTCCAGGTAGCTGTATTGCATTGCATTTTCAGAAAATTACAGCAGCTGAAGCTTGAAAAGGTAAGGTCATTTTTGACCACTTAAGGACCACCCACCGTAGATATACTGCGGCAGGGCGGCCGTTAAGCGAAAGATCACATACATGTATGTGATTTTTCTTTAAGGCTCTAGGGTCTGCTGCAATGTCGCAGTCCCACTTAAAATCGCTGATCGCCACCATTACTGATAAAAACAATAAAATATAAAAAAGTCCATAAATCTATCCCATTGTTTGTTAACGCTAAAGCTTTTGCGCAAAACAATTAATATGCGCTTTTTGTGATTTTTTTTTTTTTTTTACCAAACATATGTAGCAGAATACAAATTGGCCTAAACTGATAAAGAAATTTGATTTTTAATTCTTTTTTTTATTGGGAATGTTTTATAGCAGAAAGTAAAAAATATTTTTTTTTTTCAAAATTGTCAGACTTTTTTTGTTTATAGCGCAAAAAATAAAAACCGCAGAGGTGATCAAATACCATCAAATAAAGCTCTATTTATGGGGAAAAAAAGGACATTCATTTTATTTGGGTACAGCGTTGCACGACCGCGCAATTGTCAGTTAATGCAGCGCAATGCTGTATCGCAAAAAATGGCCTGGTCATTAAGGGGGTAAAACCTTCTGGGGCTTAAGTGCTTAATAACATTCAGTCACAATATGAATTGTGTCGCAATTGGCTACGCTACAATATTTTTTTCTTTATTTGCTATTTTTTTCCTCACGAAAGTGGAGTTACCCTTTAACTACTTCCCTATATTCTCGTTTAAAAGAATAATTTACCTTACGCCACTTCTTTTGCAACATCATGTCTGTTAAAACATGATAGGCCTTCTTCAAAAAGGCAGATAGCCAGTACTAACCTATGAGGATATCCTGTATTTTATTTATAGCTAACATGTAGTTACGTTTTGTCCTGCCTACCCTAAGAATTGACCATTGCCAGAATGCAAATGCAATCATAATATATTAAACATGAGCCTATTAAAGGGTTGGCCAAGACTTAGGCATTTGTACCGACTGCCAGTTGTGTGCTGGTGGGAAAAGCTCAGAATGCTGATTTGGTTCCAGCTTAGCATAAGAAACTTATAAAGCAAATGGTTTGCAGGAAGTGGGAAGCGTGCTTATATAAAAGAAAGATTAGCGGTGAGATGGAAAGCATAGTAGCTTTGTGTCTAGCTCTGATACCATATGGTGGTCCTGGCTTAAATTCTCAGCAGGAATGGTATCTTCATGAAATTTGCATGCCTTCCTTGTGCTTGTGTTCATTTTAGTGCTTTCAAAATAATATTAATAAGAAAAAAAGAAAAAGAAAAAAAAAACTTACTGGAAGGTGCATTGGTTTGGACCAAATCGGTCTTGGAGGAAACATATACAGTATTTAGACTGTGGTGGACAATAGACTCTAAGCCCCTTTTGAGGGGTAGGGAGCAAAGTGAAAAACAAATGTTTTCTGCAATCCAGTGAAGAAGCATCTCTGTACCATCAGAAGAGAGGGCATGGAAATCTAAGATGAATACAGGACCGATCATCTTCTGCATAGTCAGGACAGGTTGTGGTCTTGTGTGGCAGGACTACTATGGCAGCACACAGCTACCCACACAATATATTGCTGACACTGAGTAATATATTTTTACAAATGACAAAAGATTGTGGACTACCTCCCTCTGCTAATACAGTCTGTCTGGGTCCTCATTGCTGTTGCCTATGCCTAATGCTCACCTACTTTGAGTTCATTAACCTTGGATTGCTAGAAAAGAAGGGTCACTTCTTTGTTGTTTTGGTTAAAAGGTTATTGGATGAAGTAGGAGAAGATGGTGATCTTATTTTTGATGATTAACTTTTTCAGAAGGTTTGAAGGCTTCAGCCTAGGCTGCTTCCAAAGACAAATCAAAAACGAAGGGATTTCCAGTCGCTACTTACCAACCAAATGTGTGCAACTAAACCCCTGTTTTTAACGCATACTGTTAGACAGGTTAATTTGGCTGGTTGCTGGCTGGTTGGTAAGTAGCGACTGGAAATCCCTTCGTTTTTGATCTGCGTTTGCCCTTCCAGTGCTCCTTACTATTAAGACCAGTTATAGGTGGGGGAGGTGACCACTTTTTGCTTCCAAAGACAAGTTGGGCTTTCATAACTCAGAATAGGTTGAAGCTTAGGTGCTCAAAAACCCAAGAGGTTTCAACTCAGGATATATAAAATCTTGTCCTTTTATTTGCTCAAATATTTAGGGAAAAACATGCTGTAACGGATCCTATAGTCTCTATGAGAGAGATCCCTGCAGCTTCTCCCGAAATCCCAGTGGAAATAACACCAAGAAGTGAAAATAGCTCCCCAATCCTCCAAACATGAGTCCAGACTTCATGAAGGGGTAAAACGAACACACTTTATTGAACTGACACACAGTCAATTTATACACACATGGACACATCCCCCTACTCATCAAATTACTACACACAGGTCAAGGGGTTGAATGATAACATTATCATAGGTAAATGAAATTGTATACAGGAACTGAACTAATTATCTAGCCATATGAACGGAAGCAATGTGAGTTCATAAATATTTCTAGGGAATAACGACCACAAACAGTATTCTTAACAGATGACAATGACTCAATCAACCTGAGCCAATTACCTGGAAGACAGCCGTCCTCGAGCTCATGAAATACAATACACATTATAAAACAGAGGGGTAAATCAGCATATTTAATGATGTCTGGAAGACAGAAGGTTGAGATGATGACATTAGCATCTGTCACAAGAAGTACACATCTAAGCATGGCAACTTGGGACAAAATCTTCACACCTCTGGAGAGACATTGTTGACAACTATCCCCCTCCCTTACAGGCAAAACTTCCATTTTTGTCACACATGCTCAATAATTTCAGGGGCCTTGAGGAACTGAAGGGGGAAGAAATAGAAGAAATATTCATCCCCTTATAGTAGATAGTAGGACTTGAAAGGCATCTATTTGACTGATCTCAAAAGGAATGTACACTTAAATAAATATGTATAAAAACAAGTTTATTTTGTACAAAAATGCATATAGTTTCATAAAAAAAACATTGTGCAAGAATACATAAACAGTGTGACAGTGTGCTCCTACATCAAGGGACCCCTTATGCATAACAAATATAACATTTGATATATTGGATTAAGACAGTTTGTGAGGTATGCAGGGTTCACTTGTGGTGGAAACATGACCAGAGAATCGATACGTGTTTCGCTCCATAGCTTCTTCAGGCAATTCCGTGGAGCTAGGAGATACAGCATAATGAATATACAATCTTTAATCTATAAGTGTGTTCATTTTGAATAAACAGTACATTGGATCATTTTCAGTTTTACACAATACATTAAAAGTACAACCATAATCAGTGCCCAATTTAGTTTTTATCGGTCTCAGGTGTAGAATAAGCCTGTTTATTTCTAGCCTTAGTTAATTTCAGGGGCCTTATAATGCCCCATTCTTTAGGGATTATAATGTCTGGGGTACAGTCCTGGGGTGTTCTCTTTCAGCTTCTTATCTCAGAATAGGATTTATGTGGCTAATAAATCTGATCTTGTTAATAGGATACAGAGGCTAGTTAGTCAACTGGGGTTGGAGAGGAGATACACAGGAGAGTTGGCAGACAGAAAGTATAAATCCATTCCTGAATAAAGAGCAAAAGATACACAGAACAGAAGATAATTGATCTGTAAATGTGGTAAATATCCTAACCGAATTGCATTTTGCTAAAGCATTGTGTATAAACAAGTATTCTGTAAAAAAAAAAAAAAATCCTTGTCTTCCTTTTATCCTTTGTTGCATCTAAATGTTACTGATATTCTACAGCCTCTTTTCAGCCATTCATGTCCACATGCACTCCAGTGATGGCTGCATGGCATTTCTCAGGGTGGGTTTCCTCATAGTGACAGTGAACCTGCGTAATATGTGTGTTGAAATAGCCACATGTAGTCTCTACTAGAAGCCCATGTGAGAGGATGAGAATGAAAGTATACCTAAAGACAATTTATTTCTTTATTTTTGGATAGAGTGGAGCGGGGTTAGAACACCTGCCCGTTTTTCATTGCTGGTTGGGTCCCCATCAGGTGGATTCACCCTCTCTATTTGTCATGTTTACCATTATCTTCAAAGGTGAGAGAAAAAAATAATTTTGGGTTTTCCCCAGAAAAAGAATAGAGGGAAGATCTTGCAATGGTGACACTAGTTCTGGTGACCCTGGGAACAACAAGGGATTCACTCACTTTGGAGGGATTTCAACATATTTCCTGTTTTGACTATGAAACAGGAAGTGAAGGGAAATCTTCCCAATGGAACACAGATGGCAAAAAATATCTGACAGGGGTTATAACCCTCCCTTAATCCAAAATTAAAAAAAAAAAAAAGTTTTGTCTTTAGATCAACTAAAAGGATCACAATTTGGAGATATAAACACTGTCACTAATTAACAAGATGTATTGACCTTCACTGGAGTATCACCAGATAATATTTTAAGTAAAGCATCAGATTTAAAAATATTGAAAAGGGCTTTTGAAATACATTAGCATTCATTTAATGATTGGATTTACATATATTTTACCTTCTGGCTTAGCTCACAACTCAGCAGTATACCATGTGGGTTTTTTATGCATTTACTTACATTTTCCATTAAGTGTCAGTAAACCCACATCATAAAAATCCATCAATAAATGGTGTATTACATGCTGTTCATACTCACTCAGTCACTGTGAGATTCATTTTCTGTATTCTGAAAAAAACCTGGTTGATCCTGCTGCTCTTTATCGCAACTTTCAGGCTGTGTCCCCAATTCAGCTAGGGTTTTTGCAGAACAGTGTTGGCAGCTCTGCACATGCTCAGTTTTCAGTGAGTTTCTCTGCTGGGCATTTCTTCCTCATCACATCTGAGCAGCCCATGTGACTAGAGTCACACATGTGGGTGTATACACAGTGGAAAATGACAGTACACTCCCTCCCTCCTCCTTCAAGCCCACTAACCAGCTAAACACAAT